>NW_016812958.1:502234-535038 GCF_001698545.2 Rhinopithecus bieti | reverse complement strand
AAAAAAAAAAAAAAAAAAAAAAAAAAAGAAAAGAAAAAGAATGCTGTAGAAAAGGTGATTGGAAGATGCCAGAAAGGTATAGCTGGATAGAATAAGCTTCAAAGGAGGAGAGATTTTTTTAATGAGTGTAGAAGAACAATCATTTAAAAGTAGCAGTAAAGGCATAGATAATGCCTTCTGGTTTATATTTAAATCTTTTGTGATTCATACAAAAGAGCATCCTTGGAGAAAGGAAGTAGCGTGCTCGAAGGTAAGCTGCTGCTTTGCCAGGGTAAGGAGGTTGAGGAGAATTCCAAAAGGAGTCCGAAGATAAAAGGGAGTTGGTTTATGATTGAATGGAGACGCCATGAAGCACAAGGGAATTGTCTTTTGGTTTTGGTGGGGAATGTGCTGGGAGTCAGCAGTGGGATGACTGGTTGTCCTAGGCATGGTGGAAAGTGTAGGGCAATGAATAAAGCAGTAGGACAATGAGATAAGACTGCTTAACTGGAAGGGCCTTCCTTTGTCAGACAGTTTCTAGCTTGAATTTTCTGCTACAAAAGTGACAGCAATGTTATTAAGGTAAATCAACATACTTAAAAAATGGGCAGGTATTAAAAACTACCTGCATACAGAAACAATAGGACGACTACAAAGTGAATGCTCTGGAAATGTGGTCTTTCAACAGTATTTTTGCAATAGTTGCAGACAGTACATACCAGCAATAGTGATTAACAATTGAGTAGCTTAAACAACTGAATAATGAAGATGCTATAAAATATTAACAGGAAGAAAATCCTTTCAAGCAATAAGAGGTCTCTAGGTGACATTCCGCTCTCAGCCCGTTGTTTGCTCAGCACTCAACAAGTTTTCATGTCTGACATGCATAGAGATGCCCTGAGCACACAGCCTCATTGGATTCACACTGATGGTTGCCTATCATTGTAAATGCAAGTATGGACAATGACTTTTAGTGACTGCATGAAGTGATAGTCAACTCTAGACAATTTTACAACTTAGTTAATTCTGTCTCTTCTGCTCTATTTATTTTGCTTTTCAGTTCCTTCAGATACCTAGGCTTCTCTTTTTGATTTACCTGTTCAAAATCAGTATCCTACCCAAGCCTAACCATATTTCTGTCATTAATTCCTTATATCGACTCAAAACTTCTAATCCTCTAGCTTTGTTTGGGGTATTAAGAAGGAAAGTTATCTGATTAAGATAATTCGTGATAAAGTACACATGAGTTTTAGTTGTTGCTTTTCCAATAGTCTTTTAATTCTAAAATGGGAGCTTTTGAAAATTGTGTGCAGTACATGACATTGAACAAGAGCCTTCTCTTGTACCTTCTTACTTCCTGTTTTCCAATCACTGCTGTAATACAAAGAAGCTACTTGGCTCTGTATATCCAAAAGGTTACCTTCTCCAGATACTTGCACAAACGAGGCTATGCACAGCTGTGGTATAATTTTAAAGGATATGCAATTTTTTATGTGCTCCGAAATATCTTCCTCACCAGCTTGCATCAGTAAATTATTTCCCTAGTATTTGACTTAAAGTTCTTATTATTAGAATAATCTATAACTGGACAATAGAAATTGAACTACTATTTCTGGAATGTTTTTCTTGAGGAGAATAATTATATTTATCTCAGAGACTTGGTCAGCTTTTCATTTGACCTATTTTTTCGTATTTGTTTGTTCATTTTGTTTTTGTGTGTTTGACCTATTTCTTATTGGAAATTGTGGTTGTCACTTTGGATTTGAATGTATTGTAGGAAGGAAAAGAGGACCTACTATGATTTTAGCACCTTTAGTGGACCAGGTCTTGGCCAAGTGTTTTCCATGCATTCTCATTTAATTCTTATACCACCACCAAGAAAGAGGGAATAATCTCTTCTTAAGAGATTCGGCCGGGCACGGTGGCTCAAGCCTGTAATCCCAGCACTTTGGGAGGCCGAGACGGGCGGATCACGAGGTCAGGAGATCGAGACCATCCTGGCTAACATGGTGAAACCCCGTCTCTACTAAAATACAAAAAACTAGCCGGGCGACGTGGCGGGCGCCTGTAGTCCCAGCTACTTGGGAGGCTGAGGCAGGAGAATGGCATGAACCCGGGAGGCGGAGCTTGCAGTGAGCTGAGATCCGGCCACTGCACTCCAGCCTGGGCGGCAGAGCGAGACTCCGTCTCAAAAAAAAAAAAAAAAAAAAAAAAAAAAAAAAAAAAAAAAAAGAGAGATTCAACTCAGAGTTAAGTAAATGGCTTAAGTTCCCATAGTTAGGAAGCTTGGAAGCTGGGATTTGAACTCGGGTTGGTCTGACTCTCCGACTGCAGTGTTCTCCAGAAAGTCTGTGTGTTTTTGGAGGAGCAAGCATTGAATGACATGACCAGCCCTAAGGAATTGAATGAGGCTGTCAGGTCACATAAGGATGGCCAGAGAAAGTGAGGAGCACAACATAGAGGGGAGGTTGGCATTAAAAGGAGGAATTTGCTTCATTCATGATTAGGCCTACTACCTAAATATTTAGATGTTCCTGAAGGCTTAGCATTTGGTGACATGATCTCTATGGTCCTCCTAACAATTTCTGTCAGTCCTGTGATTTGAAGTCCTTAGTCTACATTTGAAGCCTGGGCATGGAGACATCAATTGTATGTATAGTAGTCTCCTCTTATCTGTGGTTTCACTTTCCATGGCTTCAGTTACCCGTGGTCAGCCGCACCCTGAAAATATTAAATAGAAATTCCAAAGAGAAACAACATACACGTTTTAAGTTGTGTACCATTCTAAGTAGTGTGATGAAATCTTACACTGTCGTACTCTGTCCCTTCTTCACCACAAGAGGAAAGGTGATACAGTAAAATAAGATATCTTTAGAGAGAAACCACATTCACATAACTTTTATTGCAGTGTAATTGTTCTCTTTTACTATTAGTTATTGTTAATCTCTTACTGACCTAATCTATAAACTAAACTTTATTATAGGTATATATATATAGGAAAAAAACAAGAGTGTGTATATATATATAGTTCAGTACTCTGCAGTTTCAGGCATCTACTGGGAGCCTTATAATTTATCTCCTGAGCATAAAGGGGTACTCTTGTATACCTAGTGGCATTTTATCTACCATGTGGCCAGATGAAGGTATTTTTTATTCTTAAACAGCTGCAGTTAGAATTTAAAGAACCCAATTTATAGAATGTAGCCAGTCATGGATTGAAAATTTCAGGTCCCACAGCTGTTTTCTGAAGCAACTTTTGCCAAGTGTAGCACTTGAGAGATGGAGAAGAGTGATTCTATACAGTGTTTTCACGCTATTGTGACCTGGAGGCTCTCTCTACTTTCAAGCTTCTATTTTGGTAATGTTATGTTTTCCATCTCCATTAGTTCAGCTGCAATAATGTCCTCAGTCAGGATAGGTACACAGTGTCTTGAGGAAGAGCAATAAGTCTTTTTGGTGAGGTGGGCTTGTCAGCAAATCAAATTGATAACATTTTTACATGGCCTTTTATTTGCTTGATTTTCAGCCTGAGTTGCTTAATAAATATGGATGTTCTGTCCAGGGGATTTTCATTCTCATTATGGGACTGTGTTGCATTGCTGTTGTAATCGGTTTATGACTTCTCCAGTTATCTCTGGGAGTGCTATCAGGGTGGAACGTCTTTAAGCTCCATTATGAAAAGCTGTTGTGTTAGCTATTTGGCCTTCAGAATGGCCAAATCTTTGTCGGAGTTGCTTTGCTTTTGGGGTTCTATAGTGTGTAACCTGATTGAAAAATGGGCCCTGGCTCTTTTATGAGCAGGGGAATTGGATGGAGGATTTCTACCTTGCCAACATTCCCATTTACAACGTTAGCACTTACAGGAAACTTCACTGCCATATGAACTTGGCCATGAATGCCACATATAAAGATGCCAGTACCGTTTGGGAATGTTGCTATCTTCATCTCACAGACAAGTGATGGAATTAGATATAAAAAGTGAACATTAGGACAACCTCCTGTCCTCAGTTATGAGTATTCTGCCTATGTTGTCAATACTAGCCGAAGACTGCCTTCTTTCATGACTGGTATAGTTTTAAAAGCTATTTTTAATGTGGACACAGTAAGCAAGTCAGGCAAGGTATTGTTTTGTCGCCTTTGCATTCTTTTGGAAAAGCTATTAGTTCCTTTATGAAGAATCCTGTTATGCCCTTTCTTATCCAAAAAGGACCACAAAATAGGGTAAAAATTGTTAAAATAATATATTATTTGAAACATCTGTTAATTTTTTCCATGATTATTTCCAGAGACAAATTAAAGACTGTCAAGTACATGGAAAAATACAGATGGTGCTTCTCTTGTGAGAAGATGTTGTTGATATATTTGACCTCATTTGCCCCAAGGAACAGTGGACAGTGTCTGATAGTATCTCAGAACCTTTGGTTTTCTTAACAGCATCTTATCCTTAAACATTGTTTTTAGTATTCCTGTGGTATCAACCGTAAATGTTTTTTCTTCTTTAATTTTTTCTATTTTTTTCCCATAGGGATATTTGAACAGCCAATGTTTAGTGGATTAATATAGATAGCTGTATTAGTCGGGGTTCTGCAGAGAAACAGAACCAGTAAGATATATAGAGAAAGCAAGAGATTGAGATTCATTGGTTGATTTTTAAGGAATTGACTCTCATGCTTGTGGGTGTTGGCAAATCTGAAATCTGTAGAGCTGGCCAGCAGGCTGGAAACTTAGGTTAGACTTGATGTTGTAGTTTTGAGTATGGATTCCAAAGGGCAGGAGGATGGAACTCAGGCAGTTTCTGTGTTGCAGTGTTGAGAATTTATCTTTGAAGGGAAACCTTAAGTCTTTGCTCTTAAGCGCTCAACTGACTGAGTGAGGCCCACTCACATTGTGGAGCATAATCTGCTTTACCCAAAGCCTACTGATTTAAATGTTAATCCTGTTTTTAAAATGTCTTCACAGAACATGTAGACTGGTGTTTGACTAAATAACTGAGCATCATGGCCAAGCCTCATTGACATGAAAAATTAACCATTAAAATCACATTATGATTATGGTGAACATTTTGAATGTTTTAGAAGAAAAACAGAGATATCATCTCCTGGGGTAATACACAAAACACACATATAGGGGAACGTGCTACTGAAACAGAGAATATATGTAGTTCGGAACTGTGTGGTCCTAATTAAGGGCAGAGTTTCTTTTCTTTTCTTCTTCTTCTTTTTTTTTTTTTTTTTGAGACGGAATTTTGCTCTTGTTGCCCAGGCTGGAGTGCAATGGCAGGAGCTCAACTCACGGCAACCTCCACCGCCTGGGTTCAAGCGATTCTCCTGCCTCAGCCCCCTGAGTAGCTGGGATTACAGGCACCTGCCACTACACCCAGCTAATTTTTTGTATTTTTAGTAGAGACGGGGTTTCACCGTGTTGGCCAGGCTGGTCTCGAACTCTAAAGGCAGACTTTCAATCAGCATTTCATTATGCAAGTTCAGCTTGCAGAAATATTTATGTTTGACCCATATTGTAGTTTTAAAAATGGATTAATTGCCAGTATTTAAAAATCGGGAAAATACACAGCAATAAAATCTAGACATTTTAGTTTCCTCAGAAGATCTGGCAACCAAGGTTCTTATTCCTACTTAGTAATGATTGACAGTAAGTAGTAGTTATCTCATTCAGGCACACATTTCCCATTGAGCTGCTGCACTTGTTTATATTAACTGCTAGGCTCTTGGTGGTATTTGAGATGATGACCTCTTGCCATAAGGAAGAGAGAGATCCTGTGGGCTAGTGAGGTTCTGTGGAGGATCCTAGTTTTGCCTTGATTAGGATTTAGATAAGCAAAATGAGAAGGGGATATGTCAGTTGATTTTAAAAGAAAGAAGCAAAAATGCATGGAAGTGGGACTGTATGTGAGAAAATTTGCCTAACCAGAAGAACAAGCCTGTGAGATTGGGTATAGGAGAGGATAAGATTGAATTATCAGACAGGAGCTAGCATGATAATTAAGGCAACATTGTCCTTTTAACAATTAAACTTCAAATTTTCTGTGCCTTAAAACAACTGAAGTTTATTTCTTGATTATGTGAAGTTCAAAATAGGTGTTCCTAGTGGGCAAATCTCTCAAGCAGTTTTGTCTTTTTCCATCTTGTGGCTGTGCCATCTTCACCACTTCTGAAGTCACAGCAGAAGAGGAAAGAGGATGAATGATTATGTAAAGCAGCAGGTTTCTGTCAAGCATACCTGAAAGTGGTGCACATACTTTCCGCTCACATTTCACTAGCCACATCCTCCTGCAAAGGAAGGCTAGGAAATAGAGTCCAGCTGTGTTCCCTCGGTAAAATAAGAAACAGGGCTAGTGAATGACTAGCCAATCTCTAGCACAAGAGACAGGGGCATTGGAGGTAAGCAGGCAAGAGCTGCTGTATGATGTAAGATATTTATTAATCCATTTAGCATATATTTACAGACTACTTCTCTGTGTTGAATGCTGTGCTATGCACCAAGTAGACTTTTGAGCAAAGGAGCAATGCAGTGAAAGTACTGTTTTGAGGAATTAGCCTGGGGGCAGAATATAAAAACAAGAGAAAGCAAATTCGTAGTCAGAGGGGGATGGTGAAAAACCTGCTATCTTTCTCCAACTGAGAGCTAATGAGATTGTGTGGGTAAAGAGCAATATTAATAGTATCAATGACAATCATAGTTACTATGTGCCATGCAGTGTTACAAGCTACTTTACATGTACTTAACTGTCACTCAAATTTATGATGTAAGTGCTATTACTCTCCTTTTCTAGATGAGGAAAGCAAGTCTTCAAATGATTAAGTCATTTGCCCAAATTCACATAAATCTTGGCAGGGCTCGAGGATTTAAACTTAGGAAGTCGATGTTGTTTTGTAACTGCTGTAGTAGTAGTGAAATGGAAATCAATCTAATGAAAACATTGTGAGCTTAAGTGAACAATAACGAAAATTATATTATTAATTTGAGAAGGACACTGTGACTTTCTAAAAGACCTTCATAACCTGAAGAAGAAGAAGAAGTGAAACTGGATAAATGACCTTTCAAGAAATCTCCCTATTCTTGGGCACACTTGACTGGATTTAGTTAACTTCTAATAAGTTTTTGGTGAATTCTGAGCTGTTTAAGAATATGACATCTTTTTAACCACACTCAAAACCAAATCATTGTGTCTTGAGGAAAAGCAAGTCTTTAATTCTTTGTTCTGATAAATATGCCAGAACACCAGTTTCTGTATCTGTGTCATGTCTTTGTCAGGATTGAAATGGGTATAATTTCAGATAATGGACTTAAAATAATATGTGTCTGGTATTTCCAGAAATATTAGTAAACACCAGAGACTTTGGGTTGTTGATATAAAGTTCTGTTTTTGGCAGTTGACTGTTGGGATGGCCCGGATGGAGAGCCAGTAGTACATCATGGTTACACTCTCACTTCAAAAGTTCTCTTCAGAGATGTTGTGGAGACCATCAACAAGCACGCCTTTGTGAAGAATGAGTAAGTACAGCAGCACCCGCGAGCTAAGCGGTAGCCTCCCGCATGGAGCTGCCTGATGTAACGTAGCTACAAAACCACGTCCTCTTCCTTGGACTCTACACTGCCCTCTACCAGCCTAGTTTTCTCCTTCCTTCTCAGCAAAACATCGTGAACAAATAATGTGGCCTTCACGTCTGTACTTTCTCATGCTGCATTGATTCCTTATCCCATTCTTTCTCAATATGCCTCCTTAAAGATGTTCTTGGAAACAGTGACCTCTAAATTTCTAAATCCAGGGTGTCGAGTGTCCATAAAATCTGGAAACATAGGTTACTATGTACATAATTAGTGGGTTTTGGTCATGATGGATGTCTTATCTATACACTGAGGTGTCTGGAGTCCTTATGTTACTTGACCCTCTCCTATCATTTGACAAAGTTGAATATTTCCTTGCCTTTTTTGACTTTCATTATATCATTCTCCCCTCCATTGCTCTCATTGCTTCTCAGTCTCTCTTTTTTTTTTTTTTTTTTTTTGTCCTGTGGTCTTCTATTGATCTATTTCCTCACTCCTTTGATGGTTAACTATTTTCTAAGGTGTTGCCCTATATCTACTTTCTGGAAATTTATCAAATTCTATGTCCAGAACTTTTCCCCTAAGTTCTAGACCCATGTCGAAAAATACTCAGCGAGGCTGGGTGCAGTGGCTCCTGTAGCACTTTGGGAGGCTGAGGAGGGTGGATCATGTGAGGCCAGGAGTTTTGAGATCAGCCTGGCCAACATGGCAAAGCCCTGTCTCTACTAAAAAAATACAAATATTAGGTGGATGTGGTGGTACACTTCTGTAATCCCAGCTACTTGGGAGGCAGAGGCATGAGATTTGCTTGGACCCAGAAGGCAGAGGTTGCAGTGAGCTGAGATTGCACCACTGCACTCCAGCCTGGGTGACAGAGTGAGACTCCAACTCAGAAAAGAAAAGAAAATCCTCAGTGAATATTCATCTGAGTATCTCATAGGTGTGGGGAGCCACAACAGTGAGCAGAAGATAAGACTCCTGCCATTAAGGAGCTTACTCCCCAAGGGGAACTCAGCATCTCAGTCTGCCAAACCTCCTCTTGCTTCTCGCTCCATTTCCTCTTGTTGATAGTTAGGGGCAGCACTGGCTTCAGCCAGAAACTGGGAGTCATTCTAGACTCAACCAATTCTTGGCAATTCTACTTCCCAAGTTATCTTTTGACTCCATTGCCTCCTGTTCATTTTTATTTCCCCTTTGGTTCATCCTCCACACTGGTGGTATAGTTTTCTTTCTGAAATATGAGCATGGTGATTCAATTCTTGTCTTAAAGCCCATCAGAATCTCTCTCAATGCACAGGCATGTCTTCGTGTCCCTTAAGGTCTGGCATCTCCCTTGTCTTCCACTATCATCTTCCACCATTATACCACAGAGATTTAGGATTCTGCCTTCAATGACTGTCTTTCAGCTTCCCCATTGAGCCCGGCTCTTTCCCAACTCCCCACTCTTACGTATGCTATTCTGTCTGCCTGGAACACCCTTCCCCATTAGTCTATCTGATTAATTCTTGCTTATTCTACAAAGCCATTTACGTGTTGTCCCTCTGACAACTTACTAATACCACCAGCTGATTTAAATCTTCTTTCTCTCCGTATTTTCTCTGTATTTAGCACCCTGCACATATTTCTGTCATATCACATAGCACCCTCTTGCAATTGGTTGGTTCCTTGCCTTTTTTTACGTCTGTAAGACTGTGAACTCACTGAAAATATGAGCAATGTCTTATTATTTTGGATTCATTTTTGTTGCCTAGCAGGTACCTTCAGTATACCAGCTGTTCAAGAAAGGATTTTTGAATTAAAGGAAACAAATTAAAATTACAATTGTGTAAAATTAATTTCTTAGAAGTCAGTAGCCTTTAAAATTTCCAATATTTGGTCTTCTCATTAATTAAACATGAGGTTAAACATGCTTTTCTAATGAGACACACTTGGTGCATAGCAGATTTAGTTTATGATGCCTCCCATGTGGAAGAATCTTGAGTACTGCATTCTAATGGGTCTTCACAACCCTGATTTCTACAGGTCCTAGCCAAGTGAGTGAAGTAATTTTTTCCTCATTTCCCAATGTATGAAGTAGAGTGTTGAGGAGGCCTGCCACCTATGTATCTTGGAAGATCCTCTGGTGATTTGACAATTTACTTCAAGTTTGGGAACCCTTAGAAGAAAAGCACTTCAAATTAAAACAGTTAATAAGCTTGTTTAGTACATTTTAAAAGTTCAGACTTTTCCTCTCCTTTTTTAACTTTGGTTGCATCTTTCTATCAGGGTTTCTCAACCTTGGCACTATTGACATTGTGTACTGATAATTTTTTTTTTTTTTTTTGGTAGAGAGCTGTCCTGTGCAATGTAGGGTGGAAAGCAGCATCCTCAGCTTCTACTCACTATGTGCCAGTAGCACCCCTGATGTGTGACCACCAAAAATGTCTCCAGATATTGACAAGTGTCTCCTGTGTTGGGGGAATAATCACCTCATTCCCTGCTGAGAAGCTTTTTTTTTTTTGAGACAGCCTTGCTCTGTTGCCCATATTGGAGTGCAATGGTGCGATCTCAGCTCGCTGCAACCTCTGCCTCTGGGGTTCAAGCGATTCTTGTGCTTCAGCCTCCTGAGTATCTGGGATTACTGGCACGTGCCACCACGCCTGGCTAATTTTTGTATTTTTAGTAGAGACAGGTTTTCACTATATTGCCCAGGCTGGTCTTGAACTCCTGGTCTCAAGTGATCTGCCTGCTTTGGCCTCCCAAAGTGCTGGGATTACAGACGTGAGTCACCACCACTCCCTGCCACTAATAGGTTTTTTGTAAATGAACTGACAATGTGAAAATTCCTTGTTAAAACTCCCTGATGTGACTGCAGGACAACTCAGGGTTGTCAGTTTGTTGTCGCTGTTGCTTTTCTCTCTTCTAGCACTCTAGGGCAAAAGCTATGCGAAGAAACAAATAGCAAACAGATTGTAGTCGAGTAAGGAAACCTACCTCAGCCACAAAGGCTCATCTGTAAGATGACCCACAGCATCAGGTTTTACTAATGAGGAGAGAATGTAGGTCTGGAGGTCATAGCCTTTATTGTGGAATTTGTGCTTGTCATGAAAGCCTGGAAAAAGTTTTTCTGCACATTGATGTATTAAGTGATTTAAATATTGGTATATGTTGATATATTAAGTGATTTAAATATGTTGCCTATTATGTCTGAAGATATATAACAGAAAACTAGAAAAAAGTCAATAAACCTGAGTTTGAAATAATTTCTTATTCTGAGGAAGAAATAAGGTTGAGAGCAGTGAAATCATGTCATCAGCCCTGATCTCATTTCTGCCTTAGGCACCAACTCCTTTAGGTAATTACTTACATGGATCTCATGTTTTCTGTGCAGAAACCTGAGTGCTAGTGTAGAATGAATGCTTGGCTGGTTTTTATTTTTATTTTTTGACAAAGACTTATAATTCTATAAGAGCGATTTTGAAATGTGTGATGTAGGATGCTATAAAATACAGAATTCCCTTATGTTATTTTATCCTCAATCATAATTTTCAAGGTGGGAGTTAATTATATATTTTAGAGTCAGTAACTTCAGTTAATGATATTCAGTGGTCTCTTAGATGCTTTTAGACTTTTGAATAAATAAGGCAAAATTACATTATATGAGTTTACTTTCTTTCTTTCTTTTTTTTTTTTTGAGACGGAGTCTTGCTCTGTTGCCCAGGCTGGAGTGCAGTGGCATGATCTCGGCTCACTGCAAGCTCCGCCTACTGGGTTCACGCCATTCTCCTGCCTCAGACTCCCGAGTAGCTGGGACTACAGGCGCCCGCCACCTCGCCCAGCTAATTTTTTGTATTTTTAGTAGAGATGGGGTTTCACTGTGTTAGCCAGGATGGTCTCGATCTCCTTACCTTGTGATCTGCCCGCCTCGGCCTCCCAAAGTGCTGGGATTACAGGCGTGAGCCACCGCACCCGACCGAGTTTACTTTCTTTAGACTTCTCATCTCTTTTAAAATTTTCTCTTCTTTTAAAAGAAACATAATATATCTGCCATTTTTTCCTGATGCAAAATATTAGAAAAGCCATCCCATGTGGACTGGTATTTTGTTCAGCCATTATGCTTAGCAAAGTATATTTGCTCAGAGGAATTTTTTAAATGCATTTCTAATTTTTCTCATTTTAGAAGCATTTTAATCATCAGCAGTATCGCAAATACTGTCACTAGGATTGTAACAACACAATGAATACTGAATCATTTTCAAAAATCCCTGTGAGTTGCCTGCACCTGACTCCTCTGGAATGTGTTGCTCTTTTCTCAGGTTTCCGGTTATATTGTCTATCGAGAATCACTGCAGTATCCAGCAGCAAAGGAAGATTGCTCAGTACCTGAAAGGAATATTCCGAGACAAACTGGACCTGTCATCTGTTGATACAGGGGAGTGCAAGCAGCTTCCAAGCCCTCAAAGTTTGAAAGGCAAAATTCTGGTGAAGGTAATTACTTCAAGTAATGCAATAAAAGACATTCATTATCAGCTAAGCCTGCCCTCCCTTAAAGAATAAAAACTGGTTTCAAGGGAGAAAAATAATTAGAATCAATACATGAAGGATTGTCTATATCTACGTATACTCCTTATTCCAGTGTATTTATAGTCGTGTCTTCAGAAGAAGCTTATTGTTGACTGAGCACATATTCTGAGATTTGTACTTATGGAGTGAAAACATCAATACTGTAAGCCAAATGTTTGATATTTTAGTCTGTAATAGTTGACACTAGAGAGAAATGTGTGTGTAGGAGCATGAGGTTCAGGAAAGGAGAAGGCTCCTTGTATCCATATCTGAAAGAAGTTCTTTTAGATTTTTTTTCTCATTTCAAGCTCCAATAACTATCTGTCAAAAAAAAAAAAAAAAAAAAAGCTTCACGGTTGATCAGTCTTGGTTATGCAAGTGAGAAGAGCTCACATCAAAGAGGAACATAGGCACAGACATAATGCCCCATAGGACTCACATATATGTGAAAGAGCAGTAGGTGAACAGAATGACATTTCATAAACAGATTTTCTGAGGGAGGAAGCTTACTACGATAAATATTATTCATGCAAGGAATAGCCAGAAAGACAGTTCTTTGAGTTTTCAGTGTTTGTACTAAAACCACCTTGGGTGGCCACATGATTTTGTGATTAAAAATGTAAAGAAAAGCAATTAAGATTCAAACTGGGTTATATTTTACTTAAAAGAGGTGTGTATGAAAAAACAAATACCATATAGGAGGAGTAGGAAAGTCAAGGAGACAGTGTAATTTCATGGTAGGACTTCAACTGAGGCTTTAAGGGAGAGCAGCACATGGAAAAGATGGGACATATTCATTCTTAGAATTGGTCAAAACCTGTTTTCTACCAATTAAATGAAATTATAGATTCTGAATACATCAAAAAGGTATTGCTAGGCGTTTATATGCATAAAAATATTTGGAATAAAAGCTCCACATAATGCAAGAGATAACATGAAGGCCAATTTGCCCAAGTCTTGCTAAAGCAAAATTTTATAGAAAAAATTGATTTCTGGGTTAGAAAATGAAATGTCATCTTTATAACCTTGTAAATGTTTCTACTTCCTAAATGTTCTTTAGTCAGCAGTCAGGACGTTAAATGCAGAATAAATTCATTTGATTGAAATCTTTCTCTTTTGTACAGTGGAACTTACATTGGATATTTAATGTGGACTAATTTGAGTCTCCTCTGCATAACTGGGCTTTGAGTTATTTGACACAGAATATCCCACGGCTTATGGCATAGGGACGAATCAGAGGCAGAAAGTTTGAGGCACTCGTGGGAAAGGGTGGCAGCAATGTGAACTGCAAGTATTTCTAGAGAATCTGAGATCCATTTGCTAGTAGCAATTTTGTTTAGACTTTAAAGAGTTGCCTGGATCTGCGGACCAGCACAACCTCATTTAAAGCAAAAACAAGAAAACAAGACAACTGATTTCTTGTGTTCCTTTAGTATGAGAGCAATCTCTGATTGAAAAGGCAGAATTTCTGTGACTACTTACCGCTTTGGAGATTGACAAGTTGTTTATTATTACAACACTTACACACATATGTTCCAATCATGCATGCATACACATTTATATATGTGTACATTTTCCGATAAAATACAGGCAAAGTTCATTTTATTGTATTTTGCTTTATTACATTTCACAGACACTCCATGTTGTGTGTGTGTGTGTGTGTGTGTGTGTGTGTGACAAATTGAAGGTTTGTGGCAACTCTATGTCAAGCAAGTCTTTCGGCACTGTTTTTCCAAAAGTATGGGCTCATTTTGTATCTCTGTGTGACATTTTGGTAATTCTTGCTCTATTTAAAACTTTTTCATTATTATTGTATCTGTTATGGTGATCTGTGATCGGTGATCTTTAATGTCACTATTGTAATTGTTTTGGGGAGCCATAATCCCTGCCTATATAAGATGGCAAACTTAATTGATAAGTGTTGTGTGTGTGCTAACTGCTCCATGGACCACCTGATTCCCCATCTCTCTCCCACTCATTTCTCCCTGTTTCCTGAGACATAACAGTATTGAAATTAGGCCAGTTGATAACCCTGCAATGGCTTCCAAGTGTCCAAGTGAAAGGAAACTCACATGTCTCTTACTTTTTAAAAAATATTTATTTATTTTGATCGGTTTTGTGGGAACAGGTAGTGTTTGGTTACATGGGTAAGTTTTTTAGTGGTGATTTCTGAGATTTTGGTGCACTTGTCACCTGAGCAGTATACACTGTACCCAATGAGCAGTCTTTTATCCCTCACCCCCTCCCACTCTTCCCCTCTGAGTCCCCAAAGTCCATTATATCATTCTTGTGCCCTTGTGCCCTCATAGCTTAGCTCCCACTTATAAGTGAGAACATATGTTTTGTTTTCCATTCCTGAGTTACCTCACGTGGAATAATGGTTTCCAGCTCCATCTAGGTTGCTGCAAATGCCATTATTTCATTCTTTTTATGACTGAGTAGTATTCCATGGTGTATATATGTATACCACATTTTCTTTATCCACTTGTTGATTGATGGGCATTTGGACTGGTTCCATATTTTTGCAATTGTGAATTGTGCTGCTAAGAACATGTATGTACAAGTGTCTTTCTCATATAAAGACTTCTTTGCCTCTTGGTAGATACTCAGGAGTGCTATCTACCAAGAGGAAAATATTTACTTTTAGCTCTTCAAGGAATCTCCACACTGTTTTCCATAATGGTTGTACTAGTTTCCATTCCCTCCAGCAGTGTAAAAATGTTCTGTTTTCACCACATCTACGCCAACATCTATTATTTTTTGATTTTTTGATTATAGCCCATTCTTGCAGGAGTAAGGTGGTATCACATTGTGGTTTTGATTTACATTTCCCTGATTATTAGTGATGTTGAGCATTTTTTCATATGTTTGTTGACTATTTGTATATCTTTTTTTGAGAATTGTCTATTCATGTCCTTAGCCTACTTTTTGATGGTATTATTTTTTTCTTGCTGATTTGTTTGAGTTTCTTGCAGATTGGAGATATTAGTCCTTTGTCAGATACATAGTTTGTGAAGATTCTCTCCAACTCTGTGAGTTATCTGTTTACTCTGCTGACTATTTCTTTTGCTATGCAGAAGCTTTTTAGTTTATTTAATTCCCATGTATTTATCTTTGTTTTTGTTGCATTCACTCTTGGGTTCTTGGTCATGAAGTCTTTGCCTCAGCCAATGTCTAGAAGGGTTTTTCCAATGTTAACTTTTAGAATGTATATGGTTTCAGGTCTTATATTTAAGTCTTAGATCCATCTTGAGTTGATTTTTGTATAAGGTGAGAGATGAGGATCCAGTTTCATTCTTCTACATGTGGTTTACCAATATTCCAGCACTATTTGTTGAATATGGTGTCCTTTCTCCACTTTATGTTTTTGTTTGCTTTGTCAAAGATCACTTCACTGTAAGTATTTTGCTTTCTTTCTCTATTCTGTTCCATTGGTCTATGTGATTATTTTTATACCAGTACCATGCTGTTTTGGTGACTATAGTCTTATAGTATAGTTTGAAGTCAGGTAATGTTATGCCTCCAAATTTGTTCTTTTTGCTTAGTCTTGCTTTGGGTATGCAGGCCCTCTTTTAGTTCCATATGAATTTTAGGATTTTTTTTCTAGTTCTGTGAAGAATGGTGATGGTGTTTTGATGGTGATTACATAGAATTTATAAATTGCTTTTGGCAGTGTGGTTATTTTCACAATATTGAATCTACCCATCTATGAACATGGAATGTGTTTCCATTTGTTTGTGTCATCTATGATTTCTTTCAGCATTATTTTGTAGTTTTCCTTGTAGATATCTTTCACCTCTTTGGTTAGATATATTCCTAAGTATTTTATTTTATTTTTTGCAGCTATTGTAAAAGGGGTTGAACTTGGTTGTTGTTGGTGTATAGCAGTGCTATTGATTTGTGTACATTGATTTTGTATCCTGAAACTTTACTGAATTCATTTATCAGTTCTAGGAGCTTTTTGGATGAGCCTTCAGGGTTTTCTAGGTATACAGTCATGTCATCAGCAAACAGTGACAATTTGACTTCCTCTTTACAGATTTGGAAGCCCTTTATTTCTTTCGCTTGTCTGATTGCCTTGGCTAGGATTTCCAGTACTATGTTGAACAGAAGTGGTGAAAGTGGGCATCCTTGTCTTGTTCTAGTTCTCAGGGGGAATGCTTTCAGCTTTTCCCTATTCAGTATAATGTTGGCTGTGGGTTTGTCAGAGATGGCTTTTATTACCTTAAGGTGTGTCCCTTCTATGCCGATTTTGCTGAGGGTTTTAATCATAAAGAGATGCCGGATTTTGTTAAATGTTTTTCTGCATCTATTGAGATCATGGGATTTTTGTTTTTGTTTATATCGTGTATCACATTTATTGACTTGTACATGTGAAACCCACTTGACGATGGCAGATTATCTTTTTGATATGCTGTTGAATTCAGTTAGCTAGTATTTTATTGAGGATTTTTGCATCTATGTTCATCAGGGATATTGGTCTGTAGTTTTCTTTTTTTTGTTATGTCCTTTTCTGGTTTTGGTGTTAGGGTGATACTGGCTTCATAGCATGATTTAGGGGGGATTCTTTCCTCCTCGTCTTTTGGAATATTTTCAATAGAGTTGGTACCATTTCTTCTTTGAATGTCTGATAGAATTAAGCTGTGAATCCATCTGGTCCTGGGCATTTGTTTTGTTATTGTTGGCAATTTTTTAAATTACCATTTCAGTCGGACTGCTTGTTGTTGGTTTGTTCAGAGTTTTTGTTTCTTCCTGGTTTAACCTAGGAGGATTGTATATTTCCAGGAACTTATCCATCTCCTCTAGGTTTTCTAGTTTGTTCATGTAAAGGTGTTCATAGTATCCTTGAATGATCTTTTGTATTTCTGTGATGTTGGTTGTAGTATCTCTCATTTTGTTTTTAGTTGAGCTTATTTGGATCTTCTCTCTTCTTTTGTCGGTTAATCTTGTAAATGGTCTATCAGTTTTGTTTATCTTTTCAAAGAACCAGGTTTTTGTTTCATTTATCTTTTGTATTTTTTGTTGTTGTTTCAATTTCATTTAGTTCTGCTCTGATCTTTGTTATTTCTTTTCTTCTGCTGAATTTGGGTTTGGCTTGTTTTTGTTTCTCTAGTTCCTTGAGGTGTGACCTAAGATTGTCTGTGTCCTCTTTCAGACTTTTTGATGTAGGCATTTAATGCTATGAACTTTCCTCTTAGCATCACTTTGCTATATCCCAGAGATTTTAAAAGGTTGTGTCACTATTATTCAGTTCAAGGAACTTTTAAGTTTCCATCTTGATTTCATTGTTGATCTAACAATTATTCAGGAGCAGATTATTTAATTTCTATGTAATTTGCTTGTTTTTTGGGGTTCCTTTTGGAGTCAATTTCCAATTTTATTCCACCATGGTCCTAGAGAGTACTTGCTATAATTTTGATTTTCTTAAATTTGTTGAGACTTGTTTTGTGGCCTGTCATATGGTCTGTCTTGGAGAATGTTTCCTGTGCTAATGAATAGAAAGTATATTCTGCCGTTGTTGGGTAGAATATTCTGTAAATATCTGCTAAGTCTATTTGCTCTAGGGTATAGTTTAAGTCCATTGTTTCTTTGTTGACTTTCTGTCTTGATGACCTGTCTAGTGCTGTTAGTGGAGTATGGCAGTCTCTCACTATTATTATGTTGCCGTCTATATTATTTCTTAGGTCTAGTAGTAATTGTTTTATAAATTTGGGAGCTCCAGTGTTAGGTGAATATATATTTAGGATTGTGATATTTTCCTGCTGGACTAATTCTTTTATCATGGTATAATGTCCCTCTTTGTCTTTTTTAACTGCTGTTGCTTTAAAGTTTGTTTTTGTCTGATATAAGGATAGCTGCTCCTACCCACTTTTTTTGTCCATTTGCATGAAATATCTTCTTCTACCCCTTTACTTTATGAGTCCTTATATCTTATGTGAGTTTCTTGAAGACAGCGGCTATTTTGTTGGTGAATTCTTATTCATTCTGCCATTCTGTGCCTTTTAAGTGGAGCATTTAGACGATCTACATTCAAAATTTGTTTTGAGAGATAAGGTACTATTCGATTCATTTTGCTAGTTTTTTTGCCTGAATATCTTTTTTTTTTCATTTTGTTATTGTTTTATAGGCCCTGTGGGACTTATGCTTTATGGAGGTTTTATTTTGGTGTATTCTGAGATTTTCTTTCAAGATTTAGAATTTTTAGCTTTTTTTTTTTTTTTTTTGTAGGGCTGGCTTGGTAGTGGTGAATTCTCTCAGCATTTTGTTGTCTGTGATCTGAAATTGGATTTTGTGTGTGTCTGAAAAGGATTTTATCTTTCCTTTATTTATCAAGCTTAGTTTTGCTGGATACAAGATTTCTTGGCTGATAATTATTTTCTTTAAGGAGGATAAAGATAGGACCCCATTCCTTTCTAGCTGTAGGATTTTGGCTGAGAAATCTACTTTTAATCTTATAGGTTTTTCTTTATAGATTACCTAATGCCTTTGTCTCACAGCTGTTAAGATTCTTTCCTTCATTTTGACTTTAGATAACCTGATGACTGTGTGTCTAGGTGATGATCTTTTTGTGATGAATTTTCTAGGTGTTCTTTGAGCTTCTTGTGTTTGGATGTCTAGATCTCTAGCAAAGGCAGGGAAGTTTTCCTCAATTATTCCCTCAAAGAGGTTTTCCAAACTGTGAGATTTCTCTTCTTCCCAGGGAACATCAATTATTCTTAGGTTTGTTCATTTAACATAATCCCAAACTTCTTCCGGGCTGTGTTCCTTTTTTAAATTCTTTTTTCTTTGTAAAGACAAAGTCAGATTGGTTTAATTTAAAAGCCTTGTCTTCAAGCTCTGAAGTTCTTTCTTCTACTTGTTTGATTCTTTTGTTGAAACTTTCCAGTGTATTTTGCATTTCTCTAAGAGTATCTTTAATTTTTAGAAGTTGTGATTGTTTTGTATTGATGCTGTGTATTTCTCTGGATTTTTTTTCATCCATAGTCTGCATTACTTTTGAATTTCTTTAAATTGTTTTTCACCTTTCTCTGGTGCATCCTTGAGTAGCTTAATTATCAACCTTCTGAATGCTTTTTCTGGCAAGTCAGGGATTTCTTCTTGGTTTGGATCCTTTCTTGGTGAGGTATTGTGATCTTTTGAGGGTGTTAGAGAACCTTGCTTTTTCATATTGCCAGAACTGGTTTTCTGGTTCCTTTTCAGTTGGGTAGACTATGTCAGAGGGAAGATCTGGGATTCAAAGGCTGCAGTTCAGATTCTTTTGTCCCACAGGGTGGTCTTCTAATGTGGTGCCCTCTGACTTCTTCTAGGCATGGGACTTCCTGATTGCTGGACTGTAGTGATTGTTATTGCTCGTCTGGGTCTAGCCACCCAGCGGGGCTACCAGGCTCCAGCCTGGTACTCAGAAATGTCTCCAAAGAGTCCTATTATGTGATCTGTCTTCAGGTCTCTCAGCCATGGAGATGTGTTCTGGTGGAGGTAGCAGGGCAGTGAAGTAGACTCTGTGAGGGTCCTTGGTTGTAGTTTTGTTTAGTGTGCTGGTTTTCTCGACTGCTGGTTATGCTAGTGGTTGGTTGTCCTCCAGCCAGGAGGTGGCACTTTTAAGAGATCATCAGCTGATACAAGCTTGCCCTAAGGTCACCTGGATATATATTTGGGTTTCTCAGGCAATGGGCAGGGCCATAGAGCTCCCAAGGGATTATGTCTTTTGTCTTCAGTTACCAGGGTGGGTAAAAAAAGACCATCAGTTGGATGCAGGGTTAAGCGTGTCTAGGCTCAGACTCTCCTTGAGCAGGGCTTGCTGTGGCTGCTGTGGGGGCTAGGACTGTGGTTCTCAGTCCAGTGGAGTTATGTTCCCAGTGGGATTATGGCTGCCTCTGCTGCATCATACAGGTCAGAAGGGAAGTGGGGAAAGCTGGCAGTGACAGGCCTCACCTAGTTCCCACTCAGCCAGCAAGGCCAGTCTCATTCCCACCACCAGCACCGAGTTTATCTCCAGGCAGCGTTTATCTCCAGGCAGCTCGTGAGCAGAGCTGAGATCTTGCCCCAGGCTACAAGCCTCCCCACTGAGAAAGCAAGCAGGACTTTCAGGCTCCACCCCTCCCCACCTGCCATGGCCTCTGTGCTCACATCTGCACTTCCTGTTAGCTCCAGTCACTGCCCCCAGATTCTGCCCATACATGTTTATGCTTGGTTGTAATTATTACAAAGTTCATCTCGAAGTTTCCTTCTCTCTGTATTCCTTCACCAGTTCCACTGGTAGCCTCCCCAAAGACCCCTGTGAGACAAAGTCAGAGGTGGTTTCCCTGGGTACTGGGAGTACCCACAGGTCTCTTCCTTCTGCTGCTTCTACCTTTATATTTTGCTCAGCTTTCCAAATTTGTTTCAGCTCTTGGTAAGGCCAAATCCTTCTCTCATTTTATTAGTCTATTGTCATACTGCTATAAATAAATACCTGACACAGAGTAATTATAAAGGAAAGAGGTTTAATTGACTCAGTTTCACAGGCTTAACAGGAAGCCTGTCTAGGAGGCCTCATGAAACTTACAGTCATGGCAGAAGGCAAAGAGGAAGCAGGCACCTTCTTCACAAGGTGGCAGGAGACAGAAGGGTGAACAGTGAAGGGAGAAGAGCCTCTTATAAAATCATCAGATCTCATAAGAACTCACTATCGTGAGAACAGCATGGGGAAGCTGCCCCCATGATCCAATTACCTCCCACCAGCTCTCTCCCAAGAAATGTGGGTATTGTGAGGATTATGATTCAAGATGATATTGGGGTGGCAACACAGCCAAACAGTAACATTCTGCTCCTGGCCGCTCCCAAATCTCATGTCCTCACATTTCAAAACACAATCTTGCCTTTCCAACATTCCCGCAAAGTCTTAACTCTTTCCAGCCTTAACCCAAAAGTCCAAGTCCAAAGTCTCATCTGAGACAGGGCAAGTCCCCTCTGCCTAGGAGCCTGTAAAATCAAGAGCAAGTTAGTTACTTCAAAGATACAATGGGGGTACAGGCATTGGATAAATGCTCCCATTCCAAAAGGGAGAAATCGGCCAAAACAAAGGAGCTACAGGCTCCATGCAAGTTGAAATCCAACAGGGCACTCATTAAATCTTAAAGCTCCAATATAATCTCCTTTGATTCTGTATCTCAGATCCAGGTCACGCTGATGCAAGAGGTAGGCTCCTATGGTCTTGGGTGGCTCTACTCTTGTGGCTTTGCAGGGTACAACACCCCTCCCACCTGATTTCACAGGCTGGCATTGAGCGTCTTCAGCCTTTCCAGGCACACAGTGCAAGCTGTCAGTGGATCTATCATTATGGGGTCTGGAGGACGGTGGCCCTCATTTCACAGCTTTACTAGACAGTGGTCCAGTGGGGATTTTGTGTGGGGGCTCCAACTCCACATTTCTCTTCCACACTGCCTTGAGGGCTCCACCCCTGCAGCATACTTCTGCCTAGGCATCCAGGTGTTTCCATATATCCTCTGAAATCTAGGCAGAGGTTCCCAAACCTCAGTTCTTGACTTCTGTGCACCTGCAGGCCCAACACCATGTGGAAACTTCCAAGGCTTGGAGCTTACACCCTCTGAAGCAATAGCCTGAGCTATATGTTGGCCCCTCTTAACCACGGCTAGGATGTAGGGTGCCAAGTCCCAAGGCTGCACAGAGCAGTAGCAGGGCCCTGGGCCTGGCCCACGAAACCATTTTTTCTACCTAGGCCTCTCGGTCTGTGATGGGAGGGGCTGCTGCCATGAAGCTCACTGACATGTCCTGTAGACATTTACCCCATTGTCTTGGTGACTAACATTCAGCTCCTTTTAACTCATGCAAATTTCTGCAGCCAGCTTGAATTTCTCCCCAGAAAATGGTTTTTCTTTTCTTTCTTTTTTTATTTTGAGATGGAGTTTCGCTCTTGTTGCCCAGGCTGGAGTGCAATGGCATGATCTCAGCTCACTACAACCTCCGCCTCCTGAGTTCAAGCAATTCTTCTGCCTCAGCCTCCCAAGTAGCTGGGATTATAGGCATGTGCCACCATGCCCAGCAAATTTTGTACTTTTAGTAGAGACGGGGCTTCACCATGTTGGTCAGGCTGGTCTCAAACTCCTGACCTCAGGTGATCCACCTGCCTTGCCATTCCAAAGTGCTGAGATGACAGGCATGATCCACCATGCCCAACTGGATTTTTCTTTTTTTATCGCATCATCGGGCTGCAAATTTTCCAAAACTTTTATGCTGTGCCTCCCTTTTAAACATAAGTTCCAATTTCAGATCATCTCTCTCAAGTTCAAAGTTTCACAGATCTCTAGGGCAGGGGCACCACCAGTCTCTTTGCTAAAGCATAGCAAGAGTGACCTTTGCTCTGGTTCCCAAAAAGGTCCTCATCTCCATATGAGACCACCTCAGCTTGGACTTCATTGTTCACATCACTATGAGCATTTTGGTCAAAACCATTCAACAAGTCTCTAGGACGCTCCAAACTTTCCCACATCTTCCTATCTTCTTCTGAGCCCTCCAAACTGTTCCAACCTCTGTCTGTTACCTAGTTCCAAAGTCAATTCCACATTTTCAAGTGTCTTTATAGCAGTACCCAACTCTCTGCAGTACCAATCTACTCTATCAGTCTGTTTTCACACTGCTATAAAGAAATACCTGAGACTGGGTAATTATAGAGGAAAGAGGTTTAATTGACTCACAGTTTCTCAGGCTTGGCAGGAAGTATGGCTAGGAGGCTTCATGAAACTTACAATCGTGGCAGAAGGTGAAGAGGAAGCAGTCACCTTCTTCATAAGATGGCAGGAGAGAGAAGAGTGAGCAGTGAAGTGGGAAGAGGTCTTTAAAAAGTCATCAGATCCTGTGAGAACTCACTCACTATCACAAAATCAACATGGAGTATCCGCCCCCATAGTCCAATCACCTTCCACCAGGTTTCTCCCTACTCACGTGGGTAATATGGGGATTACAATTCAAGATGAGATTTGGGTGGGGACATAGCTAAACCATATCACCTGTGATCTAGATTTTCAGGTTCCCCAGTTAGGATGTATGTTCGAGGGTGGATCTTTCCCCCTCACACTTTGGCCACTCACAGTTTTTCAACTGTCTCACAGAGATTAGAACAGCAGTCTGCTTCCTTCAAAGGGTCTGTGAATTCTTTCGGTTTTCCTGGTGTGTTCCTGTAGTAGTTCTTGTAGCACAAGTTCACGGTGCGAGTCTCCACATGCTGTTCCATTGTCCAAGTGGGAGCTGCAAGTTAGTCCTGCCTCTTAGCTGCCATTTTACTCTGGCATCTCCACATGTCTCTCACTTTCAATCAAAAACTACAAATGATTAAGCTTAGTGAGGAAAACGTGTTAAAAAACAAGACAGACTGAAAGCTGGGCCTCTTGTACCCAAGAGTTAACCATTTTGTGAATGCAAAAGAAAAGTTCTTGAAGAATATTGAAAGTGCTACTTCAGTGAACACACAAATGATAGGAAAGCAAAATAGCCTTAACTTATTGCTGATAGACAGAAGGTTTGAGTTGTCTGGATAAATGATCAAACCAGCTATAACATTCTCTTAAGCCAAAGCCCAATCCAGAGCAAGGACTTAACTCTCTTCAATTTTGTGAAGGCTGAGAGAAGTGAGGAAACTGCAGAAGAAAAGTTTGGAGCTAGCAGAGTTTGGTATATGAGGATTAAGGCAAGAATCCATCTCCATAACATAAAAGTGCAAGGTGAAGCAGCAAGTGCTGGTGGAGAAGCTGCAGCAAGGGATCTAGAAGATCTAGCTAAGATAATTGATGAAAGCGGCTACACTAAACAACAGATTTCTTTTTGTTTTTGGAGATGGAGTATCACTCTGTCACCCAGGTTGGAGTGCAGTGGTGCAATTTTGGCTCACTACGACCTCTACCTCCTGGGTTCAAGTGATTCTCCTGCCTCAGCTTCCCAAGTAGCTGGGAATACAGGCACATGCTACCAAACCCAGCTAATTTTTGTATTTTTAGTAGAGATGGGTTTCACCATGTTGGTCAGGCTGGTCTCGAACTCCTGGCCTCAGGGAATTTGCCTGCCTTGGCCTTCCAAAGTGCTGGGATTACAGGCGTAAGCCACTGTGCCCAGCCCAACAGATTTTCAGTATAAGCAAAACAGTCTTATATTGGGAGAAGATGCCATCTGGGACTTTAATAGCTGGAGAGGAGTAAATGCCTGCCTTCAAAGCGTCAAGAACAGACCGAGTCTCTTGTTAGGGGCTAATGCAGCTAATGACTTTAAGTTGAAGCTGGGGCTCATTTTTCATCCCCTATGGCCCTTAAGAATTATGCTAAATCTACTCTGCCTGCACTGTATAAATGGAATGAAAAAGTCTGGATGACAGCACATATTTTTACAGCATGGTTTACTGAATGTTTTAAGCCTACTGTTGAGACCTACTGTTCAGGAAAAAAGATTCCTTTCAAAATATTACTGCTCATTGACAATGCACCTGGTTACCCAAGAACTCTAATGAGATGTTTAAGTAGATTCATGTTGTTTTCATGCCTGCTACACAACATCTATTCTGTAGCTCATTGTTCTATGTATAATTTTGACTTTCAAGTCTTATTACTTAAGAAATATACTTGTAAGCCTATAACTGCCATAAATAGTGATTCCTTTGATAAGTCTGGGCAAACTAAATTGAAAACCTTCTAGAAAGGATTCACCATTCTAAATGCCATTAAGAACGTTTGCGATTTTTTTGAGGAGGTCAACAGATTATTATTAGCAGGAGTTTAGAAGAAGAAGATTCCAATCCTGATGGATGACTTTGAGGGGTTCAAGACTTCAATGGAGAGAGTCACTGTAGATGCGTTAGAAATAACAAGAGAACTAGAATTAGAAGTGGAGCCTGTGGGAGGCCGAGGTGGGCAGATCACGAGGTGAGGAGATCGAGACCAGCCTGGCTAATACGGTGAAACCCCGACTCTACTAAAAATACAGAAAAATTAGCTGGGCGTGGTGGCTGGCGCCTGTAGTCCCAGCTACTTAGGAGGCTGAGGCAGGAGAATGGTGTGAACCTGGGAGGTGGAGCTTGCAGTGAGCTGAGATCACACCACTGCACTCCAGCCTGGGTGACAGAGTGAGATTCCATCTAAAAAAAAAAAAAAAAAAAAAAAGAAGTGGAGCCTGAAGATGTGACTTAATTGCTGCAATCTTGCAATCTGATGATCAAACTTGAATAGATGAGGAATTACTTATATGAATAAGCAAAGCAAGTGGGTTCTTAAGGTGTACAAAACCTTAGTTGATAAAGCAACAGGAAGGATTGAGAGCATTTACTCCAATTTTGCCAGAAGTTCTGCTGTAGGTAAAATGCTATTAAACAGAATCACATGCTGCAGAGAAATCTTTTGTGAAAGGAAGAGTCAATCAATGGAGCAAACTTAATTTTTGTTCCATTTGAGAAATTGCCAGCCAGGTGCGGTGGCTTATGCCTGTAATCCTAGCACTTTGGGAGGCCAAGGCGGGTGGATCACTTGAGGTCAGGAGTTCGACACCAGCCTGACCAACATGGTAAAACCCCATCTCTACTAAAAAAATACAAAATTAGCTGGGCCTGGTGGTGCATGCCTGTAATCCAAGCTATGTGGGAGGCTGAGGCAGGAGAATCGCTTGAATCCCGGGGGGCGAAGTTTCAGTGAGCCGAGGTCACACCATTGCACTCCAGCCTGGGCAACAAGAGCGAAACTCTATCTCAAAACAAAACAAAACAAAACAAAAAAGAAGCAAATTGCCACAGTCAACTAACCTTTAGCAACCACCACCCTGATCAGTCAGCAGCTATCCACACTGAAGCAAGACTCTCCGCCAGCAAAATGACTACGATTTGCGAAAGGTTCAGATGATCATTAGCTTTTTATAGCATTAAATATTTTTAAATTAAGGTATATACTTTTTTAAGACATAATACTATTGCACACTTAATAGGCTATAGTATAGCATAATTGTAACTTTTATATTCACTGGGAGACCAAAAAATCCATGTGCCTCTCTTTATTGTGATATTCATTTTATTGCAGTGATCTGAAACCACATTCATAATAATTCTAAGGTATGCCTGTAAACAAAACATTGCTTATGAGAAAAAAATAACAAATAGTAATATTCCATAGACTCTTTTTGCTGAAATAACTTTAGCTGTGTGGTCCAAGTTTCCTGCTTTTACAGATGTGAATCACAGAGTTGTCTCCATTCTCCTGGGGCTGTGCAGCCAGATATTTTGAAGCCGAGAGGTAACCATGCTTCCAGTCCAATCTCTAGCAATATTTCCATATACCACAGACAAATTAATTCTAGAGTGTAACTGCTGCATGAAATATATGTAGATCAGAAAGGGACCTCTGGAAGACACCTGGATCATTCTTCATTTACATCATTATTGGACCACAGTTAAATTAGTTAAGCCATATAAAGTGCTATCTAAATTTATTTTATAATTTTCCTTTGGAGTAACACCATTGAAAAGGGGCCTTGAAAAACAGTGTTCCTTTGCATTGTTTTTCTCTCTATCTGCCTGGATAAAATATTTGCCAGCCTGGAAAAGCTGACCAAAATAGGGCTCTGATAATGCAAGGTCTTTTAATTAGATTTTTAAAGGACTGAAAATTAACGTGTCTTATGAATACTCTGGGATGCAGCTTCTTCTTTTTGTTCCCTCACCTCACACCACCCTCAGATGAAGGGGAGTGGAAGCTTAGTTCTGTGTCCTTACCTGCTCAGCACCACCTGCTCCTCACAGTTACACTTTCCTTTCTAGTCAGTGCTGTCAGTGATGTGTATCAGTTGAGGATTATTATTATTCTTTTCTTGGTGATATTATTTTTCATATTTATTTCTATTCTGTAGAACATTTACAAACATATATTGGTTTTTATGCTATTTTATGCTGTTTCAAAAGAGGGAATTGCTACTACTACCTTTTAAATGTCTTGGGTACAGTTTCATCTTGCTGTCTGCCATGGTACCTAAAACAAAGCAGATTCTGAATAAACGAAGAAAGTTGATATCTTGATATCTTGTTTCTGAGTATGTCTGGTCACCTCCTAATTGAATACCTTGTTTCTGGTGCTACCATATTATAACTACCCTACAAGTGCTCCTAAAGTAAAGAAAAATAGAAAATAAACTGATTTTAGGAGCTTTCTGTATCAATAGGACCTGAAATAATATACAGAAATAAATGCTTTGATTCTGAGCTGCCTTGTTATTAATGATACACAAATTAGATACCAAATTTTTTGTTGTTGTTGTTGGGGAGACACTCGCTCTGTCAACCAGGCTGGAGTACAATGGTGCAATCTCGGCTCGCTGCAACCTCTGCCTCCCGGGTTCAAGCGATTCTCCTGCCTCAGCCTCGTGAATAGCTGGGATTGCAGGTGCCTGCCACCACGCCTGGCTAATTTTTGTATTTTTAGTACAAATGAAGTTTCACCATGTTGGCCAGGCTAGTCTTGAACTCCTGATGTCAGGTGATCTGCCTGCCTCGGCCTCCCAAAGTTCTGGGATTACAGGCATGAGCCACTATGCCTGGCCCCAACTGTTTTTTTTTTTTTTTGAAATGAAGTCTCACTCTGTCACCCAGGCTGGAGTGCAGTGGGGCGATCTTGGCACCCTGCAACCTCTGCCTCCCAGGTTCAAGCGATTCTCTGGCCTCAGCCTCCCGAGTAGCCAGGATTACAGGGCTCACCACCTGGCTAATTTTTGTATTTTTGGTAGAGACGGGGTTTCACCATGTTGCCCAGGCTAGCCTAGAACTCCTGATCTCAGGTGATCCACTGACCTCCCTTGGACTACCAAAGTGCTGGGGTTACAGGTGTGAGCCACTGTGCCTGGCCGGCCTCAACTTTTTAATCTTACAAATTCCCTTCTGTAAGTTGAAGAAAATATTTGCCTAAATCCCAGTTGTTTAGATTCTTAATATAGATTATGCTTTCATTACATAAATGGTTTATCCAGCTTTGAAACTGTCACTAGTGGTGAGGACTCAAGGTCAAGAGCTTTGGGTATCAAGGAAGGTGTGGGAAAACTGGGAAAGACATTTCTCCGAACATCCGACTAAGCTGGTAGCCCTGTGGAGGTAGGAAGTGGGTAAGAGGGGGATACAGAATTCTGAAAGAGGTAACGGTGGTGTGGAGAGCAGGAATACTAAAAGTCACTGAAACTTGAGTTTAGAGATCAGCCTGGGATGATATTTATAAATGTATCATTATTTTGGCTGTCAGGCATGTGAACATCCTTCCATGTTTAAGGAAGTTTCCATTGCTGTGTTTTAAGGGATTCCCTTAGAGGAGCTCAAAGTTTGCTTTTGCAGCCTTTCTTAGGGCTAGGATGTGGGCACCCCATCTAGAAGCCACCAATCAAGTGAACATGTCCCAGACATTGAAGCAGAAACTACAGTAGGAAAGTGGGACCAAGTTGAACCCATCCTGGGGGTGGAGGGAGTGGGGTGGACATGCTGGCAGCTTCCTTTAGGGCCCATGGCAGCACTTCTGGCAGTAGTCCTGATGTCCATTGTGTGGATGATGGAGTGAAAGCCTCTATCTCTGTGCTTAGTTGTGTTGGAAATGGTATCTTCAGTGGATTTGTTCTGCCCCATGATTTTGGTTGGTGCTTATGTTAGGTGTCTATTGCTGCGTAGCAAATTACCCCAACATTTGGCAACTTAAAACGTTGAATATTCCCACCGCCCCTGTAGGTCAGGAACCTGGATGTGGCTTAGCTGGGTCCTCTGCTCAGGGTCTCTCTTGAGGCTGTAATTAAGGTGTCCTCTGGGGCTGCAGTCATCTCACGGCTGGACTGAGGGAAGCTCTGCTTCCGAGATTACTTTAGTGGTTGTTGTTGGCACATTTCGGTTCCTTTCAGGCTGTTGACTACTGAGGCCTCTCTCACCTCCCTGCCATGTGGGTCTCTCCATAGCACAGCTCACAACACCTGTGTGTGTGTGTGTGTGTGTGTGTGTGTGAGAGAGAGAGAGAGAGAGAGAGAGAGAGAGAGAGATAAAGAGAGAGATGGAGAGAGAGATGGAGAGAGAGAAAGAGAGAGAAAGAGAGAGCGAGCTCCAGGAAAGGAGAGAAGTTTGGGGAAGCAAGCAAGAAGGTATAGTGTTTCTATAACCTGATCTCAGAAGTGACCTTCCATCACTTTTGCTGTACTCAGTTCATTAGAAGTGGGGTACTAGGTCCAGGTCACTCTCAAAGGGAGGGGATTGCAGAAGGATGTGAATATTGAGACAGGAGACATTTGTACTATTGTTTAGAGGCTGCCTACTGCAGTGGCCTTGCCCTCTTAGCCTCAAAGCCTGGTTCTGCCCCACCTCCCGCCCTCTGATTCTGGAAGCAATTCAGTATTTTGGTAATAAATATTCCTTTCTGCTTGTAGTAAGAAGCCTTACTAATACAGATAGCTGCTCGCCTTACTAATACAGATAGCTGCCCTCAAAGCTTTTCTCAGACCCCTGGGCCTTACCCCTGCTATCCTTTTAGTTTACATTTACTATTTTTGAATGTAATTTGAGAAATGCAGGAAAAGAAAATGTAAATTTCACTCATAGTGCTGTTACAAAGAGGTAATTACCCTTAACAATTGACCATATTTATTTTTAGACTTTTTTGCTGTTTTTTTAATCACTGAGATAATATTGTATATATAATTCTGTAACTTAATTGTCTTAATATCTTGTAAGAATGTTCCCTGTCAAAAGCCCCTCGTTTTAAAGTGTGTTATTGAGTAAGTCAGGAGTGGCCTGGTTCTCGGGGAGGTGCTCAAGCTGGGCAGGAGTCTCGCTGCATTGTCTGTGAAAGAGGGGCTTGCTAAATGCAAAGTGAGGCATAATTGTTAAGGAGGCATGTAACCTGCTTAGGTGAATAAGCTGCTCTGAGGGACATTAGCATGCTTGTTGTTGTCATAGTTCCTTTGGGCTGCTATAACAAAACCACCTTAGACTGGGCAACTTGTAAACAACAGAATTCGTTGCTCTTGGATCTAGATGCTGGGAAGTCCAAGATTAAGTTGATGGCAGATTTGGCATCTGGTGAGGGCCTGTTTCTCATGGATAGTACCTACTTTTTGTCCTCACATGACAGAAGGGGCAAGGGAGCTTGTTGGAGCCCTCATGACTTAATCACTTCCCAAATGCCTCACCTCTTAATACTATCATATGGGTGGGGTATTAGGTTCTAATACATGGATTTTGGGGGACACCAGCATTCACACCACAGCAGTTGTACATAATGGGATGGAGTGGTAGTTGTTGTGATGGGTCATCTATTCTATTTTTAAATTTTTAATAAAAGTAGAGATGGGGTCTTACTATGTTGCCCAGACTGTTTTCAAACTCCTAGCTTCAAGCAGTCCTCCTGCCTTGGCCTCCCAGACTGTTGGGATTACAGGGATGAGCCATCATGCCCAGCCAAGTCATCTTGTTTTTTGGTGGAGGGGATTTCTCACTTTGTCACCCAGGCTGGAGTGCAGTAGTACAAACATGACTCACTGCAGCCTCAACCTCCTGGGCTCAAGTCATCCTCCTGCCTCAACCTCCTGTGTAGCTGGAATCATAGGCACGTGCTACCATGCCCAGCAAATTGTTTGATTTTTTGTTGAGACAGAGTCTCATTTTGTTGCCCAAGCTGGTCTTGAAATCCTAGGGTCAAGTGATCCTCCCATCTCAGCCTCCCAAAGTGCTGGGATTACAGGTGTGAGCCACTGCGCCTGGCTCCAGGTTCCAAGTCATCTATTCTTGAATAGAAGCCTGGTTTGATTTTTTAAACTATAGTAACTCTAATTCATTCTACTTAATTGAAACTAAGAAGACTTCCCTTTTTTGAAAATCTCCACTCCCCCTTATTTTGCCCCTAATTCAAACTGTCTGCTTTCTAGTCAGTCTGAAGTAATGATTAGCTAATGATACAACATTTTATTTTCAGTTTTACTTTTCAAAATGATTTTAATTGTCGTAAACTACATGTGACCTAAAATCTAACATCTTAACTATTTTTAAGTGTATACAGTAAACCCTTTTTAAAGTGTGTTCAATACTATTAAACACATTCCCACTGTGTGCAGCCAGTCTCCAAAACTCTTCATCTTGTAAAAGTGAAACTCTATACCCATTCAGCAACAACTCCCGATACCCTCCTACCTTCAGCCCTTGGCCATCACCATTCTACTTTCTGCCTCTATGAATCTGATATAAATGGAATCATACAATACACTTCCTTTTATGTCTAGCTTATTTCAATCAGCATAATACCTTCAAAGTTCATTCATTTTGTAATATGTACCAGAATTTCCTTCTTCTTAAAGGCTAAGATTCCATTGAATGTACATACACATTTTGTTTATCCTTTCATCTGTCAGTGGATGCTTGGGTTACTTCCACCTTTTGGCTATTGTGAATTTATTCTCATTTTAAAATGGGATGTTTTGTTCCATTTCAGGGTAAGAAGTTGCCTTATCATCTTGGGGATGATGCAGAGGAAGGAGAAGTTTCCGATGAGGACAGTGCAGATGAAATTGAAGACGAGTGCAAATTCAAGCTCCATTATGTAAGTTGCAGACATGACCATGTTTTTTATCCCTGATATGCTGTATTACAATGGAGTTCCAAGTCGCTACTGTGTTGGAGGCCTCACAATTACAGTGGCTGTGGTGTAGAAAGGATATTCATTGAAAATTACTTTGTTTGCTGGCACACAGACACTCAAATGTTTGTTGAATGAATGATTCAATGATTCTTGTGTCTGAGTGTTGAAAGGAATTTTAGTGATTAATTCATTCAACCCTCTCTCCAGGGATCAATTTCCTGTTACAGATTCAAAAATCAAATTGTGGTTGAAAAAGTTACTGTCTTTGGTAATAAAAGCTGGCTTTACTTTAGCGTTGCCTTCCCTACCTCATGCTAGTAGCCCCACCATGCTCCCTGTCAAGGCTGGCTGGAGGAACCCCACCTGCATGTGGGCCTGCTTCTCTGGGATGCCCATCCCCTCTTTAAGAAAATGTACCTTGTACCAGAGGGATTTCCAAGCCCTTCCAGACATGGACCTCTTCGCTAAATCTTTAATTTGCCAAGTCTTCAATAAAGTGGCATAGAATAGTTTCTTACTTGCTTGGTGCATCAGCCCCCTTTTCTAGATGAAGGAGCCTCCTTTGTAGAAAAGCATCATTCAGGCTGGGCGCGGTGGCTCACGCCTGTAATCCCAGCACTTTGGGAGGCCGAGGAGGGCAGATCATAAGGTCAGGAGATCGAGACCATCCTGGCTAACACGGTGAAACCCCGTCTCTATTAAAATACAAAAAATTAGCCAGATGTGGTGGTGGGCGCCTGTAGTCCCAGCTACTCGGGAGGCTGAGGTGGGAGAATGATGTGAACCCGGGAGGAGGAGTTTGCAGTGAGCCAGGATCACGCCACTGCACTCCAGGCTGGGTGACAGAGCGAGACTCCATCTCAAAAACAAGAAAAAAAAAAGAAAAGGAAAACATCATTTAGCCAGGTGATCCAAGGGAAATTCAAACCTGAGAGAAATATAAGACTTAAAAAGATGCCTCATTGCTCCTTTTTATAACTCATATGATTGCTAGAATCACACAGCAACCTGAGAGTAGCACACGCTGATGATAGTTTGGTATAGAATTTTATTTCTACAGAAAAGGTTAGTCCTCTAGACATCAGGACTATGATTCTGCCTTCTTAAAAA
>NW_016812958.1:446998-500588 GCF_001698545.2 Rhinopithecus bieti | reverse complement strand
AAAAAAAAAAAAAAAAAAAAAAAAAAAAAAACAGAGACATTTGTATACATTCTTGTAGTTTACACCATTGCCCTGAATTCAGTTATTACATTGTTAACAACAGTCCAACTCTTCAGATAATTCTGTGATGCCTTTCCTGTGGTTGTGAAAATGAGCTAGCATTATTTTCAAAGGGGACAAGAATTTAATGACAGCTGAAGTCTCAGTAGACACTTCTTTCTTGGCTTTAATGCCCTTTAAATGGGCTAAATGGAGAAGATTCAGCTTGAAGTGAAAAGGAAAAGTTACCATCTGTATTCTTCTCTTGCCTTTTAATAGTTTATGTTAGCAAAATTAAATACTATTAATTAATAGGGCTATGGTTACAGAAAATCTAAATAGATTTACATGTTTGAAAACTATGCTATGTCATTATACAGTTAATATTTTAAATAGTTGCTTTTTTCTCTTCTAGGTATTTATTTTTTATAGTTATTTATGATTATGGATAATTTAGCCTTAGTTTTAGCATTACTTTATAAACCAGATTTTGTCTCTGATTTTTGTCATTTTGCATCTTGTTTTCTAGATCTCTTGGTTGCCAGCCGTAGTGTACATCTACCATTATTCACTCAGCTATTTCATTTTTCTTCTCCAGTGAGCTCTCCAACCTCCTAAATTCAATATATGTGATTATGCAAAAATAGTAAGCTGTAGTCTTATGGGAACAAATAAATAATTTCACCTGTGAAGTATCCAACTAGATTCCTCTTTTCTTTACTAAAAGTAGTTGATTTCTGGACACTCACATCAGGAGATGGTTTAGAACATGATTCCATGGAGTTAGATATGATCTTTCATTTGGATTCTTTGGTGTGGCCCTAAGTGAAAGTAAAGCACCTTAACTGTAAGTTTACAGGCATCTCTTTGTTATATTTTAGAAGAGAAAATAAATAAATCAACATTGAAGAAATATTGAAGAAATATTTCAAATTGTTTTTTGCTATTTTTGAGCTCTTCTGAGAAAAGGCAATGCTGTGTTTAGAAAACCAAAGTGTTATCTTGTAATCAGACCATTTATAGTCCTATTGTTGGCAGAGGGCTCAAATGCCCTATCTGACTGGTAAATTTATAATAAATTCCCTGATAAACTGAATATCTGATCATATTTCTGCAAAAGAGGGTGTACTTTGGATAGTTTATGTGAACCAATAATTATCTGAGAGGAAGCTCTTAACCTCAGTTTTAAGTTGAGAGAATGTGGTTAGATTTATAAGTTATATCTGAATTATTGCAATGAATACACATTTTAACTTTGCATTCGTTTACACTGGAACGCCAACTCTCGTGGGGTCATATAAGATTCATTTGCACATTCAATAAACTTTTATTAAACATCTCCTGTTGGACATGTGCTCATCAGTGTTGTAGGTACTTGATGATATATCAGTAACAAAATAGACAAAAATCATTGCCTTCGTGAATTTTACACATCATTGGGAGAGGATGAGGATAGACAAGAAACAAGACAAATAAGTAAGGTATATAGTGTACTAGACAGTGATCAGTGCTAAAGGAAACAAGGGTGTGTGTGTCTGTGTGTGTGTGTGCACACTTATGCTGTGTATATGTAAGGGATCTATTAAAGTTTTAGATGGGATGTCCAGGAAAGGCCTCACAGGGAACGTGCATTTGAACAAGTGAAGAGTTAGTCATGCTGATACCTGAGGAGGAATGTTCCAGGCAGAAAGAACCCCACGTGCAAAGGCCAGAAGCGGGATTTGAGGCTCTCCCAGCGCCACCCTGGAGTTAGAAGCAGAACAGGAGGACAAGACTCCTGTTACTTTTAAGCAAGCAATTTAAGCCATACTGTAAGTTTTTTCTTATGTAGTAAATGCTTCTGTTGTTGAATTAACTGAACCTTTTAAGCTTCTGCCACATACTATTTTGTGGCTCCAGCCATAGAGAAAATCTGGCTTATAATGGGTAAGCCACAAGGTAAAGCCAGTGTGTTCAGTGACCCAAGAATCATACAACACAGAGACACAGAGGACGACTTCCTTTCAACCAGAGTAGTAATCTAGCAGATTTGATTCTGTGAGGCGAAGTCACCATTATTCATCTTTATGGATCTTCTAATGTCAGCGTGCTCTACACAATTTCCACCTCTGTATTTCAACTTCATTAATGTTTTTCTGCTTCTGCTGAGTTATGCAGTATCTTTTCTCTTGTGCTCTCTAAAGCTGTTTAGCCAGCTTCTCGGGCATAAACATTAGCTCTATATCTCCTACGTAAAGCTCATCCCATAAACACCAAGCCTTCCAGCAAGTTCTAAAGCAGTCCTAGTGCAGTGACATGTAGCAATTTTTGTCTTATACTGTAAAACCATTATCCAGACCGCGTGTGTATATCTCTCACTAAACATTTTAATCATTTTCCTCCCTCATCTTTTTTCCTAAGTCATTCCTTTTATGCTTTGAGCTATCCTAAGAAGGATTATGAATCTTGTTTGTTTAAAACATATCAGCACTCAAAGACAGAATGAGTTACCTCTTGAGGTTGCAAGGTCTTGCTATTGAAAGTGTTCATTGGGCCGGGCACGCGTGGCTCAAGCCTGCTAATTCCCAGCTACTTTGGGAGGCGAGACGCGGCAGATCATGAGGTCAGGAGATCGATGACTCATCCCTGGCTAACACGGTGAAACCACCCGTCCTCTGCTAAAAAATACAAAAAACTAGCCGGGCGTGGTGGCGGGTGCCTGTATGGTCCCAGCTACTTGGAGGCCCTGAGCCAGGAGAATAGGCCCGGTGAACCCGGGGAGGCCGGAGCTTCGCAGCTGAGCCTGAGATCCGGCACTGCCACTCCAGCGGGTGGGGCTGGCGCGACAGGAGCCGAGACTCCGTCTCAAAAAAAAAAAAAAAAAAAAAAAAAAAAAAAAGAAAGTGGTTCATTCATTGGATCAAAAAGCCCAGGTGCTGGGCATACTAGTACATCCTAGCAACAAGAGGTAGGGAATGATAAAGGTGACTTGGAATCTCCCTGGAAGATTCTAGTTGTTTCTAATACATGGATATGACCGGTCCTTGAACAGAAGAGTGTGTTGTTAAGTGAGCTACAGGAGCAGGCAGGTGACGGTAGAGGACAGGAGTAAACACACAGGCTTGAATGTCTGAGAAGCAGCTGTTCTTCAGCTGAGACCTTCAGGTCTTACAGCTTGGAAAGCAGTGAGGCCCTCAGAAAAGCCAGCAAAATATTATTCTTCCCGTCTTTGGACTTTAGCCAAAGGAAAAAAAAACTAGGGGGGATGTTGAAATACTTCAGTTTTAGTTTTTTCCCTCCCCCCCCTTTTTTTTTTTTTTTTGAAGCTAAGCAAAGGTCCTCAACTTGGGTCATGCATTGGAATGATGGGTAGCTTTCAAAAACCCCGGTGTCTGGGTCTTGGCTCAGAGATTCTACTACATGGGTCTGGGGCATGGCCTGGGATTTCTGAGCACTCCACTGGTGATGGCAGTGTGTAGTGCAAGTAGAGTCCACTGTTTGGAAGGTCCCTTTCAAGGAGCAGCGCCCAATTTCTCCCCTTTCCTGGATCTTTCCAGTCTGGAATGATGGTCGTGGTTTGGGGCATCCTTCTGAGTATTCAGCAATGATTTAGCTTCGTGCTGGAGACAAAATGAGAATTTGTTTAATGTATTTACTTGTGGTAGAGGGATTCCTGGATCAGATTTATCTCTCAAAAAAGGACATAGAGAGCTCTGATTACTTCTCTGGTGGAAACTACCCACCATATGAAATGACTGCTCTCCCCTGGCCCCCAGCTGCAGCGTCCTTCCTCACCCACTGGCCCAGAGAACAAAAGACCAAGATACCTATGGCTTTCAGCTGTGGTCTCTGCTGCAGCTGCATGGTGCCTGGTAGGTCTCGAGGTCAAGTGTCTGTCTTAGCTTCCTTTCAGTAGTGCTATTGGATTCCAGGGCCGAATGATAATATATTAATGAAACCTCAGCCACACATTTATTTGTTCTTCACAGCTGCCAATTTTCTTGTGCTGTAAATCACAGAGAAGAAAAAGATCAACAGGCAGAGATATGATTCCTTTAGCAGCTCCCAGTGTTTGGAGGATGTGAAGTAAATAATCATAGCCTTTGTGTTAAGCATTCATTATTTTGCCAGCTCTGGGTCGACTTTGGCTTTGTATTTTGAGCCTTGCCTTGCTGACAGTGAAAGTGACTTGGTGTCATGGCCACAGATCTTCTCCTTACTTTAAGTCTCTGCCTCTTTGTGAGGCCCTGAGTGAGGGAAGGAAATGGATGCTCATTTGGAACATTCTGGATGACACTGGATACCCTAGGTGCTCTTAGATGCTTTTTTTTTTGTCCTCTCAACAAATGCACACTCCATTGGGCCCTGGGTCTTGATCAAATGCATTGGGGGTTAGAGACGTGGAGTTCTTTTCTTGGATTTGCTTCTGACCTTAAGTGAAATTGTTTTTCTCAGAGGGATTGTGATGATGTATTTCCCTGGTTTCATGACAGAAATAATGGCTTTTTAAAATATGAACCTGTACGTGGTTACTTTGACTCAAGAATTTCTCTTTTTCTGTAACAATGTAAGAGGGATGGCTGCCACATTGTATGGAAGAATAGACACAGTCTTGAATGGGAAGTCTTAGGAGGTTCGAACTGCAATTCAGCCATTTTCATAGGCATGTGTGTTTGGTTGAGTGGTTGAACCTTTCTGCCTGTGTCATTATGAGAAAGAATTGGCTAATCCTAGTGTTTGCCTTAAATGGGGTTCAGCAGCTCAAATGAAGTATCTTTACATGACAGTGCTTTGGAAGCCTTAGTACAATACAGTCTCCCCCTTATTTGTGGGTTTGCTTTCTGCAGTCAATCATGGCCCAAAATATTGAATGAAAAATTCTATGAATAAACAATTTGTAAGTTGTGAATTGTGCACCATTCTGAGAAGTGTGATGAAGTCTTGCACTGTCTACTCCACCCCACCTGGGATGCGAATCATCCCTTTGTCCAGTGTATCCACCCATTACTATGTGGGAAAAAACATAGCATACGTAGGGGTCAGGAATATCCATGGCTTTCAGCATCCAATGAGGATTTTTTGATGTATCTTCCACGCATAAAGGAGGCCTACTGGGTACAATCTTAGTTGCTTTTCCTATATTTCCCTGTGGCTCTTTTCTCCCTGCTCATATGATTACTGGTTCTTTTGATACTTTTTGTTTTCTCCATGCTTTTCCTCACATTGAAATGCTGTCCCCCTACTCTTTGCCAGATGATCAGCTCTTAGTCATGACAGTGGGTTGATTTCTGGCCACTGAAAGATAGGTTCAAGTCTTAATGCCTGGTACCTGTGTATGTGAGCTTATTTGGAAAAAAGGGTCTTTGCAGATGTAATTAAGTTAAGGACTTCAAGATAATATAATCCTGGGTTAACCATGTGGGCCCTAAATCCAGTGATAAGTGTCCTCGTAAGAAGAGAAGACACAAACAGATGGATGAGACATGCATGAGAAGACCATATAAAGACAGAGGCAGAAATTGGAGTGATGCTGCCACAAGCCAAGGAATACATGGGGCTATCATAAGCTGGAAGAGGCAAGGAAGGTTCCTCCCCTAGAGCTTTCAGAGGGAGTGTAGTCCTGCCAACACCTAGATTTCATACTTTTGGCCTTCAGATTTGTGAGAAAATAAGTACATTTCTATTGTTTTAAGATACCAAGTTTGTAGTAATTTGTTATATTGGTCACAGGAAACTTTATTTTATTTTATTATTACTTTTTAGAGACAGGGCTTCACTCTGTGGCCCAGGCTGGAGTGAAGTGGCATGATCATAGCTTACTACTGCCTCAAACTCTTGGGCTCACGGGATCCTTCCACCTCAGACTCCCAAGTAGCTAGGACTACAGGTGTGTGCCACCATGCCCAGCTAATTTTGTAAATTTTTGTAGAGACAGGGTCTCACTATATTGCCTAGGCTGATCTCAAACTCCTGGGCTCAAGCGATACTCTCAGTTTGGTCTCCCAAAGGGCTGGGATTATAGACACATGAGCCGTGGCACCTGGCCAAGTCACAGGAAACTAATATACTCATCTTTTAAGGCTTGACTCAGGTTTCTTCTGCTCCTGGAAGTGTCCCCCGATTCCCCTAGGCTGGACAAGGTGCGCCTCCTCTGTGTGCATATGCTACCCCTCACACCTGTCACTCTATTTGTTCCTGCTTGTGTAATGATCCAGGGATGTGTTGGCCTTCTCCATGACACTGAGGGCTCTGTGACAGTGGGTGGTATTCCTCTTTAATACTTCTCACCTGGCACAGCAGACGCTCAATACATTTTTTTTTTTTAAATACAAAATGAGTTTTGTTCCCAAACTATCTCTCAACTTTGTTAACTACCCCCCGCACATTATCCTAGGCACTCAGTACCTGCAGTGGGGCCCAGTGTGCCTGATGTTTCATCTGCAGATACACTTCCTCTTTTGGCACATGCTGCCAGATTAATATTGTTTCTAGAGTTGCTACACAAGGACTTGTTCACTCGAAGACTCTCTTAGCAGCTCCATACCTCTTGCTTTCAAGTCCCTCCACACTCCAAAGTTCTTTATCTGCCACTACCGTACTCTATGAACTCTAGGAAATCTCATGTGTTCTTTGCATTTACCGAACATTCTTAATTCATGTAAATCCTTTGCTAGAACTGTGGTTGGCAGGAAACCCTTCTTTCCATCACTGTTGAAATTTCAGTTACATTGAGAGCTCTGATCAATTCCCACCTCTTTTTGGGGGCCTTCTCAGTCACTCAGGCCAATAATGCTGTGTTCCTTATCAGAAACTCTATTGTATTGGTTGTCTGTGCTTTTGTAGGCATCTTTGTAGACCAGGGTAGAATATTTGGGGACATGTCTTTTCTAGCATGACAGGAGGGTGTTCCCTTATGATGTTAGAACCAACTCTTTTTCATCCTTGCATCTCCTTCTGGACCTAGAGGTCTCCAGGGAAGTGGAGTGCCTCGTTAATTGGGCTTGTTAAAGATATTAATGCATGTGATAGTGATACAGGGAAATTCAATAACCTATCCTGGTGTAGATTTTTGAAATTTTTCCTTAGGGCATTTATAATTGCTTTGTTCTTACAGGATTTTGTGAAAATGAATGCATTGTTGGAAAGCTACCCATTATGCAGAGTTGACATATAATGACCTCTTAGAAACAGATTTGCCAATGGAAGAACAGCCTTAAAGTTTTGGTGAAGAATGTGGGAATTGTTCTTGTCAAGGAGTACCCCTTTCCTCCCTTTGGGTGGGTTGTTCTTCAGCAAGTGGTTGAAGAATTTAGGGAAAGGTATTGGAAACAGGAAGAGGTAGGTGCACTGGAAGAGCAGAAGAGCTGTGAACGGAGGCTGGGGCCACTGGTTTCAAGCAGAACAAGTGGCTGAAAAGCTGTGCTAAGCAGGGCTTCGAGAGAATCTATATCCCACGATCACCTCAAAATTCTGTGAGTCATCAGCTGGACAGGTCGTAGCTCTGATATCCAAACCCCTTGAAATTCGTTGTGATCTTAAAGTCATTGTAACGACAAATCATGGCTGAGGTAATTCTTGAGGTTCCCCCTAACTATACAGTGGGATTGGAAATAGGCAGGAAATGTATCTCACAATAATTCTCAACTCCGGAAATTTCCATAGCATTCTTTTCTCCTCAGTGAAAAAAGTAGTTTTATTTTAATAGCATATTTTTGTTCTAATTTACTTATGTAGGTTTAGAAAACGTAGTTTCCAAAAACTTTCCCTGGTCTTTTATCTGTTAAAAGCAACAAATAGCATAAGCATAGCGGGAAGGGCTTTGGAGTCCTGAGTTTGAATCCTGCTTCAGTTATTTGCTAGCTATGTAACCTCGAGCAATTTACTTGATTTCTCTCTAAGCATCAGATTCCATATCACTGAAATGGAAATGATAATAATACTTATAAGGTTCCTGAGGATTGAATGCAGTCACATGAAGAGTAGCTGGCAGAGAATTAGTTCTTAATAAATAGTAATCCTTATTATTATAGGATTTGTGGAGGAGGGAAGACCGAGATGGTACAATGAGCTTGAGCTTAATTACTTACAAGTAATTGAGAGACAGTGAAATTATAGAAACAACTGTGGCTTGATCAAAGGGTATATTCTAATTCAATGTGTTTCTTAAGGAAATTATTTGTATTACTTAATTCTTTGCAGAATAATGGGACCACTGAGCATCAGGTGGAATCTTTCATAAGGAAAAAACTGGAGTCACTGTTAAAAGAATCTCAAATTCGAGATAAAGAAGATCCTGATAGTTTCACAGTGAGGGCACTATTGAAGGCCACGCATGAAGGCTTAAATGCACACCTGAAGCAGGTATCTGATTCCCTCTTGTACTTATCCTTCAACAGGAAAAAGAAAGCATCTCATACTTTGTTTCTAATCATTTGTGAAATGCTCCTTCAACTTCTTCTATTTCTGTCCTCATTTTGCTTGAGAAATGAACATCTCCTATTGCAAAATGATATGAGAAATAGTTAAAAGTGGATTGGGTGGAGGTAGAAATGACTCAAATACTGCTCCACTTGGACCCTCAGAACAAAGCCGAGTGTTTTCAGAATCATCTTCCCAATACATTCTCAGGTGAGGGAAGAAGTTCCAGGCACCTGTGTCCCTTGCCCTCCCACCTCTCCACATTCATTAGATGTCTGCCTTCCCTGCTACTACCATCTGTCTTCCAGGGCTGACGGCTCCTCAGGCAGAAGGAAGATCATATGGGGGTGATCGCCCTTGGATCCTAAGTGATCACTCTGCATTGATGGTTGCCCTCTGGACCCTACACGAGTCTAGCCATCCAACTGCTAGGCTGTTCCTCAGGCCCATTTAGTTTCTAAACATAGAAATCCTAATTCAAAATGGCTTCAATGATGAAGAAGATGTTGGGTTTGGTAAGCAGAAAATTTATTTGCAGAATGGCCTATGGGGTGGGTTTAATCCAGAGGCTCAGTGGTGTCATTGTAGACCTATCTTTTTGCTCTACCTATCATGCTATCAGTGTCATCTCAAGTCTGGTTCTCCTGTTCATCAACTGTCCATGATGGTTGTGAGATGACTGCCAACAGGCCGATGAGCTACGTGTTTCTTGGTCCATATCCAGAGAGATTGAGACAGCATACTCGCCCTAAATAACAGAGAGTTGCCTAGTTCAGGTGCCTACCCCTAAACTAATCACAGTGGCCATGGGTAAGTGTCCTTCCTGAAACAGTACTTGGCCAGAGTATAGGATCATAATAGCTTGCTAATGCCAGTGAGAACTTACCTCTGAAGCTCTTGTAAAGGTTAGCTCCTCTCAAACTGCATGTTAGAGGGGCAGATGGAATATTGGGGAGACAACCAAAAGGTCAATTACAGCATTACTGCCCTTATAGTTTATCATATAATTCTGGATTTTCTTAATAATTTCTATAAATAGTAACAATCTTCTCACTCTCCTCGCCTCCAGCCATTTATTTTCAACACCAGAAGTACCTGTAAGATCAGACTTGTTTAGCCTATCTTGATTCTGCTTCTTGTCCTTAGTGAACTCTCATTGGCTTATCTGGGCCGTTACTTCCTTTATGCACTTGGAGAAGTCTTTGCCCCATCCTACATTATTCTAATGTTTGCATTTGGAAATGCAAACCATAAGGCTTGGATATTTTGGAAGAAACAAATTAAGCCCCTCTCTCTTTTGCTATTCATTAAAGAGATCCTAATGACAATTTCTCCATCAGGTAAAATGGTAAGAGAACCGAAAATTTTAGAGAGGTGGTGTAGCAAAACTCATCTCCTTTTACTTATTTTGAGGTTTTTTTAACACTGCTATGTTTTTAAAATATGGTTTTGGTTCACTGGGCAAGCAAAGGCAAGTTACTGTTGAGACGAGTCCATCTGTACCAGATACATATGTCGGTTTAAATCCAAAGCCGAGAATGTGCTGAGTGTGGCTCTGGGCAGCACGTCACTCCAGCTTCTACTTTTCTGGACCATCAATCAACAGTGCAGGATTGGTTTCTACTTGTGCTGTCTTTTTCCTGAGGAACCCTGAAGAAAAGTAAAAATGAAATTCACCTTCAGGCTGGAAGAACTTAGTCACAGGAAATGGCTCTTAAGAGTTCTGGAATCTGCTGCTTTCTTTATATCTGAACTACTGCTGCCTGGATAACCTTAACAAGTTCCTAAGCTCTCAGCTGCCCTGCTTAATGTCTCATTCACACCACTGCCATAGTGATAGTTCAGAAATGTGCCTCCGGTCATGTCATTCTCCTGTTTTCAACCATCTCAGGGATCCTCATAGTTTGGAGGATAAAGCTCGGATTCAGAGATAATAGCCCATAAGATCCTTCCTTCCTGTTCTGGCTCCTAGCAGTGACACCCACAGAGTGTGCATGTGTATAAGTCCACACGTGCATACATACCTCCACTTTCCACATTTCCTGGTACCATGCTCTTACCACATGGCTTTCATGTTGGCTGTTTTCTTGGCCATAGTACACTTGCTCTTCCCCATTTTACATAGATAACTTATACTCATCTTTAGGCTTCAGCTTTTGTGTCATGTCCCCTTGGAAGTTCTTAATCCTCAAATACAGTAGATGGTCACTCTCTGCCATCCCACAGTGCCCTAAGCTTTCCCCATTATAGTCTTATGACAGTGTATTGTAATCGTTTGTCTCTACTATTAGACTGCAAGCCCAATAGGGGCAGAGTCTGCATCTCTTTTGTTTGCTCTTGTCCTTATATACATGCCAAGTTCCTAGGACAATGTCTTACTCATTAAATCAGTGAAAGATGTGCTGATGCTCAGGGAGAGGTCCAAGTTGGTGATAGGTATTTGTAGATATCTATTTCCTACATAAAGAGCATGCTAATGGGATAGAAAATGTTGGGGAGTGGAAGGAAGCCAGAGAGAGGACTTGTAACTAGACAGAATCCTGTTTTATCACCAACGAGCTTTTTAACTTTGGGAATATAATCTAACTTGTCTGTATTTCTGCTTTCCTTTTCTGTAAAATTGGGATTTTAATCATACTTATTTCCAGGGTTGGTTACATATATTCTTATAGTAAATGAGAATATATGTAATGTAATTAACATTATCCTTAGGGTATAGTAGGTGCCTACTAAATAGTGTGACCATATACCTCAATTTGCCTGTGACAGCCATGCTTTATACCTGTTGTCCCAGCATAATTATTAAAAGTATTCCATTTTATTCTTAAAAGGTCCTGTTTTGGACAATAAATGGCATGGTCCCCCTACCAATAGATGGGTTACTAGAAATAGAAAGGAACTCACAGATTAATTGGTTCATTTCATAGATTTGAAAAAAACAGACCAAAAGAAGAGGCTTTCTAAAGGACATGTAGCTATTTGGTGGCAGAACTGGGTCTTCTAACTTGGAGAGCAGTACTACACCTATGACCACATCTGGCTGCCTTCTTAATTCCACAGTTTTGGCCGGGCGCAGTGGCTCAAGCCTGTAATCCCAGCACTTTGGGAGGCCAAGAAAGGTGGATCACGAGGTCAGGAGATTGAGACCATCCTGGCTAACATGGTGAAACCCCATCTCTACTTAAAAAAAAATACAAAAAACTAGCCGGGCATGGTAGCAGGTGCCTATAGTCCCAGCTACTCGGGAGGCTGAGGCAGGAGAATGGCGTAAACCTGGGAGACGGAGCTTGCAGTGAGCTGAGATCCGGCCACTGCACTCCAGCCTGGGCGACAGAGCGAGACTCCGTCTCAAAAAAAAAAAAAAAAAAAAAAAAAATAATAATAATTCCACAGTTTTTGAGCAGTTAATGATATGCATTGATAGATCTCCAAAAGCAATAAACATACATGAATCAGTTAACAGTTACCTAATATCAATCACCTTGTAAACCCCTCACCATTACTCCTCCAGCATTTTTTGAACTGCTGTTTCCCCAACCAGTTCTTGGACTTCACCCAACCTCTTCCCACCTCTACTTGCATCTTTGATTAGCATCTATGGGCATATACAAATGCCCTTCCCAACCTTTTGGCTTTAACTGTTTTTGCTCACCCACGTTTGTTCCATTTAACACCTGTTTGTTACCTGTTTCTCCTCTGTTTAGCTGGAGTCCTAGTCAGGTAGGGCCTACTGGTCTCTCCTTATACCATGTTATTAGTATTGAATCACCTAACATATTTTTAGGGATGACAAATGAATAAGAGTTTAAACCCTCTTAGCAGGTGGCCTTTTGTTCCCTAATGAGACATAGGTTCCAGGAAAGAGAGTTGGCCCAGTATCTCTAACTGGAAAATTAACCTATGTGAGGAAAAATTCAGAGGCTACAATACCTCTTTCCAGTGCTCATCACAGAGAGAATTATTTCAGCGAACAGATACATTTTGCTTGGTTTACTTTAAACAAACAAAAACAATCTTATTATCTCATAGATATCCTTGGATTTTATTTATTTATAATGTTTTAAAATCCCACATAGCACTGTTTAGTCAATGTGATCCACTTTCTTTATTCAATAGAATTGGCTGCTAATGACTTTTGGTCGTTTTCCAAAACTGAATCCCCACTTAACTGAAAATGACTTAACCCCACTCAGAACATTTAAAAGAACACATCCTGTGCTGTGGAGAGCCTGGTGAACAGGTGCCATGAGGGCCAGCACACCTGCACACTGCTGAGAGCCCTTGACCTTAGCTTTGGGAAGGTACAGGCAGCTGCTGCGTCCTGGCTGGCATCCATCTCTCCGTGCCAATATTTCCCTTTCCAAGGCAGGCAGAGCCACCTTTGTGGTAGTGGAGTGTGGAGCAGGAGGAAATGAGTGGAGTCTGCTTGTTTCTCACCTAGAGGCAAACAGAAGAGAAGAGAGGGCCCCCTTGCCATTCCACCAGAACTAAGGAAAAAGACAAAAGCAAAGAAGATAAATAGTTATATTATGCCTTTGTTTACTCAGAGTCCAGATGTAAAGGAAAGTGGAAAGAAATCACATGGACGATTGCTCATGACCAACTTCGGAAAACATAAGGTATGAATTAAGAGTAATAAATATGCATAATTCAGTTAATTTAAAGATTCTAGAAGGTAACAGGAGAATATCATCATGACCTTGGAATAACTGAAGATTTCTTAAACAGGACATCAGCAAAGGGAAAGACTGATATTTAAACTACTTTAAAAGTTAAGAACTTCTACACATCAACAGTATCAAAAAGCAAGTTGCATATTGGGAAAGAATATTTTTGAATACATACATCCAATAATATATCCAAAAAAATGTATTTAACATCTTAAATACACATATCCAATACATAATGAATATGTGTTACTAAAACTGGGGTGTGTATTATATATTCTATCCTGAATATATAAATAGCTTCTATAAATAAATGAAAAGATAGGCACCCTAATTTCTAAAAGATGGGCAAAACCCTTAAACAGGCACTTCACAAAAGAAGATATCCAAATTGCTAATAAAGAAAAGGGATTCACCCATCAGTCATCTGGGAAACACAATTTAAATGGCTATGTGATTCCATATACACCCACCACGACAGATAATATTAAAAGATGGCAAGAACCAAATGTTATTGAGGACAAAGAACTTGAATTCTCATACACTGCTTATGGTTGTGCACATTTGTGCAACTACTTTGGCCCACTATTTCACAGTATCTGACTACATACTATGACTTAGCAGTTCTATTGTTAGGTATATGTCAAAAGACAGAAATAGGCCAGGTGCGGTGGCTCATACCTGTAATCCCAGCACTTTGGGAGGCCAAGGTGGGTGGCTTACCTGAGGTCAGGTGTCCAAAACCAGCTTGGCCAACATGGCCAAACCCCATCTCTACTAAAAATACAAAAATTAGCCAGGTGTGGTGGTGTGTGCCTGTAATCTCAGCTACTCGGGAGGCTAAAGCACCAGAATTGCTTGAACCCAGGAGGCAGAGGTTGCAGTGAGGCGAGATTGCGCCACTGCACTCCAGCCTGGGCAACAAGAGTGAAACTCCATCTACAAAAGAAAAAAAAGACAGAAATAACAATATTTATATTGAGATTGGTAATAGTACAAAGAGGAAAAAGTACAAATGTCCATTGATAATAGAATGAATAAAAATTATAGTGTATTCACATAAGAGAATAGTTAACAACTAAGAAAATGACAAAATTACAACTATATGCAATAATATGGTGATCTTTATAAACATGATGTTGAGCAAAATAAACCAGACCCAAGAGAGTACATACAGTTTGATTCCATTGATATTAAATTCAAAACCAGGCAAAAGAAACCCTATAGAGTAGACATCAGAATAGTTATTACCTCCACAGAGAAAGGAATGACAGGGTTGGAGGATCAGAAGGCTTTTAGGAGACAGATAATATTCTATTTCATCATATGTGTGGTTGATTTGTGAAAGACATCAACATGTACACTTATGACCAGTGTACTGTCCTAACTGTATGTTATACTTCAATAAAATAAAAAAAATGTTACACTAACTGGTGTCTTCTGGACAGATTAGCTGTTTGACAGTAAGACTTACATAAGAATTCGATTATTAGATGGTGAACTTTACATTATACATGAGGTTTCTGTAAGGCCATTTCTTCTACTTTAAGGAATGTCATATCTAGAATTTCCTGCCCATCGGTGAGATAATTTATTAGTAGACTAGTCAGATTAGTCATTATCACAAAATATTGAAAACAACCAAAATGTTCCCTCTCAAGGAGTGTGTAAGTAATCTGTGAGTCATTCACATAATGAACAATTATGCGGCCATTAAAATATGATCCCTTGGAAGAGTTCAACATGTGAAACATTAGATGAAAAAATAAGGTGAGAAGTAGATTCTATGGTACGATAACCATGAAAAGATGTGTCAAAACTGGATGTCCAGAAAGTATATCACTCTCTGAATGTTATCTGTCATTGGTGATTCATTTATTATTTCTAATTTTGCATTTTATAGTAAAATGATGCTTAAAAAGACATTTATTATTGTATAACTCAAATTACTATGTGGAATTAGAGAGTATTTCACTTCTGGTTTGCAACTTGTCATTACAATTAAAACAGCCTTTCAAAATAGATGTTTTAGGGAGTACTTCACCTAATTAAAATTTATTGTACCTCAAGTTATAAGAACAAATTGTTGTCCATGAGACTTTTTATAGATTATTTTAATAAATATTGACAGTATTTTAAATGGAAAGTTAATGCTATATAGATTAGAGAATGACTTTCTGTGCCATTTATTTAATCATCACAACAATAATCCTTTGAAATAGATGTTCTTGCCACACTTTTTCTAAAGATCCAATAGGAAGCTAGTGAGATTAGCCAGTTTACCAGCTTGGTGAAAGGTGGAACATGAGATCATCAAATGGTAGGGCTTCCATACCTGCATGCTGAGGTTCTCAAGGCATAAATAATACCGGAGAAAGTTCCAAACCAAACTGGCACCTCACTGTCAGTGCAATAGAGAGAAGTTGAGTATGTTTATGCCAACAGTGTAGCTTGTTTGATTTTGGGGTGGGGGTTGGGAGAAACATGAGAAAATCTAGAAAGTGGCTGGTCCTATGGTAATTTGGGGATGGAGACCCTTTCCCTTTCTAAGCCACATTCCCGACGTCCAGGGTTCCCTGTCTAAACATCTTACTTTTGTTTGTAGACACTGTATTTTTGATGGCAAGTTTGTCTGCAATTATTGGGGTGGTCCTTCCCCATCATTTGTATTGTTTATTTATTTATTTAGAGATGGAGTTTCGTTCTTGTTGTCCAGGCTGGAGTACAATGGTGGGATCTCGGCTCACTGCAACCTCCACCTCCTGAGTTCAAGCGATTCTCCTGTCTCCACCTACCAAGTAGCTGGGATTATAGGCATCTGCCACCATGCCCAGCTAATTTTTGTATTTTTAGTAGAGATGGGGTTTCACCATTTTTTGACCAGGCTGGTCTTGAACTCGTGACCTCGGGTAATCCACCCGCCTTGGTCCCCCGAAGTGCTGGGATTACAGGCATGAGCCACCACGCCTTGCCCATCATTTGTATTGTTGAGGTCTGTGTTGCCTAAATACTGGGGCTATCTCCAAATTGTTGGGGATGAAATCATACCATCCCAAAAAAGTTTTATTGTGAAACAGCTTATCTGTCCAAAAGACATCAGATTAGACCTGGAGCCTTTCAGCCTATATTCTGTGGGTAGCAATATTTTTTCCTGCTGATAGAAATGAAAATGGGTCAAAATCTCAAAAGGGAAATTTGATTCAGATGGTCATTTGAGTGCATACTGATCAAAAGCAGAAATGGTAGTTATTCAATTTTTTTTTTTAAATTAGTACATGTCCTTTTAAAAAAAAAATGTGCCTTTTACAGTTTATTAATAGTGAGCTTCCCATACAAAAGGGCATTTTGTCCCTTATAATCATCTAAATAGATACTGCAACTTTGACTCTACCCCTAGTAGAAACCTTCAAAATGCATGACTAATAAAGTCTTTCTAATACATCAACTTTATATGTCTTCAAAGTCAGTTTCTGAGCATGAAACTCTCAGTTTTGCATTAACATTTTAATATAGTTATGGCCTTAGATATGCTTGTTATTAATGGTGAAGCAAACTGCAATATTTGGTCATTTTTTCCCTCCAAGTTATTATGCTTGTGTAAGACATGTGCATTTTAAAGCCCAGCTCATTCTCTGAATATTGTAAATATACTTGATACAATGAGTTCCTTAAGTTTGTTTTGATTTTTCTGGCAGAAAACTACAAAATCACGGTCTAAATCTTACAGTACTGATGATGAGGAAGACACACAGCAGAATACTGTCAAAGAGGGTGGCCAGCTGTACAGGTATGAAAGCATCTCCATGTCTCCTGCTCACACTCCTGAGGCCCCTCCATCCTTCTCAGCTTAGTCATTTTTCTTGTACATGTCTAGAGAATTGGATCACAAGGAAAGTACTCTGTGCTGTGGAACATGTGAAGAACAGCTGGATATCAAATGATAGTTTATGTAGGGAACTCAGCACTGTGCCTGGCACATAATGAGCTCTTTATAAATGTTAGCTGCAGCGGTTGTCAAGTCAAAGGTATTTTCAGAGAAGAGGGAGGGAGCACATGAACTGATACAAAGGCCGTCACAAGAGACTAGAGAAGATGGATGCTAAGCCCATGTTAGGAGCCAAGCATCTGAAATCAGCCAGATTTCAAATTCTTGTTCCTCCACTTACCAACTCTAACATGGGACGCTTTTGGCTCCTCATTGTATCTGTCCCTTAGAGTCATTGTAAGGATTAAAGGAATTAAACTAATTAGCCCCGTAAGCCCTGGCCCAATTAAATAAGTATTCAAAAAAAGTTCTTTTTTGTTTGTTTGTTTGTTTGTTTTTTATTGCCAATAGTATTTGTGATGAGTAACGTGACCATATTTTCGGAATCCAAATGGTGACACATGATTCGTTCATTACAGGAGTTCCTGGCAGTTTATTTATACCATAACATTCACAAAGAAATACAAATTATATACATTAGATAGATATGGATACATACACACACTTTTGCCTTTATTGAAAAATGAAATTAGAAGCATAGAAGCCCTGTAGGAATAAAACTTTAGTGTTCAATTAAACTTTATATTTGAGCTCCAACAGAATATCTACACACAAAATAGTAACTAATTAGAAGGGCAGAGGAGATGTATGTGGTCCCTACTCTAGGGAACAGAAAATTGAATATATAGTTACAGTAAAGGATAAAGAGAAAATAATAGGATCACCTTCTGGGAGACCTCTGCTGTGACTGTTGTCGTATGTAAGTTTGAGAAAGGCTTAACTCTGACATATATAGCCAGGGAAAAGGCAGTGTTTGAGGAAAGCTACAGTAATCTTAATGTGTGCAAAGGAGACGTCAATATAGGTATCATATGAAATCATTTTGCATGCTGCTTAGTGTCAACTATAGGTTTTCCCATAATAGTTATCAGGGCCTGAGCATCTATGATGACATCCTTTTGGGACTTCAGTAACCTAAGGCACCTCTAGGATGAAGAATAAAAAGAGTTAATTTTCTGTAGAATTTCTCCATCTCACAGAATGTCTTACAGTTTTACTTATAATTTCGAGGCATGACTTCACACTGATTTATAATCATTAGCCTTCACAAAATCAGATTTTCACCAGTGGCTGTAGAATTTCCTAATTATATGGTAAAGAAGGAGCATGCATTCTTTTTTCTATTGATTTTTACCACAGTAAAGTTCTCAGCAGACCATCACATTCCCCTCACATACCCACTTTTCTCCTATAGGGGAACATCTAACTATTGAAAAGAAACCTCACAAAAGAAGATATACAAATGACCAATAAACACATGAAAAGGTGCTCAACATTATTAGACATTAGGGAGATATAAATCAAAACTACCTTTTCACACCCACTAGGATACTTATAACCAAAAAGGCGGACAATAACGCATGTTATTTCTGTTCCCTAGAGTACGGACCACATATGCCTCCTCTGCTCTTCCTAATTAGTTACTATTTTATGTATAGATATTCTGTTGGAGCTTAAAAATATAAAGTTTAATTGAACACTAATGTTTAGGTTTGTTTTTGGTAGTTATGTTTCCCATAGGAGAAAAGTGTGCGTGTGAGGGGAATGTGATGGTCTGTGTAGGACTTGACTGCAGTAGAGAGTGGCGGTACAATTTGTAAGGTTGCAGAGCAGATCCTAGGAACGGTTTGTAGGAGAGAGAGGACTATTAAAATATCTAAGCTAAAAGCAGCACTAGATAAAGTAATGAATGTTTGTTTTAAGAAAGCTGGAGAATATAGAAAAAGTATAAAGAAGAAAGTAAACATCCTTTGTAATTACATCTCTCCAATAATCACTATGGAAATCTGGCATATTAACCTTTAGGTATATAATTCTTGTGGCCCCCTACCCACTATACAGTGTTTCTGTTCCATTTTAGCCCAGCTCTCCTCCCTGCAAAGGCCATGTAGTTCCCTGATGAACTCTGGTGTTACTCCCTAACTGGGTCACAGTGGGAATCCAGCCTTTCACAACAGAACTCACAAATGCATGAGAAGAGGCTGTGATTCCTGGCAGAGCAGAGAATAAAACCACATTACATTAGTCCCCACGTTATCATGAGAAATGCCTCCGGTGGGCACCTGAAACCACAGATAGTAGTGAACCCTCTCTGTATATTGTTTTTCTCTTTCCTTATTAAGTCAAGCACTTACACCTTTTCATTTAAAGGAAGCACTTTGCAGCATCTCTTTGGCATATCTGAATTGCCAGCATTACTACTCCTGCACTTTAGGGCCATTATTAAGTAAAATAAGAGTTTCCTGAACATAAGCACTGCAAAACCTCCACAGTCAGTCACATAAGAAGATTTCTACCAGATGACGCATACATCATGGATATGCTGGACAAAGGGATGGCTCACGTCCAGAGTGGGACGGAGCAGGACCTCACAAGATTTCATCATGCCACCAAGAATGGCACACAATTTAAAATGCATGGCCAGGCGTTATCCTAGCACTTTGGGAGGCCAAGGCGGGTGGATCACTTGAGGTCAGGAGTTGGAGACCAGCCTGGCCAACATGGCGAAACCCTGTCGCTACTAAAAATACAAAAAATTAGCTGGCATGGTGGTGCGCACCTGTAGTCCCAGCTACTCGGGAGGCTGAGGCAGGAGAATCACTTGAACCCGGGAGGCGGAGGTTGCTGGAAACCAAGATTGCAACACTGCACTGTAGCTTGGGTGACAGAGAGGGACTCTGTCTCAAAAAAGGAAAAAAAAATCTCATGAATTGTTTATTTCTGAAATTTTCCACTTAATATTTTTAGACCATGGTTGACTATGGGCAAATGAAACTTTGGAAAGGGAAACTGAGGATAAGTGGGGACTACTGTGGTAGGATTTTTGTGGTGGAAAGAGCACTGAATTAGGAATCACACTTGGGTTCCAATTCTGGCTCCCTTAGGACCTGGGGCAGATATTCCCTATTAAATCATTGTCTTAAATAAGGAAAGTAGGATAACCAATAACCCAAACCTCTTTCAACTCCAAAATGTCATGCGTCCTATGTGGGTACTTCACAGATTGGGTCGCCGAAGGAAAACCATGAAGCTCTGCCGAGAACTCTCTGATTTGGTTGTGTACACAAACTCCGTGGCCGCTCAGGACATTGTGGATGATGGTAAGAATGAAGAGTTTTCTCCTTCCACTCTGAATAAACATTCTTGACCTTTCTCTTTCAATTGTTAATGAATTTTTGTTAATCCGATTATCAACACACATTTTTGGGACTATGTAGAAACCAATTTGAGTGTCAGGAAACTCACTGCTGCTATAGTGTTGAGTTGACATGGAGGGTTCTACTGATTATTGTAGTTGCCTGATTGACCAGAGGCCAGAGAAAGTTCCCACAGGGCCGAGGAGGACTTTATTACTGTACAAAGACAAGTGCATCAGGGCAAGACCTTCCTGCAGCACTTGAACTGTGAAGATCAGGCCTGGCTTGAGGACCAGGTCACTGATGGCCATTCCAAATGCTAATGAGCAAAAGAAGAAATTAATTGGCTAAAACCACAGCTTGAAAAGCCCTATATTTTCTCAGTGAAAGTTTTGACTTGGGTGAAAATAGCTTAATCCAGATTGAAGTTTTAACAAAAAGAGCAGAAATCTCAGTAGCATTGTCTCTGTCACTGTTTTTCACCTATCAGTTGCCACAGGGAGCTGAGAAATTCTAGTCACAGCTATTCATATCCTTGGCTTTCCTGCTAGTTACTCTTGTCTCCTTTATCTTGTATTTCATTTAGTTACTGAATGCTTACAGAAATAACCTACTGTCATGTGGCTTTTCATCTAATTTTAATTTTAGTGGAACTGAAATGTAAATCAGAACCTCCAAATTTCTCAACAAGTTTTAGTGAAGGGGAAGCAACATTGTGTCCTCACAAACCTCCAGGATTCTTTCCTCCCATCGCCCCTGCCCAGCCCCACTCCACAAATGTATCTTTTCTATTTGCAGCAAGATTTCTTCCCTTTGGCCTTGATTCCTTCTTCAAATGGTAACAATTATACAAGATTTAAATGAATTTCACATGTGAAAGCATGAGAAACTGTAGGATTCTCAGCAACGGAGCAGCAAACTCTTATAACAATTGCCCTTAGCTCAAAAATAAACTCAGGGAATGACTGCATTAAGTTTAAATGTATATTTGGTTTAGGGAATAAAAATTTCCAATAAATGGCTTGGAAAACATAATACTATTAATTTAATGAAAATTAATACTGAGCACTGTTTAGCTCTTGAACTTCAACTGTTTTTGTCTTTTTAATTTTTTTGCCAGCCACAAAATGAAAACTAGATAATGAATGCATGGCTTATCCTAATGTGATACAACTCAACTTTATTAATATACTAACTGATATGTGCCTAATTAGCAAGGTCATATTAATGATATTGTGATATGCATATTTATGTGGAAAGACAGACAAAACAGTAGTATTGATTATAGTCCTATTCCATCTGAATTAGGCTTGTCAAAAAGATATTTTCTCCTATAATGTTTAAAACATCCCTCATCAAAATCTGCAAATAAGTTCAATATTAGTATGCTTGAGATATGTAAACTATGTTAATAGGTTATGCCAATAAAATATATTTGAAGATGTATCTTAAAGGAAATGGTCTAAACTAGAAACATCATCACATTAAAAACTGTAATCCTCTAATTTCTTTGCCACAATCTGTATTCCTGACTCTTCTAACTCTGGAGTATCATTGTCAGTTGAACAGCATCTAACATCTAAGGGCGTACAACCCTGAGGACCACAGGGGCCCTGGGAAACTGTGAGTTAATAAACATGCGGAGTCTAGGTATGACTCAGGCCCAGCTGGCTCAGCAAGACATATATAGTTCAACTCGTTGGTTTCATGGACCATATCTCTCTGTCTGGGCTCACACACACTCAGCTTATTAGGGCTGAATAAGAATGAGATTCTGGGTAACTTTGGATCTTTTTATCTGGGCTGGTCTTTTCCAGCATGTTCAAAGGACATATGGGTGGCCATTTTGGGGATAGGGTACGGGTGCTTGGTGAAGGGGTGGGAATAGTGGGGGCTTTGTAGATATGGTACAAAAGGTAGGACTGGAGACAAGAGTGGACTATTAAATGTTGGGAGCTTTACTCCATTATGACCCCCAAATTTGCAGCTTCTGTGAGTCTAGATTGACCCCTCCTGATGATTGTGCTGGCAGAAACTTTATTACAGGCTTCATGTACTTTTACCTCCCTTTACTTTTTTCCATAGTTTATATACGTGGCGAGGTGAATGACTGTCCTTGTTCTCAAAAGTTTTATTCCTTTATAATGCTTTTGACCTCTTTTTCTCCATTATTATTCCTTTCTCCCAAACAGGTTTCAGCTTGTTCCATAGTTCTATTCAAATCAACTTTAAAACTCAACTTTTTATTCTTGTAATTGTTCTTTTTCCTTTATTTTCTTGGATCCTGAATGTTACTATTAATACATGTTTTACACGTGTGCCTTTTAGATGAGTGCCTTCAATGAATGTCTTCCTGTTATCAGGAAGAAGCTATCCAGTTTTATTTATCCTTGGTTGCCTATATCTTTGGCACAGATATTCTGTTTAAGTTTTTTTTTCTACCCATTCTTTTCATGCTAGCCAGATAGTCATAAATTAGTGGAATGATTGAATTCTCAGGGAGAACAGGGGACCCAGAAATAGACAGCTGCTTGAGCAAGACACACAGCTCTGATTTGGCCTCAAAATTCCATTCCTAAACATGGAATTTTATGGGTCTTTCCTGTTGAGAAGCTGCCTCTACTCTGGTTGAATCCACTCTCTAGTGCTCTGCTTTTTGCTATTGGTATACTCTGACATTATTATAAGGTCTTTTGTGCATAGCGTTTTCTTTGCTGTAGTTCTCACTTCCTTTTTCTCTCTATTAAAACTGCCAGGAACCACAGGAAATGTGTTATCATTCAGTGAAACAAGAGCACATCAGGTTGTTCAGCAAAAATCAGAGCAGTTCATGATTTATAATCAAAAGCAGCTCACGAGGATTTACCCCTCTGCCTACCGCATTGATTCCAGTAACTTCAACCCGCTCCCCTACTGGAACGCAGGCTGCCAGCTAGGTGCGTACTCCTTGGGAAGGAGCGGTTCTCTGTATATTCTGACTATGCCACCATCTTGCCTAATTCTCTCCAACTTTTAACTTGCACAGTGGCACTGAATTATCAATCCGAAGGACGAATGATGCAGTTAAACCGAGCCAAATTCAAGACAAATGGCAATTGTGGCTACGTCCTCAAACCCCAGCAAATGTGCAAAGGTGTGTATTAATTTCACAGTCATAAATGCAGGTGTATGTTAATTTCATAGTCTAAATGCAGGCAACCTTTATTAAGGAAGCTGTTTAGAAAGTGTGATACCCTAGAGTTTTCAACATTTTTTTTTTTTTCCAAAAAGATAGGTTAAGGTGTTTGAATGTGAATTAGAATTCTTGTTACCACTACTTAATATTTGGTTAGCCATGATGTTTAGAATATTATCTTGAGAGGTTGTGTGTGAAAGAGGGACATGGATGGTATTGGGTTATCATTTGAAATCCAGTGCCATGTATAAGCTGTACTGCTTTTTAAGGTGTGAGCCCTATCTTCCAGAAACTATCTTAGGTAATGTGAGTTCTGTGACCTGCTGGCAAGCTTCAATTCCACCTGAAACAATTTTATCAAGCTATTTTACTCAGTGTAAGTCCAATTACAAAACAGTGCTAACAAAAGAGAAAGGATAGGCTGGTTGTGGGGGCTGATGCCTGTAATTCCAGCACTTTGTGAGGTCGAGGCGGGCGGATCACCTGAGGTCAGGAGTTCAAGACCAGACTGGCCAACGTGGTAAAATCCCATCTCTACTGAAAATACAGAATTAGCTGGGCATAGTGGTGCATGCCTGTAGTCCCAGCTACTCGGGAAGTTGAGGTAGGAGAATCGCTGGAACCCAGGAGGCAGAAGTTGCAGTGAGCCAAGATCACACCACTGCACTCCAACCTGGGTGACAGAGTGAGACTCCATCTCAAACAAAACAAAACAAAACAAAAAAAGGATAATGTTGTGTTAGATCAAACAACACTTTCTTTTGGTTCTGCTCATTAAAATTATTTTTAAAATTTCTAAATTACATTTACAACAATTCAGATAAAAACATTGTTGACAGGATTATCTTCAAGATTTTATGCTTTGCACGTTTTCTTGCTCTGCTGTTTACTTAATTTCAGGTCTTCTTTCTGTTTGTTATATTCACTCATACCTGAGATAGTTTAGGTTAGAAAATTATTTGAATCTGACATAATTGTTCTTCTTTCCACACTGTTGGTGTTCAAATAAAATGCTGCTTTTCCTCCATTCCACAGTTGATCATTGCATTGCAAACACTTGCTTTAAGTTGGCCCACTCCACTGGCCTTGGGAACATGGATTCTAATGAAAACCACAGCTATGCAACACTGATAGTTATGTGTTCATGTAATTCAGCATTTGTTTTTGTCTGTTTGTTTGTTTACAAGCTTAAACTGTGCATGTGTGCGTGTTTCTTCTTATGTTACCAACTTATACTTTACTTGGCCTAGGTACTTTCAACCCTTTCTCTGGTGACCCTCTTCCTGCCAACCCCAAAAAGCAGCTCATCCTAAAAGTTATCAGTGGACAGCAACTCCCCAAACCTCCAGACTCCATGTTTGGAGATCGAGGCGAGGTAAGTTGTTGCCTATGACTACATGTCTAACTGGTTAATTATGTGATTATCTTAGTTCATTTACATTTTATCTGAAATGTCTTCAGAGATGTATGTGTGTTCATAACTGAGCACTGACCTCAGCTTATCAGACAATAACTAATTTATTATTAAGTCACACAGTTCTTGTTGTACTGCTGTTCATAATCTATTTTGAAGGCATGAGTGCACACAATTGAATTCACAATTTAAGGTTGACACTGGCATTGCTAAAATTGGACTGCAAAGACAATTATATTATTAATGGAACACTGCCCAAGAGTGTATCTTAACCTGGGAAGGCAATGTTCCGTTAATAATATAACCTCCACATTCCTCTCCTCCGGGCAGTGCTCCTCCTTGCTGCCCATCAGCCACCTGCTCCTTGGCCGTGTGCAATTCTTATTATCGTTTGCTGTACCTGTGTAGTGTGATTTTAAAATGTCTTCATCTGTGGCCACAGTCTTTTTTCTTTCCAGAGCTTTTAGCCCATTGTTTCCATTAGACCTTCTTGGCCCTTGTTTTCTCCCTAAATAGCAGCTTCTCCTATGTTCTTGCCCTTCCTCTCAGAGCTGATCCATTATTTCAGGCTCTTTGTTGCTCCCACCTGTTAAACCATCATTTTTGGATCTTAAGGAAGGAAATTACAGAGCTGTACAATTTGGTACCACCATAAATGCTTTATTTAAGAACTCTACTTTCTTTGCTTTAGACTTTCTTACATTAGCTCTTTCTAGATTCTTTGGGTTTTATTCCTTCATTGTTCATTACCCAGAACTGGCACCACAAAGGAGAGTCTACAGATGACCAATAAGACAAGATCCTTCCACCTAGAGGAGAGGATGGGAATTAAAGTATACGAATCAAACATGGATAGCTTGATTAATTATTATGCCACCCAGATCAAGACAGAGCATATCCAGAATCCCTAGAAGGCTCCTGTCCACCTTCCCAGTCAATATCTACCCTCCCCACTGCCTCTCATAGCAAACACCAACCCCTATCACAACAGGCAAATTTTGTCTATTCCTAAACTTTATATAAATGGACTCTTAGAGTAGGTACTCTTTTATGTCTGGCTTGCTCAACATTATGTTATATAGCAGAACTTTATTCTTTTCTCATTGTTGAGAGTATTCATTGAACACATATTTCTGACCGGGCATGGTGGCTCACATTTGTAATCCCAGCACTTTGAGAGGCTGAGGTGGGCAGATTGCTTGAGCTCAGGAGTTTGAGACCAGCCTGGACAGCATGGCAAAACCCCATCTCTACAAAAATACAAAATTACAAAATTAGCAAAATTACAAAATTAAAAAATACAAAAATTAGCCAGGTGTGGTGCGCAAGCCTGTAGTCCCAGCTACTCAGGAGACTGGGGTGGGAGGATGGCTTAAACCCGTGAGGGTGGAGGATGCTGTGAGCTAAGATCATGCCACTGCATTTCAGCCTGGGCTACAGAGTAAGACCCTATCTCAAAAAACAAAATAACAAAAAACAAAAGATGCATATTCCACAATTATCCATCCTATTCATGATAGAAATTTAGGTTGTTTCCAGTGTTTGACTATTATAAATATAGCTGCTCTGAGCATTTGTGCATGGGCAAAACATCTCAGTTCTGTTGGGTATTTGCCCTGAACTAAAGTTGTAGGTTCACAGGGTAAAGTTTGTTGGCATTAATAAATACTAGCAAACAGTAATTTAATATTTTTTATACTTGTCTCGTATATCTGAATCCACCACACCTAGTACCATTTCTTTTTCTTACTAAGCACCTTGTAAAATCAGTTGCTGTCGAAATGTAGACATTTTGGCCAATATTCTCAGATTAATTAACATATGTATAGAAATATATTATTTGTAATAGTACTTTCTCTTTATTTAATAGATCATTGACCCTTTTGTTGAAGTTGAAATTATTGGATTGCCGGTAGATTGTTGTAAAGATCAAACCCGTGTGGTAGATGACAATGGTAAGATCATAATCTGTGTTCACTTTTTAATGAAGATGGTCTAGAAATAGAATTTACACTAAAAAAAGGGTCTATGTAGACGAACAAGAAATCTCTAAAATCCGTAACTCCCATCTGAGTTTATGTTAAAAACTTTTCAACACATAAAACTAAGTAACTGGGATTGATGCATGGTTTATTTTGATGGTGTTGTAATCTAGGCTCTCCAGACTTTTGCTTTTAAAGGAATTTTTTTCTTCTAGTAGGAAGAGTAAATGATATTTTAAAGAACTGGGTTAAAAATTCACTGAGGAAATGCCTCCATTATATGTTTATATTGTATTTTTATGACATGAGTTTTCTCAAAACTCTCATTTGTGAAGCCTATGTGTCTTGATAATTTCTCATTTCTGGAGCATGTAAAACTCTAAAAGCAAGCCCAATGTAGTCTGGCGAGTTTACTTCTTGAGTATTTTCATACAATTGGAGGGGCAGCATTCTTCTTATATTTTGGCCATAATATAAAGAAAGTTTTCTTTACCCAAGCCTCGTGTCTTTTTATTTGTAATCTTTTAAAATTTGTTTGTTCATACATTTCACAAACATTATTGCCTACCTACTTTTCTCAATCTCTTGTGATTAATACTGTAAAATACATTTGAAGCACAATCATTAATTTGAGAAATTAGGGGTTCACAGGGAGTCCCTGAAGGAGCACTACAGTTCCAGAGTAGGGCAAACCTGTAACTTAGGAAAAAATGTTCACAGAAAGAAACCTTCTTAAACTGCGTTTTTCCACCAATGTTCAATAGATTATTCTTTCTTTTTTTAATCTCAGAAATAATTGAGAAGTCATCACTAAGTCAACAGAAAGATCGTCTCTTATTCAAGAGGGGTATCTCAGTGATTTTCAGCTCATAATTATTTCATTAGCTTGACGCTTTTAATAGGGTTCAGTGGCTGATACCTCCTAAATGCATACATTTTTAAAAACTTATTTTCATTTTTTAGAAAGGAAAAAAACCAGGAACTTACGGAGTAGTTGAATTTTTAACAGCTTTTATAGTTATTTTATTGGAGAGAATTTTGCCAAGTAAATGTAGTTTTGCATTTTAGTATTTGAGGTGAAATATACCTTTTTAACGTATTTTTCAGTAGCTGTGAAAATATGCCATCATTCATTCAGTAAGGTCTTGCTTTGTGAGAAGCTACTGGGAATCAATAGTGCATAGTCTAATTTGACCCTGTCACTAACTATAAGACCTTGTGTGGCTTTGGACACATTATCGTCTATGGACATCAATTTTCTCAACTACAAAATGTCTTATAAATACTGATATTCCCTACTTTAAAAGATGAGTGTTACTTGTATAGTTTTGAAAGTAATATATTTTGAAAGTCAGTAATACATAGTTTTAAATTAGAAACAAAACCAAAACCCTGCTCTACTCTAAAACTCTAAAATCCTCTAAAAAAAACTTAGAGGATTGCTGTAAGAAATAAGATGATGTATGTACAATAGGAGTTGAAACCTGCAAAAGCACCTTATAAAATGTTTGTTGGTGGTTATTACAGCAGTGGACTCTTTGGTGCATGAGAAGCATAATTCTGTTGGGAGAGGATATCATTCTTTATTGTTTTGGCTAAAACATTATTCTTAGATCACTACTATAGATAATTTTTTAACTTATTGAAGCATTCTGAATACTAAAGAGCTTCTCTACAATACAGTTAGGCATCAAAGATTAATACATTTGATGTGATAATTTACAGGCAATTTTCTTACCAATTATTTTCTAGTAAGGGGGTAAATTTCGAGGCTTTATTCCAGTAAGGCATCCCGGAGTGGCTTAGTTGTCTTCATGAGTTTAATAACCACTGCAAGCAATTTTCACCGTCTGCTTTGCAGATGTTGCTGCCAACTCGTTTTCAGCCAAGTCCTTTGCTTTTCTGATTTTTCTTTTCCTATTTCTCTGAGGATTTAACCCTGTGTGGGAAGAAACGCTGACATTTACAGTACACATGCCGGAAATAGCTTTGGTTCGGTTCCTCGTGTGGGATCATGATCCCATTGGACGAGACTTTGTTGGGCAAAGAACCGTGACCTTCAGCAGCTTAGTGCCTGGTAGGTATGAGCTGGCCTTTTCTCTCTAGACTGACCATTCCTTTTTCTTTGGAAGATATAATACATCATATGTTACTTACATAATAGCATACGTGATATATAAAATATGTGTCATATAATAAACGTGACTTTTAACAAGCTTTGTAAAATGTAAAGGATTATAGTTGGGCTGGATGCAGTGGCTCATGGCTGTAATGCCAGCAATCTGGGAGGCCAAGGTGGGAGGATCACCTGAGGTCAGGAGTTTGAGACCAGCCTGACCAACATGGAGAAACCCCATCTCTACTAAAAATACAAAATTAGCCGGGTGTGGTGGTGCATGCCTGTAATCCCAGCTATTCGAGAAGCCGAGGCAGGAGAATCGCTTGAACCCAGGAGGCAGAGGTTCCAGTGAGCCGAGATCATGCAACTGCCTTCCAGCCTGGGCAACAGAGCAAGACTCTGTCTCAGAAAAAAAAAAAAAAGAGCCATAGTCAAGTCAGATACTTAATTTTGTTGCACCCGTGAGAAAGTCAAATGCAAGTTCAACTAAAAAGAAATGACTGTCTTTCCTTTTATTAGGCTACCGGCATGTCTATTTGGAAGGACTGACAGAAGCATCCATATTTGTACACATAACCATCAATGAAATCTATGGAAAGGTGAGAAAGATCATAGGATTTAAAGTCATATACATTAATATGGTCCTCAACAATGCTACTGATTAATTGCATAATAGGAATGTAAATTTTGACAAACTGTGCTTGAACCAAAAGCTCTAAGGAAGCCCAGCGAGCCCAGTCTGCTCTTCCAGTCATGTCCTGATCCACCTGTACTCTTCACTGTTTAAGCTGTGTACTCATTCCTTCTACACAGGGCCCCTCTCTGGGCTTAATAGAATTGAGAAAACTATTATTCTCTCAGGCAGTAATCTGTTTGGCTAAAACAATGAAGATACAGTTAAATATTGAATTTTATTTTAATCCTTAAAAAGACTCAACTGACCTCAGTGGGAAACGTAGTGTCTCAGATGGTTGATGAATTAGCTGTACTAACTGGTCTGTGATCCCAGCCACTTCTAGGCAGGCTACATTCATTTGGTACCAATGTTTTTAACTGAAAATCTAAAAATTGTGAATGGATTTTAAAGCTACCTACAGGACTGAAAAGAAGGAGACCACAAAAATGCATTCTAGTTCTTTCCTGATACTGTTGTCGTGGTTATAGAACTCATTTGAGGTTTACAAACCAGTAGGTTGTCCTCTGGTCATGTCAAGTAATTGGCGACTTGGTTACCGGTATGAATTTTCAGGACCACATGGGATTTGGAGGGACTGTTAAAGCATTGAATGGGGCCTAGAAATGTCCCGTGCTCTTTACCAGAAAATCTGTATAGCTGGATGCTTCCTCATCTGTGAATGTGGGATAAAAATAATACCTGCCTCATAAGTAAATATATTTCTTAGAAAGCTGCCTGGTACACACTAAATGCTCAGAAATATTGGCTAATATTAATGTGATTATGACTACAATCCAGCTAATAAGGAATGAACCATTTCAGCCTGAATTAGGGTGTGTAATGTTTATTTTCATATCAGTCAGCAAGGGTGTGGAGGTGAGGGTAAGGATCGTAATTTCTAAGACTGGTCAAGTTTTATACCATAACTTTCTGTGTTTAGTCCTGGATTTCTGTTCATGCTGCTTGTTGGAATCTTGCCTCTCATCTAAGTAGACACAAATGTAAATTATTCAAAAATGATTCTTGAATTCTAGGAATCCCAGGTTAACTACAGATTATCTCTAGCATTTATCACATTGAGGGAAACAATTAAATTCTGAATTTGTTTAAAACTTGAGCCAGAAATAAATTAAAATCTGAAAGTGTTCTATATCATTCCCATCTTCTCTCCTAAATAAATGTCCATTTATGAGTCATACTCTTTGTTCCTTTCAAGATGTGTTCGGGTTGGGATCCACACATCACTGTGTAGTGGTGTTGGTCGAACAATGAATGAGCATAAGACTGAAAATCCCTGATACTAACAGAAAGGGTTTATAGACATGTATGCATTTTTTCTTTTGTGTTTACTTGTGACACCCTCTTCAATGAGCCCCAATTGTGTTTTGTTGTGTTTTGTTTTTTTCCTTTACAGTGGAGCCCTTTAATACTCAATCCCAGTTATACTATATTGCACTTTCTAGGAGCTACAAAGGTAGTTTCTCAGCATGGTGCTTTGTTCTGGCTGGCATATTTCTTTTAAGTGGTTATGGCAGCATGCTTTTTCATATCACTCCATTTTCCTGCTTACCACTTTGAAACATGCATCTGTTGCTTTAAGGCGCCTGAAGTTCGTAGCAGTCTATGAGCTGTGGAGACTTTTCCTACCATTTTGTCATCTCTGGGTAGGAAACTTCTGGGAGAGCTTGATGTAAGAATGGAAGGCTGAAGTCCTTGCAAAGTAAGGTTGATAAGATGTGCATGAAGTTGTGTAAACATGCTGTGAGCTGCTGCTTTCTTGGTGTGAATATATTTCAATGGCTGTACAATTTCGGTTTATATTCATTTTTCATGGAGATGTCATTTTAAAGGCAAGTTGTTGACGTGATGGCATTTGCTTAACTTGTGGTTGGTCCTTTTGTGTCTTCAGAATAGACAACTCCAGGGTCTGAAGGGACTGTTCAATAAGAATCCTAGGCACAGTTCTGCAGAAAACAATTCCCATTATGTACGGAAACGATCGATTGGAGATAGAATTCTGCGACGCACAGCCAGCGCCCCGGCCAAAGGCAGGAAAAAGAGCAAAATGGGCTTCCAAGAAATGGTGGAGATAAAGGATTCAGTGTCCGAGGCCACAAGAGACCAAGATGGTGTGCTGAGGAGGACCACACGCAGTTTGCAAGCACGTCCTGTCTCTATGCCTGTTGACAGAAACCTTCTGGGAGCTTTGTCGCTGCCTGTATCTGAAACAGCAAAAGACATTGAAGGAAAAGAAAACTCTCTGGGTAAGATGCTTTAAGTTTCTCTAAGAATAAACCCTTCTAGGCTGCATTTCAGTCCCTGTTTACCATTATGAAGAGGTTGACACTCTGTAGTAAAAGTAAAATATATTGAAAATAAATACTTTTAATGTGATCTTCTACATGAGAAGATTTTAAACATTGGGGGCCAGGTAGATCCATTTCCTCCTCACCAAGAGCTTTATAATATCAACATCTGAAATTGACAGTGAGAGATAGGGGAGCCATTAGGTGTTATGGCATAGAGAGGAAGATGAAACCTGCAAAATAGGATTGGAAATACTGGTTTTCCAAATGAATGCCATATTTACTGATTGTTCTGAGGGTGAATATGGTTGTATTACTTTTCTTACATATAACACATTTCCGTGACTGGAAATGTTTATGGAGAAAGAAAACCAGTTGTTAAAAACAAGTCACGTTTTTCAAAAACAAGCAAATCTTTTTTTCTCAAGAGGTGGCTCGGGCAGTGTTTTCCTATGGCCTCACTTCCCTGATCCTTGGATGCTGGCAGGGATGGAGGTGTGCCTGCAGCTTTAGCACAGTCGTGGGCTCCACAAGCATAGGGACCAGGTGCTGCCTGTCTTTTTCCTTAATTTGAGTGTATCATTGACTCATATCAGGAGCTCAATACAGAGTGAAGACTGCCTTGCAGTGTGCCAGAGAGCTTTTGACTGATGTCGGTGACTCCCATCCCATCCTATCTGGGGGTAAATTTAAGTGCCAAAACTGTGTGCATTTGATATCTATGCAGCAAATATGTTTTAATTAAATCAGAGTCATATCAGACAACTAAAATGTGGTACTGATTTCCTTTGGCAAAATTGTTCTTTTATCTTTTATCAAATGGTCTAATTTCAGTGCTCTCTTTTCCCACAAACACCATTTTACTTGTGTTGATTTTTTGTTATAAGATATTCTTGAATGGTTTATTTGAAGGAGAAAAAGAACATTTAAAAGTTTGAAATTTTGCTAAGAGCAGTGTCAGAGAAGAGATAAAATATGTGCCTTAAAATGTATTTTAAAATCCCATCTTAGGGAAAAATAAAGCTATATTCAATAGAAATTGGTTCTATCCTGTTAATGCCACAATTAAGATGTTAATACCATTAAGGTGAGTTAGAAAGCATTTTTGAGGTAATATTTCTTTCCTACTTTCAGTTATATAAATTAGTCATGTGTATTAAACTTTTGGTAAATATAAAACAATACATAGTTATATTGCATTAAGTACAGAAAAAGCAGACTACAAAATTCTATATATTATTCTGTTCCTCTGCAAAATCTTACAGTGGCTGTCTCAGTGGTAACATCATATGGTATTTAATTTTTTCTTTATAATTTTTTGAGGTTTTCAAAATTTTTATGATGAATATTTTTAGTTTGGAAACTATTTAATAATAAGTTGAACAAGTTCTTTTTTCTTATGTATCATGACTCTGGAAGCATTATATTATTAAAATAACCTGATCAAGAATTGAATACCTCATACTCTCCTAGCAGTATACTAACCAAGCTGGGCTATCCCAAATTACTGTGAATTGTGTTTTTATGGTTTTCCTTTACTGTGTCTGACAACTTACTGCCACTTTTAGGGAAGGAGGCAATATGAAATTTGTGTGTTAAAAAGAAATATATGATTAACAAAAAATAGATATTAGCAATGACATGGAATTGATGACCGATTTTTATCTTTACATTTTAACTCAACAGATATTGATATTTTAATGCATTTATTACACCTTCCAATTATTTTAGAAATTAATTGATTAAATTAAATATGCTCCCAAAATGTTTTGAAAATGACATTATTATGTTTTTCTTCTTTTCTTCTTTTTTGTTGTAACTAATACATGTATAACTTTGAAAGCTTATAGTATCTTGCTTACAGGTACCACAATGCTTTGTTTAACAGAGCTGTCTTGTTCTGTTTCTATTGCCATGCTTCTGTGTAGTACAAATCTGAATAGGAAACAACTTAAGGTAATCCTCACTGTAAAAGTATGGTAACTCATTGACATTTTTTTGACAATGAATATTACATCCTTAGCAGATGTAATAGATATTCAAAGGGAAGCTTCAGTGAAATTCCTATAAATATATTTTACCATTTATTCATCACACAGACACTTTGTTGCAAACCTATGCAATCCATAATTATATTCTGTCACAGTGTAACAGATTTACATTCTCCATTTGTCTGTCTGAAGACAACATGAGTGTTTGCAGGTTCTACATAAAGTGATACATGTCACCTAAAATATTGTTTGTTTCCTTCAGCAGAAGATAAAGATGGCAGAAGAAAAGGGAAAGCAAGTATAAAAGATCCACATTTTCTAAATTTCAACAAAACGTTATCGTCCTCCTCCAGTGCTCTTCTCCACAAAGATATCATCCAAGGGGACGCCATTGTATCTACTGCCCACATGTCAGTCACAGGAGAACAGCTGGGCGTGTCAAGTCCTAGGGGTGGGAGAACCACATCAAATGCCACAAGTAATTGCCAGGAAAACCCCTGTCCCAACAAGTCTCTCTCCCCAAGGCAGCATTTGGCTCCCGATCCTGTAGTTAACCCCACACAAGATCTACATGGTGTGAAAATCAAGGAAAAGAGGAATGCTGAGGGCTTTGTGGAAGGGAAAAGCATCTTATCAGGAAGCATCCTTTCTCATAGCAACCTAGAAATTAAGAACCTGGAAGTTAATAGGGGTAAGGGCCGAGCTGCAACATCCTTTTCTTTGTCAGATGTCTCCATGCTGTGTTCTGACATACCTGACCTACATTCAACTGCAATTCTGCAGGAGAGTGAAATTTCCCATCTTATTGACAATGTCACTTTAACAAATGAGAATGAGCCGGGCAGTTCCATCTCAGCCCTGATTGGCCAGTTTGATGAGACCAATGATCAGGCTCTCACAGTTGTTTCTCATCTTCATAATACCAGTGTGATGTCAGGCCATTGTCCCTTGCCTAGCCTGGGCCTAAAAATGCCCATCAAGCGTGGTTTTTCCAAGGGAAAATCCAAGTCTTCCTTCCTGTGCTCATCTCCGGAGCTGATAGCACTCTCGAGTCCTGAGACCACCAAACATGCAACGAACACGGTTTATGAAACTACCTGTACTCCCATCTCTAAAACCAAACCAGATGATGACCTTTCTAGTAAGGCCCAGACAGGGGCCATAGAAAGCAACCTTCCTGGGTCCCCTAATACTTCTCATGACTGGTTACCAAAAAGTCCTACCAAGGGAGAAGACTGGGAAACACTGAAGAGCTGCAGCCCTGCCTCTTCCCCTGATTTGACTCTGGAGGATGTAATAGCTGATCCCACTCTCTGTTTCAATTCTGGGGAGAGCAGCCTTGTGGAAATTGATGGAGAATCAGAAAATCTTTCTCTAACAACCTGTGAATATAGGAGAGAGAGCACAAGTCAACTTGCTTCTCCTTTAAAACTCAAGTATAGTCAGGGTGTGGTAGAACACTTTCAAAGAGGTTTGAGAAATGGCTACTGTAAAGAGACCCACCACCCTTCTGTCCCTGAAATATTCAACAGTATTCAAGATGTCAAAACTCAAAGTATTTCTTATCTAGCCTATCAGGGTGCTGGCTTTGTGCATAACCATTTCTCAGATTCAGATGCAAAAATGTTCCAGACCTGTGTGCCCCAGCAGTCTAGTGCTCAAGATATGCATGTTCCTGTACCCAAGCAGTTGGCACATCTTCCTTTGCCTGCTCTGAAATTGCCCAGTCCTTGCAAATCCAAAAGTCTGGGGGACTTAACATCAGAGGACATTGCCTGCAATTTTGAGAGCAAGTACCAGTGTATTAGTAAGAGTTTTATTACAACTGGCATTAAAGACAAGAAGGGTGTGACTGTGAAGACAAAGTCATTAGAGCCTATAGATGCCCTGACCGAGCAGCTTCGGAAGCTTGTGTCCTTTGACCAGGAAGACAGCTGCCAAGTAATATATTCAAAGCAGGATGCCAATCAGCTCCCCCGGGCACTAGTCAGGAAGTTGTCATCCAGAAGTCAGAGCAGAGTGCGCAATATTGCTAGTCGTGCCAAGGAGAAACAGGAAGCCAACAAGCAGAAAGTTCCAAACCCCAGCAATGGGGCAGGCGTGGTTCTTAGAAACAAACCCTCAGCACCCACCCCTGCAGTGAATCGCCACTCCACCGGCTCCTACATCGCAGGCTACCTGAAGAACACGAAAGGGGGTGGCCTTGAAGGCCGGGGCATCCCGGAGGGGGCATGCACAGCTCTTCACTATGGCCACGTTGACCAGTTGTGTTCAGATAATTCTGTTTTGCAGACTGAGCCAAGCAGTGATGATAAACCAGAAATTTATTTTCTTTTGAGACTGTGAATTATATAAAACTGCATTCTTAAGGTTTACAAGGTATTCCGTAGAATGTTGGAGTTTTCAGTAAATAAGTTCCTTGGCTTTGGAATGATTTTCAAATGTATTTTTAAACTTGTATTTGGGTATCCTTTTGACTTCATGTGTTCTCCCTGTTAATGCGTCTGTATATAGATTTGGTGACGTTTCCCATGTACCTATTATGATCTTTCTCCCTTGAGGTGTTGTAAACTATTATCAGTATGAAATATGTGCATGCCCTAGATGTGAAACTCCTCAGCAGCTCGGGTTATAATGTGTGTGTGTTTCACCAAGATGTCCTTTACTGTGTCCTCAGATTGCATCACAAATGTAGTCATTTTTACTCTCTAACTGTTGAGTTGATTAAGAGACTTTGCAAATGACAAAGGGATGAATTCCTTACTTTAATCTGTTATCATTTTTCCTATGTTTCCCTCTTTGTTGAGAAGCCCAGATGCATTTTTATAACTCAGTTTTAAAAACTTTAAAATAGTTACCTTGCCTTTTAGGATGTTCTTATCCCACCCATGAAGAGAGTTTAAAGGGGATGGTTAGCTGCTCCCCATGCCCTCCCCACTTTTTGGAATAGGCTGTGAGGGTGTGAGGAAGAAGGCCGTCTTTTGTATATAAGGACAAAATTGTTTGTTTTACATAAATTTTGTTACATATTTTTGCTAATGGCTTTGTATGTAACAAGAAGCCAGTTGCCAAACTACTTGTACTTTTGAATTTTCTGATTGAATTACAGACTGTGAACAATGGCTTTCAGAATGAGGGACTTCCATCAGACAGACGCTAATGATAATAGTAGCACAAACTGAAAACTTCCCCAAAGCTTTCAAAGAATATTTTCTCATAATAAAATCCGAGTGAATAGATAATTAGAAGAAACATTTTTCCTTCAGGGAACCAAACAACTCTATTTTAGTACTGACATGCATTATTTTCACTGTGAATTCACTTTTTTATTGCATGTTCAGATGTCCCTCTTTGTTTTTTTTTTTTTTTTTTTTTTGGTAACGTTAACTGCAATGATGTTCTTCCTGGAATTCACGAAAATATAATTAAAACACATTTTTAAACTCTTGGTGAACTTTTTTTACAATTGAAATTCATACGATGACTGTTGAGTAAAAGCACTCGGAGCACTCAGACCTACTTTCCATGTGTTTGCGGCAAAATAGAAAGCTATCACGGAGGACAGTTTTAAGCAGCAATTTAAGTCTCTGAGTGTTTTCCTTATGCTTTAAAAAGCGTATTTGTGAGGTGACTTGAAAGAAAATCAAATGTAATGAGTTTCTTTGCATTTGGCATTGCTATTGCAAGTTTAAAAATAAGCCTTCCGAACTGGTTGTGGTGGTGGGCGGTGGGAGGGGAGCAGTGGTAGTGGTGGTGGTGGTGGTGGGTAGGGGAGCCATGTGGGGAAGGCAAGTGAGATGCTATGTTTGGCAAATGAAGCTGTCTGAAGCTTTGCAATGTGGGGGAAGAGGGCAGAGGAGAACACTTGGTCCCTGGTTCTCTTGGTCCCCAACTCTGAGCTTTTCCCCAAAGTTGGGGGTCCTTTATTTTCTGGACAAGCACTGGGAATCTGGTTGGGGCTGATGTGTAATGGTGAAAGGGTAAGTGACCATTTCTATGCCCTTAGTGAGCCCAAGACATTTTTGTTTTCTTGTGAGTTCTGAACCTCCTAATTCTATCCTTAGATCATGGTTTGTTTTTAAGGTATCCTTGTTTTAGAAGGGATTGACATGATGTACAGTTGTTAAAATTCACTTGCCAAAGAATAGAATTTAGTTACTCTTTAGGATTTGATGGTATCTTTGTTCTAAAACAGATCCAGGAGTTTACATTTGTTTTGTTTTGTTTCTTTAAGGTAAACACTGACATTTTATGGACTAGAATTATGAAATCCCCAAAATTATGGGAAATGAAATACAAGTAATTTCAGAAAATAGGCTGGGAATGTTTCTAGCACAAAGAAAAGACAAATATTTAAGGTGATAGATATCCCAGGTACACTGGTTTGTTCTGTGCAAATTATATGAATGTACTAAATTATCGTATGTACCCTCCTCCCAAAAGAAGAAAATAGGTTGCATGCACAGTACTTCTGGCTCTCCTAGGAAATATTCATTTTCCTTTGCTCCTTAAAGTTCTTAAATGGAAATATTTGATAAACAAATTTGATAATGGATGAGGATTAAATCAAGTTCATTTCACAGATGAAAAAACTGAGGCGCAGAGGTTCTGTTTCCATTAAGTGTAATCCATTAGCACATTCATTTAGCTGATACTTTCCCTTTAAAAAAATCAAAAGCATGTACTATTTCTTGGTGAATATTGAATTTAAATCCTTTCTTTTAAAAATTTTATTATTATTTAATTTGTGTGGGTACACAGTAGGTACATATATGGATGGAGTACATGAGAAGTTTTGATAGAGGCATGCAATAAGCACATCATGGAGAATGGAGTTCCATTTCCTCAAGCATTTATCCTTTGACTTACTCAGTGACTTATGAACAATCCAATTACACTCTTTATTTTAAAATATACAATTAAGTTATTATTGACTATAGTCATCCTGTTGTGCTATCACATAGAAGGTCTTATTCATTCTTTCTATTTTCTTTTTGTACTCATTAGCCATCTTCACCTCCCCACTCCCAGTCTCCCACTACACTTCCCAGCCTATGTAACTATCCTTCTATTCTCTATGTTCATGAATTCAGTGGTTTTGATTTTTAGATCCCACAAGTAAGTGAGACCATGCAATGCTTATTTTTCTGTGCCTGGCTTATTTCACTTAGCATAATGATCTCTAGTTCCATTCATGTTGTTGCAAATGATTATTTCCTTTTTATGGCTGAATAGTACTTCATTGTGTATATGTTCCACATTTTCTTTATCCATTCATCTATTGATAGACATGTAGGTTGCTTCCAAATCTTAGCTAATATAAGCAGTGCTGCAACAAACATAGGAGTGCAGGTATCTCTTCGGTATACTGATTTCCTTTCTTTTGGGTATATACCTAGAAGTGGTATTGCTGGATCATATGATAGCTCAATTTTTAGTTTTTTGAGGCACTCCCAAATTGTTCTCGATAGTGGTTATGCTAATTTACATTCCCACCAATAGTGTACAATGATGCCCTTTTCTCCACGTCCTCACCAGCATGTCTCATTATGCCTCATTAGCATGTCTTTTGGATATAAGCCATTTTAACTGGAGTGAGATGATATCTCATTGTAGTTTTGATTTGCATTTCTCTGATGACCTATGATGTTGAGCACCTTTTCATATGCCTGTTTTCCATTTGTATGTCTTCTTTTGGGAAATGTCTATTCAAATCTGTTGCCTATTTTTTGATCAGATTATTAGTTTTTTTCTATAGAGTTGTTTGGGCTCCTTATATATACTGGTTCTTAATCCCTTGTCAGAGGGGTCGTTTGCAAATATTTTCTCCCATTCTGTGGTTGTCTCTTCACTTTGTTGATTGTTTCCTTTGCTATGCAGAAGCCTTTTAACTTGATGTGATCCCATTTGTCTGTTTTTGCTTTGGTTGCCTGTGCTTGTGGGGTATTTCTCAAAAAAATTGGCCTAGACCAACGTCCTGGAGATTTCCCCCAATATTTTCTTGTAGTCATTTTATAGCCTGAGGTCTTAGATTTAGGTCTTTGATTCATTTTAATTTGATTTTTGTATATGGCAAGAGATAGGGATCTGTTTTCATTCTTTTGTATATAGATATCCAGTTTTCCCGGTACCACTTATTGAAGAGACTGTCTTTTCCTTAGTGTACGTTCTTGGCACTTATGTTGAATATGAGTTCACTATAGGTGTGTGGATTTGTTTCTGCATTTTCTATTGTGTTCCATTGATCTGTGTGTCTGTTTTCATGCCAGTACCATGCTGTTTTGGTTACTATAGCTCCATAATATAATTTGAAGTCAGGTAATGTGATTCCTCCAGGTTTGTTCTTTTTGCTTAGGATTGCGTTGGCTACTCTGGGTCTTTTGTGGTTCCATATAAATTTTAGGATTATTTTTTCTATTTCTGGAAGAATGTCATTGGTATTTTGATAGGGATTGCATTGAATCTGTAGATTGCTTTGGGCAGTATGGATATTTTAATGATATTGAGTCTTCTAATCAATGAATATGGAATATTTTTCATTGTTTGGTGTCCTCTTCAATTTCCTTCATCAGTGTTTTATAGTTTTCATTATAGAGATCTTAATATGTGGCTACTGTAAATGGGATTACTTTAATTTTTTTTCACATTGTTCACTGTTGACATATTGAAATGCTACTGATTTTTGTATGTTGATTTTTGTGTCCTGCAACTTTACGGAATTTGTTTATCAGTTCTACAATTTTCTTGTGGAGTCTTTAGTTTTTTTCTAAATATAAGATCATATCATCCTCACACAAGGATAATTTGACTTCTTCCTTTTCAATTTGGATACCCTTTATATCTTTTTCTTGTCTGATCGTTCTAGCTAGAGCTTCCAATACTATGGTGAATAACAATGGTGACAGTGGGCACCCTCATCATGTTCCACATCTTAGAGGAAAGGCTTTCAGTTTTTACCCCATTCAGTATGATACTAGCTGTGGGTCTATTGTATATGACTTTTATTACATTGAGGTATGTTCCTTCTAGCCTCAGTTTGATCATAAAGGGATGTTAAATTTTATCAAATACTTTTTCAGCATCAATTGAAATTATCTTTTTTTTATTCTTTATTCTGTTAATATGATGTATCACACTGATTGATTTGCATATGTTGAACCATCCATGGGTGATAAATCCCACTTGGTCGTAATGAATGATCTTTCTAATGTATTGCTGAATTGGTTTACTAGTATTTTGCTGAGGATTTTTGCATCAATATTCATCACAGATACTGGCCTATCATTTTCTTTTTTTGATGTGTCTTTTTCTGTTTTTTGTGTCAAGGTAATACTGGCTTCATAGAAAGAGTTTGGAAGTGTTCCTTCTTCCTCTATTTCCTGGAATAGTTTGAGTAAGATTGGTATAAGTAAGTCATTCTTTAAATGTTTGGTAGAATTCAGCAGTGAAGCCATCGGTTGCAGGCTTTTCTCTACTGGGAGACTTTTTTATTACAGCTTTGATCTCATTACTTGCTATTGATTTGTTTGGGTTTTGGATTTCTTCCTGGTTCAATCTTGGTAGGTTTTATGTATTTAGACACTTTGTCAATTTCTTCTAGATTTTCCAATTTATTGGCACATGGCTGCTCTTGGTAGTCACTAATGGTCCTTTGCATTTTTGCAATATCAGTTTTAATGTCTCTTTTTTCATTTCTCATTTTATTTATTTGGATCTTCTCTCTTTTTTCTTAGTCTGGCTAAAGGTTTGTCAATTTTGTTTACATTAAAAAATCCTAACTTTTTGTTTTGTTGATCCTTTGTAATTTTTTCCACTTTAATGTTATTTATTTATACTCTGATCTTTATTATTTATTTTTCTACTAATTTTGGGTGTGGTTTGGTTTGCTTTTCTAGTTCTTTAAGATGCATTGTTAGATTGTTTATTTGAAGTTTTTCCTCTTTTTAAATGTAGGCACTTAGAGCTATAAACTGCCCTCTGAGTACTGCTTTTACTGTATCCCCTAGGTTTTGGTAAGTTATATTTCCATTATCATTTTCTAAATCCTGTAGAAATTTTAAAAGTTTCTTCTTAATTTCTTTTGAACCAGTGGTTATTCAAAAACATATTGTTTAATGTCCATATATTTGTATAGTTTCCAAAATTTCTTGTTATTAATTTTTAGTTTTATTCCATTGTGCTCAGAGAAGATGTTTTATATTATTCCAATTTAAACAAATGTTTTAAGACTTGTTTTGTGACCTAACATATGGTCTGTCCTTAAGAATGACCCATGTGCTAAGGAAAAGAATGTGTATTCTGCAGGTCTTGGATGAAATGTTCTGTAAATATCTATTAGATCCATTTTGTCTGTAGTGCGGATTAAGTCTCATGTTTCTTTGTTGATTTTCTATCTGGAAGATCTGTCTAATGCTGAAAGTGGAGTGTTGATGTCTCCCACTATTATTGTATTGGGGCCTAGCTCTCACTTTAGCTCTAATAACATTTGCTTTAGCTCTAATAACATTTGGGTGCTCCTCTGTTAACTGCATATATGTTTAAACATATATGTTTAAATTTGTTATATCTTATTGCTGAGTTGACCCCTTTGTCATTATGGAATGACCTTCTTTGTGTCTTCTTGTAGTTTTTGTCTTGAAAATCTATTTTGTCTGTTCTAAGTATAGTGACTCCTGTGTTTTTTTTTTTTTTTTTTTTTTTTTTTTTTTTTTTTTGAGATGGAGTCTCGTTCTGTCGCCCAGGCTGGAGTGCAGTGGTGCACGGTCTCTGCTCCTGCAAGCTCCGCCTCCCGGGTTCACACCGTTCTCCTGCCTCAGCCTCCCAAGTAGCTGGGACTACAGGCGCCCACCACCACGCCTAGCTAATTTTTTGTATTTTTTTTTAGTAGAGACGGGGTTTCACCATGTTAGCCAGGATGGTCTCAACCTCCTGACCTTGTGATATGCCTACCTTGGCCTCCCAAAGTGCTGTGATTACAGGCATGAGCCACCGCACCCGGACTCCTGCTCTTTTTTGGTTTCCATTAGCATGGAATGTCTTTTTCCATCCCTTTATTTTCAGTCTATGTGTGTCTGTGTAGGTGAAGTGTGTAACTTGTAGACAGCAGAGCAATGGGTCTTGTTTTTTCATTATTCAGCCAGTCTGTCTTTTGGAGAGTTTAGTCCAAGTACATTCAATGTCATTTTTAGGACTTACTCCTCCCATTTTGTTGTTTGTTTTCTGGTTGTTTTGTGGTCTTCTTCCTACTTTCTTTCCTTTCTGTCTTCCTCTAGTAAAGGTGATTTTCTCTGGTGATATGATTTAGTTTCTTGCTTTTTATTTTTTTGTGTATCCATTGTCTTTTGCTTTGAGGTTACCATGAGGCTTGCAAATACTACCTTATAACCCGTTATTTTAACCTGATAACAACTTAACATTATTTGCATAAACAAACAAGCAGAAGGAAAACTAATAAAAACTTTATGCTTTAACTTCATCCCCCCACTTTTAACTTTTGTTTTATTTGTGCTTTTATGTTTTGTTTTTATTTATAGCTTATTGTACTGACTGTGTCTTGAAAAGGTGTTGTAGTTATTATTGATTGGTTCCTTGTTTAGTCTTTCCACTTAGGATAAGAGTAGTTTACAAAACACAGTTATGGTGTTATAATACTCTATGTTTTTCTCTGTACTTACTATTACCAGTGAGTTTTGTACCTTCAGATGATTATTTATCTCTCATTAATGTCCTTTTCTTTCTGACTGAAGTATTCCTTTTAACATTTCTTATAGGACAAGTCTGGTACTGATGAAGTCCATCAGCTTTTGTTTGTCTGGGCAAATCTTTATTTCTCCTTCATGTTTGAAAGATATTTTTGCCAGATATACTATTTTACGGTGAGAGTTTCTTTTTCCTTTAGCACTATTTCCACTGAAAAGTCTGCAACCAGATGTATTGTAACTCTATTGTATGTTATTTATTTTCTCTTGCTGCTTTTAGGATTTTTTTTTTTTTTTTTTGAGACAGAATTTTGTTCTTATTTGCCCAGACTGGAGTGCAATGGCCCGATCTTGGCTCACTGCAACCTCTGCCTCCCAGGTTTAAGCGATTCTCCTACCTCAGCCTCCAAAGTAGCTGGGATTACAGGTGCGCACCACCATACCCAGCTAATTTTTGTATTTTTAGTGGAGATGGGGTTTCACCACATTGATCAGGTTGGTCTTGAACTCTTGAGCTCAGGTGACCCACCCACCTTAGCCTCCCAAAGTGCTGGGATTATAGACATGAGCCACTGCACCTGGTCTAGGGTCCTTTCTTTATTTTATTTTATTTTTTTGGTCAGAAGACTTCTACTGAAGATCTTTCTTTATCCTTGACTTTTGGGAGTTTAATTATTAAGTGGCTTGAGGTAGTCTTCTTTGGGTTAAATCTGCTTGGTGTTCTATAACCTTCTTGTACTTGGATATTGATATCTTTCTCTAGGTTTAGGAAGTTCTGTTTTTATGCCTTTGAATAAACTTTCTACACCATATCTCTTTCTCTACCTCTTCTTTAAAGCCAATAACTGTTAGATTAGCCCTTTTGAGGCAATTTTCTAGATCCTGTAGGCATGCTTCATTGTTTTTTATTATTTTGTCTCCTCTGACTATATATTTTCAAATAGCCTGTCTTCAAACTCACTAATTCTTTTGTCTGCTTGATCAAGTCCACAATTAAAGAACTCCGATGCATGATTTGGTATGTCAATTGCATTTTTCAGCTCCAGAATTTCTGCTTGATTCTTCTAAACTATTTCAATCTCTTTGTTATGTTTATCTAATAGCATTCTGAATTCCTTCTCTGTGTTATGTTGAACTTCTTTGAGTTTCCTCAAGACAGCTATTTTGAATTCTCTGTCTCACAGGTCACATGTCTCTGTTTCTCCAGGATTGGTCCCTGGTAGTTTATTTAATTCCTCTGGTGAGGTCATGTTTTCCTGGATGGTGTTGGTGCTAGTAGATGTTCTTCAGTGTCTGAGCATTGACAAATCAGGTATTTATTGCAGTCTTCACTGTCTGAGCTTATTTGTAGGCATCCTTCTTGGAAAGGTTTTCTAGGTATTTGAAAGAATTTCAGTGTTGTGATCTAAGCTGTATCTGCTTTAGAGGGCACTCTAAGCCTAGTAACAGTGTGGTTCTTGCAGACTCATAGAGGTACCACCTTGATGATTTTGGACAAGATCCAGGAGAATTCTCTGAATCACCTGACAAAGATTCTTGTTCTTTTCCCTTACTTTCTTCTGACATACAGAGTTTCTCTCTCTCTGTCTCTCTCTCAGTCTCTCTCTCTTTCTCTGTCTCTGTTCTAAGCCACCTAAACCTGGGGATGAAGACCACCCCTGTGGTCACCACTGCTATGACTGCACGGAGTCAGATCCAAAGCCTGCACAGTGCTGAGTCTCACCTAAGGCCTACTGTGACCACCCCCTGGCTACCACCTATGTTTTCTCAAGGCCCTGGGGCTCTACAGTCAGTAAGTGGCAAAGCCAGCCATGCCTGGGTCCTGCCTTTCAGGGCGGTGAAGTCTCATAGACCCTGGGTGGGCCCAGAGGTGCCTTCCAGGAGTCAGGAACTGGAGTCAAAAACCTCAGAAGTCTACCTGGTGTTCTGTTGTATTGTGGCTGAGCTGACACTCAAACCACAAGATGCAGTCCTTCCCACTCCTCTTACCTCCTTTTTCCAAAGGCAGAGGAGCCTCATCTTGTAGCCACTGCCACTCCAGGCCATGAGGAGTACTGTCAGACTACTACCAATGTTCCCTTAAAGCCGAAGGGTCTCTTAAGTCCGTTTGTTATGAATGCTGCCTGGCCTGTGAGTCCCTCTTTAGGGCACTGGGCTTCCCTCTGACCCAAGACAGGTCCATAAATGCTAAGAGTCAAGTTCCGGAATTGGGAACCCCAAGAACCTGCTTGGTGCTATATCGCCCTATGGCCATGCTGGTACATAAGATGCAAGAGAAAGTCCCTTTTACTTTTCCCTTGCTTTTCTCAAGCAGGAGTTTGCCCATAGCCACCACAGCTGGTAATGCTCTGAATTTTACCTAAAGTCAGCAAGTCTCAGAGGCTCACCCAAGTCCCTTGACATAATTCCTGGGTATCACTGCTGTTCATTTGGGGTCCAAATGAACAGGTGATGAATGCTGCTGGGACTGGTCCTTTCCTTCAAGTCAGCAGGTTCCCTCTAGCCCAGGGTTTGTCTAGAATGTCATCTGGGAGCTAGTGTTTGGAATAGGGATCTCACTCTGACTGGTACCATCTTCTGCTGTGGCTGAGCTTCTATCTTAGACACAAGAGAGTCCTCGCCACTCTTCCTTCTCCTTTATATTTACATTTGGATGTCAACTCTGCCTTGAGGAGATCTAGTCATAAGATAAATGATTGGGGCAAAGTGGTGGTTTATCAGACCAATCCCTCTAGTGCCCATGTGTGTCTGTCACTCTTACATGTATTCTACTAATAGGACATTGGAAGAGAAGAGGAAGCAATTTTATAATTATCATTTGGAGATTGCCTGATAAGGAAGAGGCAGTAGTAAAGCTTCAATTTTAATAAAAGCTTTGGATTCATCAGGGTTTCACTTATCCAGAGGATGGAAAAGGGACTCATTTGGTCACAAGGCATTCACACAAGTGAGGTCTCAATCAAGATATTAACAGGCTCCCTGATTATTTTTTTTCTTAGAACTACAGAATCCAGGAAGTTCCTAGTCCGAAAAATCTAACTAGAGCAAATCTGTGAAATTTCGAAGTTTTCTCATTTGACTCCTTTCCTAGAGGCTTCAGGGCATGTTCTAAGACTGAACAGTAACAAGTAGCTGGGGGAGTTGCCTGCAGCAGTGGCTGTATCCACAGAAGACAGAAGCAAAGCTTCTGAATATGAATCTAATCAACCTACCTTTTCCTCTTAAAAATTTTTAGTGGGTCTCCACAACTTACAGAATAAGGTTGCATAAGCTTGCATACAGAGTCTTTGATTTGTGTTTCTGCAGCCTGGCCTCCTCTGCCTTAGATTTCTCTTTCCTCTTTTGCCCAGTGCACTCTTCAAGATGCATCCTGGAAGATCTCTCCCTGGGGAAGCTTTCCTGATCATCTCCTCTTCCCTGATTGTCTCCAACCCATCAAGAATTACACAATCTCATTTGAGGACCTCCAGTGCACCTGTGAAACCCTGGATTCCACTTCATTGTAGGGATCTCTTCACATGTCTGCCTTCTCCACTAGACTTCATCCTCCCTAAGGGCATGACCATGCCTTGTTCCCTTTCCCTAGCTCAAAGCCTGATACCCATGTACCTTCAGTAAACATCTGATAAACTGATAAATCAGGGAACTTAGAGAAAATGTGAGAGTAAACCGAGTCTACTATCCCAGTTTGCTGTATGCATAGAAGGAGGAAGAAGCACAGGATATTGTTCCATTATTTTGTGTGGTGATGACTAAGTTTGTCTTTTTATATTTTTCTTTGGTTCTCTCATTTCTTGGTTTCCATCCAGTCCATTATTTTCCTCTCGCTTTTAATTTAGTGACTACTTAGTCATTTACCATAAGAGTAACTGATATTTGTATAGAATTCTGCAATATAAAGAGACTTATATACATAGTACATCTCATCTAGACCTTATGACAATTTTGTAAGGAGATGATGTTACCCCCACTTCGTAGATTCCAGAAATGAGTCTCATTGAACTTGTGATTTGCCCAAGGTCATGAGGGATAGGAAGTATCTGAACAAGGTTATTCCAACTCCTATATTAGTCCTTTTTCCTCTGCACACCATTGCCTTTTCTGAAGACTTTAATAAACATATAGTTAGCATCTAGTCTGGGCTAGGTACTCAGCTGGGTGTTAGTCTTCTGATGATAAGGGCTTATCTTTATGGAGCCACCTGGTAGAGGTGCTGAGATATAATATATTGGTTTTGTTCCAAATGTCTGAACAATTAGAAACATATCACCTGTGGTAGTTGAAAATATAAGATAGAAGGTTTTGTTGCTGTATATATGACATCCATGAATTATCCACTTTTTCTTTTGGCTGAAATACCTATTTCACTGGGGCGTGGGAGTGCATTCCCAAAGAAGCAAGAATGATGTAATAGAGAATTGAGGCAGAGAAAGAAGGAGAGGAAATACAATGGGATGAGTTACTGAGATGACCATAGCTTTGCAATAAAACCAGCCAAATAATTGGATTTACAGGATGTCTCCAGAGTAGCCATATGAAAAGACTGTATCTGAGAGAAGTTCACTGTAGGGAAGGATGAGATCGATATCTTTCCTATCTACTTTCTTTTAGTGGTGAAGTCTACCCTACAAGTCACTCAATTCCTGTATTTCCAGGTTGTGTTACACAACCCCTCCAGGCATCCACTGGGAAGCCAGAACCCTGGGGCACAGTGCACTAGTCTCTCCATGTCAGCTGGGGCTGCATGTGGGGACTCCTCAGTGTATGGTGTCAGTGACAGTGGCAGCAGCAACAGTAGTTGGGACATAACCACTGTGCGAGTAGCTGAGTAGCTATAACAATACAAATGGTTGACTTTGAGCGGGATGGGGTGGGTAGGGATGAGAGGAGCTGGTGTGATACATAACCTGGGTCTCATATACTGCATCTCTTGCACTAATTCTATTTTCTTGCATATTTGTATATACCAGATGTTGCATGAGAGCAAGATATTTTTCACTATTTCCTCAAGAAGGGAGGGACAAGGCCAGTCCTTCCAGATAGTGGTCAGCTTCAATCCCCTAAATAACATTTAAAGATTGGCAAATCAAGCTGCACTCCACTGCTGCAGCTGGTTCAGGGTCATAGCTGATATTCACCATCTTCATTGTTGGTTCAGGGTCATAGCTGATACTCACCAGCTCCGTTGTCTCTCACCTATTCTTGTTTCCCACATCTTCAGTCAGTAGTCAGCTGCTTAATCCCTAATGGATGTCAACTGTCAACTATCAATTGTTTTCCTTTGTCACATAATAGTTGCTGCAGGTGCCCATTTACAAGTGTCACTGGTCACAGAATCGTCACGAGGTGCCTCAGTGAGTCCTGCACTGCAGATGTACTCCTCTCTGTCCCCATTGTGTTAGCAACAACCCCAGCCACTCATAGCAATCAGAGTTTGTTAAACTAGTAAGTACAGTAATTCTTTTCTTGCTTTTCTTCTGGCATGGATCAACATAGTTGCAATTTCCAGTTCAGTGGAACACAATGTGTTCTCTAAGAAGCAATACTGCCTGGGAATGAGGATCTCTAACACAGCAGATATAAGATTGTAGGAACAGATGGTGGGTAAATTAGTTCAGCCATTGTGGAAGACAGTGTGGTGATTCCTCAGGGATCTAGAACTAGAAATACCATTTGACCCAGCCATCCCATTACTGGGTATACACCCAAAGGATTATAAATCATGCTACTATAAAGACACATGCACACGTATGTTTATTGTGGCACTGTTCACAATAGCAAAGACTTGGAACCAACCCAAATGTCCATCAATGATAGACTGGTTTAAGAAAATGTGGCACATATACACTATGGAATACTATGCAGCCATAAAAAAGGATGAGTTCAGGTCTTTTGTAGGGACATGGATGAAGCTGGAAACCATCATTCTGAGCAAACTATTGCAAGGACAGAAAACCAAACACCACATGTCCTCACTCATAGGTGGGAATTGAGCAATGAGATCACTTGGACACAGGGTGGGGAACATCACACGCCGGGGCCTGTTGTGGGGTGGGGNATAGACTGGTTTAAGAAAATGTGGCACATATACACTATGGAATACTATGCAGCCATAAAAAAGGATGAGTTCAGGTCTTTTGTAGGGACATGGATGAAGCTGGAAACCATCATTCTGAGCAAACTATTGCAAGGACAGAAAACCAAACACCACATGTCCTCACTCATAGGTGGGAATTGAGCAATGAGATCACTTGGACACAGGGTGGGGAACATCACACGCCGGGGCCTGTTGTGGGGTGGGGGGAGGGAGAAGGCATAGCATTAGGAGATATACCTAATGTAAATGTCGAGTTAATGGGTGTAGCACACCAACATGGCACATGTATACATATGTAACAAATCTGCACGTTGTGCACATGTACCCTAGAACTTAAAGCATAATAAAAAATAAAGAAATAACCCCCCCAAACAATCAAAACAAACAAACAAACAAAGATTGTAGGAACAGAACGTTCACATTTTGAATGCTTCATTCAGAATAATTGTGAGAAGGGTGGTCCTAGTTCCACCTTTTGGTTCCCAGAGCCCTTGCTTTTCCAGTCCATATATAGGATCTGAGCCTGACACTATGGCCACTTTGTTTATGAGCCCATCATCATGCAAGCATTGCACTGACCAAAGGAAGGAGCTGGTGATATTCAGAAAATAGGTTGTCCTATCTACCTGATTGTCAAGAGCCTCCTTGTGGCTGTGCTTATTCTTTAGGGTCACTCTGGAGAGGAACTGTATGATGGCAGTGGTCCATTTGTGGAGAACCTCAACATATCATACCACACTCTCTTTGAATTGACTCAAGGTCTTCCCTTCTCCATCAGTTGGTTATAGAGGATTTCCCATGAGGCCATAAGTATGAGTTGAGGGAGTGACACCAGTGCCAAACAGGTAGGTGATCTGAAGGTCTGGGAAAACAAGTCATATTTTTTGTGTGTGTCTTCTGGACTACTTAAGTCTTTCCTTAAAAGTACCATTTTCTTCAGATAATAGTTTGCTCCTGCCTCTCAACATTTTCTGGGCATTTCTGTTAAGACCATGCTCATGATGGGCAGCTCCAACTGCAGTTACATGGTGGACCATAGTCACACTCTCAGGTTTTACCTTACCAGGTATGTCCCTGCATGCTCTAGATCTCTGGGTCCCTAAAAGTCTCACTGGTGTTGCAGACCCCTTAATCATGGGGTACCTATGGTCTAACTTCTGATATGTATGCATCTTACCAGGACATTCAGGTTGCTTGATCTATTCCTTTATTAGGTCCAATTAGAAAAATGTCAATCAATATAGAAGTCTAACATAATGTACTATGACATATGAAGATGAGAGAGATCATTACAAAACATACCATTATAGACAGCACAATTAACACAGACCCAGGGCAAGGCAGTGAAGATTTACTGTTGTCCTTGCAAATGTAAAGGTGAGCTGCTTCTGATTTTCTCTACTGATGAAAGTCAAGAATAAAGCATACAGCAAAATAATAGACAAAAACTAAGTGCCAGAGGTCAGATTGGTGTGCTCTAAAAAAAGAAAAATTATATCTGGCACAGAAGCTGCAATTGCAGATATCACCTGGTTGAATTTGTAGTAGCCCACTAGCACCCACCACTATCTATCTATCTATCTATCTATCTATCTATCTATCTATCTATCTACCTATCTTTGTGTATTTGTGTGTATGTTTGCAGAGACCAGATAGATGAAATGACTAGGGATACAATGGGAATTGCCATTCATGAATCCTTTAAGTCTTTGTTGGTACTAATTTCTTCAATTCTTCTTGGGAGGAGATATTGCTTCTGATTAACTATCTTGGTCTGGAGGGAGGTTGCATTGCATTTTGAAAGGCTAACACTGCTCCTTTCTATCATAAAGTCCCTTAACTTATAGGTCAGGAAACTAAGAGCCAACTTCTAAGTATATCTATCCCATTAGACATTCAGAGACTAGAGAAGTAACAGAGTGGGTCCTTAAATCTATTGGATCCATTATAAGATGGACTTGAGTCCAAATCCCATTTATAATCTGATACTGATAATACTCCACTTCCAATTGGAAGACAATGGTGGTGGTGGTGTTTTGCGTCCCCTGGTATTGGTGTCAACTGTGAGAGTACCTAGACTTTTTGTCTGTTCAGTGCATATTTTGGCAAATTTGGTCAAGGATTAAAGAAATAATTGCCATGATTGTGTGACATTGTGAGGAACCAGCTTTCCTTCCAATCATTGGGTTCTAGATCTATGAGCTGACTTAGATCTAGTAACTAGAAATTGCTAGATAGTCCATTGTACTATCTAGCATCGTCCTGTGTTCATCAGTTCTCTATTATTTTTTGTTGTACAAATCAAACAAAACCCTGGTTCAATGATTCTTAAACTTTAGTGTGTATCTCAACCACCTAGAGAGCTGGTTAAAACACAGATTGCTGGGCCACATCCCCAGAATTTCTGCATCACTAGGTCTGAGATGAGGCTCAAGAATTTTCATTTCAAACAAGTTCCCAGGTGGTGCTAATGCTGCTGATCTCAGGTCCACACTTTGATAACCACTGCTGTAGATGGCTGCTTGTCTGTGTCATCTTCGGGAAAACCATCATTTGTTAGCCATAATAAAATGTCACTTTGGGACAAGGCACCTTCACTGCCCCTCTGGCCATGCTGCTCGTTATGGCCATTACATCCACCCGGGCTCTGCCTTGATTGACCTCCCATATCCCCATTGATATTAGAGTCAACCCTAGCCTGACAGGACAACCAACTGTGGGTTCTCAGTGATGCTGGTCCTCAGGCCCTCCTGGAAAATATAAACAACTGGGGAATTCAGTGTCTTTATTCTAATAGTCCCCCTTTCTTGAGCCTCTGATGCCTTTCTCATTACTCTGCCAAAGTGGTTCCAACATTTTCACTCAATTTACTAACCATTGTGAATCCAGGCTTCGAGGAGACATCTCAGCAAACTGTTAGGACTGGTGTCCTTGTTAGACATGAAATTCCAAATTATGGTTGAGTTATCCACTCAAATAAATGTTTTCCTCTTCAGCCTTAATTCTACTTCCCTGGTCTAACACCCTCAAGATTTACCCCTATAGATGTTTCTCTGGTTCTTGTTTGATACATTTATGATCTGCTCCCACCGCCTGCCATAGATCAAACCTAGTCACAGAATGCCTTAAAGTATCAATTAGCTGCCTCATACCTATCAAGGATTTCAATATCATCAAAATATCTAACCATTGCCAAAGTCCTATAATTATCATCATCCTTATATTGATCAATTGCAGTGACAACTTGATATTCAAAGACTTACCTTAAACCCCCACCTTATCCCAATTAGCTACAAATAAAAGCATTAGTAATTCTAATGTCACAGCTTGCCCATTGTTATTACTAACTACCCAACTCTGGAACCAGTTGTCTCAGCCCTGGGTTTCTTGGAGTAGACAGCGAAAGGGGATAGCTTTTGTGCTATTGTTTTATGGAGGTACAACCCTAGGAAGCAAGAGTAAGGGGGAAAAGAGGGGGGTAAGGAAAGAGGGAAAGAAAATACAAGGTAGAATATTATAATACCAAGATAACCATGGCTTCAGAACAAAATAGCTGGTTGTCCCATCTTTTAAGACATTTCCAGAGAGGTCAACTAAAACTGTTGCATCTCAGAGCAGTCTGTTAGGGGAAGAAATAACAGACAATTTATCTGCTGACTTTTTTCTATCTCTTGTCTTGCATTGTTGAAATCTGCCTCGGTGGGAGTTAACTATTTGAAGTCCACATTTCCAGTTTATCCACTCTTTCTTTTCCTTCCTTCCTTCCTTCCTTCCTTCCTTCCTTCCTTCCTTCCTTCCTTCCTTCCTTCCTTCCTTCCTTCCTCTCTCCCTCCCTCCCTCCCTCCCT
>NW_016812958.1:439015-443834 GCF_001698545.2 Rhinopithecus bieti | reverse complement strand
CCTCTCCCTTCCTTCCCTCCCTCCCTCCCTCTCTTTCTTTCTCTCTCTCTCTTTCTTTCTTTCCTTCCTTTTTTATGTATTTTTTATTTATTTATATTTTTTCTCTCACTGTTGCCCAGGCTGGAGTGCAGTGGTGCAATCTTGGCTCACTGCAACCTCCACCTCCCAAGTTCAAGTGGTTCTTCTGCCTCAGCCTCCTTAGTAGCTGGAATTACAGGCATGTGCCACTACACCCCGCTAATTTTTGTATTTGTAGTACAGAAAGGGTTTCACCACATTAGCCAGGGTGGTCTTGAACTCCTGACCTCAAGTGATCTGCCCACCTCAGCCTCCCAAAGTTCTGGGATTACAGGCATGAGCCACTGTCCCTGGCCTTACCCATACTTTCTAATCTATCTGTAAGGAAGCTGGAGCCTCCCCGGGTCCCCTCTGGCAGATCATGAAGACCTCCCTTTGTCATTTGGAGATGTGCATGAAAACTTCTCAGTTGATGGTGACAGTGCCACAGAAGTTTGGATGTAATAGCCATGGGTGCGGTGTGATCTATTGCTGAGGCTGCTCTGGCTGGGAAGCAAGGGTGACAGTGATGGGGATGATAGTATTGGTGAGGCCAAGCAGATCTGGCATGGCATATAAAGTGTATCCAGCTCAGTCAACATATTTAATACTTATCAAATACATATGATGAAGCAATTTTAATATAGTATTAAGATTTAGAAATTGGGGAAAAAAGATTTAGCCAAATTCCTTGACTTTATGAAGTTATAAAATATTTTGTGAAACATACATATAAATAGATAATATTAGTATAATGTACTAAGTGCAGTAAAAAAGGCAAGCATGGGTTAAACAGGAAGAACAAAAAGGGGCAGCTAGCTTGGTTTGAGGGGGCTGGTCAGGGAAAATTTTCTGGAGGCAGGACCAACTACAGAGGCATGCAATCAAGTAGCTTAGGGCCTTACTGTCAGGATTGTTGGTACTTGGGGCTTAATGCTTTGTGGCACCCTTTTGAAATTTTTAGTTTCATCTTTGAATTAGTGTTTTGTAAATGAAGTCCAATGGGACAGGGGAGCACGTGATGGGCACTCAAAGCCTCTGCTCATCATGTGCTGTTCACTTCTGGCTGCCTCCCTCCTCCCTGGCCCATTTACAGCCTGCTTGAACTCTAAAGCAGGAGGAGGCCATCATCCTCTTTTTCCCCAGCAGGGATCACAGCATACAAGCATGGAGGGTCAAGGTCAGGTTTGGGCATCACTCTTTTTCCCCAGCAGGGGCCACAGTGTAGAAGCATGGAGGGTCAAGCTCAGGTTTGTGCTCCACAGTGTGCTGGGCAAGGCAAGGCAGCAGTTGTTTCTGCCTTGGATGGCAGAGCAACAGCCATGTTTGGGTCAGCAGGGACTTCTCACCTGTTCCCAAATCAGGTGCCAAGTGTTTCCCCGTGCAAAGGCCAAATATTTTGGATTGGGATGACCTCCTGTGGAAGGGATAGGTTGAATTCCGCTTACAAGATTTTCATTTTTCATTTTGCACTGGGCCCCCCAAATTACGTGGCCACCTTGCCTGGAGGCAGCGGTGATGCTCAAATTGATCTGTGAAGGACGAGTAGAAATTTTCCAGATGAAAAAGGTGGGAAAGGGGTTGAAAGGGTCTGCTAAGGAGTGGGACATGAAACAAAAGATTTCATCATTTATGTAGAATGTATTTTTTTCTGTCTTGAATATCTTGGTGGATGGTAGTTCCATTTCCTGAAATGGAGAAGAGAAAGTATGAGTGGTTCAGGGAGGAATCTGAGTTTCCTCTGGGTATGATAATTTGAGGTTCCCATTAGACCTCCTTTTGGAGATGTCTAGTTGACAGTCTGGAGTCGGAGGCAGAAGTAAAGGCTGGATACAGGCTTAATGCCATGGGATCCAGTGAGGTTGCCCAGGTAGGGGATGTAAATAGAGCAGAAACGAGGATCTGGGCACCTTTGTTTTAGATCAAACTTGTCCAACCCATGGCCTATGGGCCAAAGGCAGCCCAGGATGACTTTGAATGTGGCCCAACACAAATTTGTAAACTGTCTTAAACCACTACGAGATTTTTTTTTTGGTGATTATTTATTTATTTATTTTTGCTCATTAGCTATCATTAGTGTTAGTGTATTTTATGTGTGGCCCAAGACAATTACTCTTCTTGCAGTGTGGCCCAGGGAAGCCAAAAGATTGGACACCCCTATTTAGATGATGATCAGAAGAGGAGGATCCAGTAAAGGAGGAAGACATTCATGGGAGTATCACAGAGAAAGAGATGAAAGTATTTTGAGAAAGAGGTCAGCACATAGTGTTGAAAAGTTTTAAGTCAACATCAGAAGTTCAAGATATTTCATATAAAATGCGGATTTTTAGCCTGTCTTGAACAATTGACAGGGCAGACAACATTGGCCCACATTCTGTGTGGTAAGAACCAGTTGCAGGGACACAGAGCCTGTGCTCATGAATGGGCATGCACATTCCAGCTTCACTTCTCCACCTAATAGTCCTTGTCACCCTTGTTATTAGGGCTTGTCAGTCCTCATTTGTGATTGTGCTTTCATCACTGAAAGTCCTGCAGGCAAGAACTATTTCTCTCTGTGTAAGTCTTCATCAAAGCCAGGAAAACAAAAGATAGCCTATGTGTCTAAAATCAAAATTGGAGAAAGTATATTTCTTTGTAGAAGTAAAGAATATTCTATGTGCTTAATTAGGAAACAAAGCCTCTTCAAAAGAAACAGCTTTGCCTATTTTACTCAATTATAATCCACTACCTCCCTGGCTTCTGTATGCTTTCCAGTTGACCCTACCCTAAATTCATTTGCAAATTCTGTTCCCAGACCCAATATTTCTCAAATGCTTTAATGTTATTTTTCTTGCTCAATTAACTTCAGTGAGTGGTGAATGTTGGTGTCCACATTTTCTGAACAGAGAATATATTAATTGAGGCTGTTTTTAAAATTTAAATGCACACTTAGGAGCATTTATCCACTGTACTCTGCCGACCCTCCTCCCAGTTGCTAATTTAGGACCAATGACAGTTCAAATCAAATTCTACCTGAAAGACTATTTTCTAATCATGCCACACGTAGGGACTATCTTGGGGACAAGACAGCATCTGTGTGGCAGGAGTAGTTCACTCCAGTCCCCTTGAGAGCCCTTGCCTCTGGAGGAGCTGCAACCAGCCTCGGTGGCAGGGTGAGGGTTGTGGCTTCTATATCCCAGGGTTGGCTCCTTCTCACCGCCCCCTTCCCATCCTCCAGTTCCTCCCAGAGAGCCTCACCTTCCCTAGTTCATCACATTCCTAGTTCGACACAAATATCCCATTTATGGGTATTAATTATATTAACACATAATAGTATTGTAAATTAGAAACTTCATTTCTCAGGAGGAAAGAAAACTAGTTGGTTTTGTCCTTTCTTGCAAATTCAAGGCAGTACTATAGCCTAGTGGTTAGAAGCTTCACCTCTGTGCCAAAGTGCTTGCATTCAAATCCCATTTCCTTTATATCTTATTATGACCTGTAAAATGGGAATAATGACCCACCTCATCTTTTATGTGTAACAGCGGGACCAGCCCAAACTGGGGCTACTCTGTTGATAACAAAATGTCGTTACCTTGTAGGTATAACAGAGGCAAAACCACAAGTCATGTAGTCCAGGAAGATATAATTAAAAAAAGCTTTGACTTCTAACGTCTGGAACCAATGATTCCTTCCCTGGAAACCAAAAAGATTCGACATGACTGGAACTTGAACACTAGGACTCTTTCAAAAGCAAAGAGTCTGTGGGCCCTGAAGTTCTGGAACTAAAATATGCCTCAATACACCTTACCATAAATGGTCAAATTTGAAACCGTCCAATCAGACCCATGCCAAGTCAACATTCCTAAATCCTTTTCTTTGCCCTCTGACTCCTCGTAACTCTCTTTTTTCTTTTTACTTTTTCTTATTTATTTACTTATCTATTTAAGATGGGGTCTTGTTCTGTCACTCAGGCTGGAGTGGAGTGGCACAATCATGGCTCACTGCAGTCTAGACCTCCTGGGATCCAGTGATCCTCCTGCCTCAGTCCCCCAGGTAGTGCCACTACGTCCAGCTAATTTTTGTATTTTTTGTTGAGATGTTGTTTTGTCATGTAGCTCAGGCTGAAAAACTTTCTTTAGATTCCAAATCAGGGAGACCGATTTGAGCCCAACTCCTTGCTGGCTGATTTGCAATAAAACCTTTCTTTTCTCAAAAGCTGGTGCTACGGTATTGGCTTCTGAAGAGTGTCAAGATTTAATTCAGATTTGCATTGTTGGCAAAATTCCATACATCTGATGTAATGCTGCTTCCACTGGGTGTGAGGAGGGCTCTTCTATTGGAAAAGAAGCTTCATCAGAATTTAGGGGCTCAGTATCACCAGTGTCATCAGAGTCTTCCCACATGTACCCATTTTAACTTACAGGATCCAACTTATTTCCTGATCAATATACTCATTTTAGAGACCTTGTGAGGCTAGGAGTTCAATTTGCAATATATTTCAGTTAGTCACAGAGTGGGATATTCTGCATCTAATTTTCAGCAATCTCAGCCTTGTATTATAGGAGATAAGGGTCTCCATCGAGGCTAGGAAGAAACTGCATCAACTAACAAGCAAAATAACCAGTTAATATCATAATGGCAGGATCAAGTTCACACATAACAATATTAACCTTAAATGTTAATGGACTAAATGCTCCAATTAAAAGACACAGACTGGCAAACTGGATAAAGAGTCAAGACCCATCAGTCTGCTGTATTCAGGAGACCCATCTCACATTTCAAA
>NW_016812958.1:427760-435468 GCF_001698545.2 Rhinopithecus bieti | reverse complement strand
AAAAAAAAAAAAGGAGATAAGGGTCTCCTTCATAGAATACATAGATGTTTTGAGGTCATTTATGTGGCACTTGAGGTGAGAACTTGAATCCCAGAATTCATCCTTATTTCATCATTTTGCCCATTGACATTAAGAACAACCATCTAATGTCATTACATTTATTAGACTCCTAAAAATGTTCAAAAGTGTCATATACATAGTCACCCAGCTCCTTCCTTCTTGTACTTCCTTCAGATCAAGCCATACTTGATCTGGCCATAGAGGTACCCTGAGTATCTCCACTTGATAACCCTAACTAACAGTGCTCTCTTTACTACTGAAAATAGAGTCATTAGTGTCTTTAAATCCAATCAGATTAGACACTCAATTCTAGAAGCCCCAGAACCAATTACTCCTGATAACAAAATCATCTATATTAACCAAGGTTCTCCAAAGAAACAGGGTGATATGGTTTGGCTCTGTGTCCCCACCCAAATCTCACCTTGAATTATACTCCCATAATTTCCATGTGTTGTGGGAGGGACCCAGTGGGAGATAATTTGAATCACGGGGGGCAGTTCCACCATACTGTTCTCATGGTAGTGAATAAGTCTCACGAGACTGATGGTTTTATCAAGGATTTTTGCTTTTGCATCTTCGTCATCTTGTCTTGCTGCCTCCATGTAAGCAGTACCTTTCTCCTCCTACCATGATTCTGAGGCCTCCCCAGTCATGTGGAACTGTAAGTACAATTACACCTCTTTTTCTTCCCAGTCTCGGGTATGTCTTTATCAGCAGCATGAAAACAGACTAATACACATGGCCAGTAGGAGATAGAGAGAGAGAATGTATGTGTGTGTGAGAGAGAGACAGAGAGAGATTGAGAGAGAGATTTATTTTAAGGAATGGACTGATGTGATTATGGGGAGTGAGAAGTCCAGACAGAAGAGCTGATGGTACACACGTTCCAGTTTAAATAGGAAGGCCTGAGAAGCAAGTGAGCTGATGGTGTTGGTTCTAGTCTGACAGTGAAGGTCTGAGAACCAGGAAAGCCAATGATGTAAGATCCAGTCTGAATTCAGGCCTAAAAGCTGGAGAAGACTTCTGTCACAGTTTGAAGACAGGAAGAGAGAAAAAATTATTTCTTGTTTATATTAGGTTGGTGCAGAAGTATTTTGCCATTACTTTTAATGGCAAAAACCATAATTACTTTTGCACCAACAGAATACTTTTAGCCCATTCAGGCCTCCGAAAAATTGGAAGAGGCCCACACACATTGCAGGTGGAAATCTGTTTTACTCAGTTTACTGATTCAAATGTCAACCTCATCAAGAAATACCCACATAGACATGCCTATGAGTAATGTTTAGCTAAATATCTGGGCACCCCATGACCCTGTTAAGTTGACACATAAAATGAACCATCACACCTTCTAAACACATCAGATTGGGAGGCACATAATGACATTTTGTCTAATTACTAGCGATGTTAACTTAGATCACTTGGATAAGGCAGTCTTTCAAATTTCTGCACTTAACATTGTTTTCCTCTTTGTATTTGGTAAGTATCTTGTGGTGAGATAAATATCCTGTTTTTCATCACACCTTTACCTGCTAATTTTAGCATCAGTTAATGATTCTTGATTGAGGTAATTATTACTGTAATGTTATCAAATGTTGATTTTATGTTTCCATTATTTCTTCTATATTTATTAATTTGAATTCTCTTATTTATTTCTCAAATTATTTGTATCAGTATGGACTCATCAATATATATATTTTATTTTGGGGGTTATAATCCATTATTCTCATTATTAATTTTGTTACTCAACTTGTCATAGATTTGGGCATTAGGAGATCTTCTTTAATATTTAAACAGCTTTGCTCTATGCATTCTCATGGTTAGGTATGTAAGGTTTGTTAAAATAAACAAATTTTCTCTATTATTATAGCAATCCAGTTTTCTTTGCATGGAAATGCTTTAAAACTTTTTTTATCTTAAAATGTTTAATTAAAAGTACTACACTAGTTAATGGAAACTTAGTAGCTACCCCAGATAAAAACAAAACAAAATAAAACAACAACAACCACAATGACCCCTCCCATCACTACCAAGTTATTTTACCCTTCCAGATCAATAATTTTTCATAGGCATTGTATTAAAATGCTATAAAGACATTTTCACTGGCTAGAGACACTATTTCAAATGAAATATAAAGAAACATGAAAACATTGACATTTTAAAGTGACTCCTATGGATTTGATTTCATGAATAATTAAAATAGAGCATTTAGTGCTCTTATACTTTTATAAACTCATTCGTTTATGTCAGTCTTTATGTCTGAAAGAAGTTTAATGTATTGTTTAAATTCATTGTTTCTTTTACTGCAATTCACAGAAAGAAATTCTAGCTATTTCATCCCAAAAGGAATTTATTGAAGGGATATGAGGTAACTAATAGAATGGAAGGGAAGCCAAGAATCTGGCTCAGAAAATAAATATCAAAAGGAGCTGCAAGAATCCGTAAAGAAGGAACTAACAAGCAGACCCTTTGAAGAGCGTCTGTCTCCCTGTAGATAGTCTTTATGGGATTCTGTTCAAGATTCAAATATTAAAGACAGAGCAAGCAATCTAACTTAACTGCCAATCCCAAAAAGATTTGTTCCACTTGGAGAGAATGACATCCTGGTTTGAGTTCCCCCAGAGCAGACTCTGAAACAAGGATTCAAGAACAAATGGTTTATTTTGGAGATCATAGAAAACATCAGTAGGGGAGTGGAGAAGAGCGGCAGGGAAGGAAGAGAAGCCAATAAAGGATGCGTTATCAAAGCAGTTCCCGCACTGAGCAATTGGAGCTCCATCCCACAAGGAGACAATGTAAAACACATATCAGAGTTATCTCAACCTAGAAGTGAGGAAGCCAGGACATTTTTCAACATATGTATTATTTACACGATTTGCTGAGGGCTTCTGGGCATTAACTCTTGGGCACTTTTGGCTTGTCCCATGTGCGAGATGAGTGTTCTATTGCAACCAGGCAAAGGTTCTCAAGCAGAGAGACACAGGAGTTTGTAGTGAGCAACTTTCTGTGAGTAGAAGCAAGTGCTGAGAAGACATGAGCAGAGCACGGACATGTCTGCTGCAGTGGTCTCCTTAAGTAAGATGGGGATGCTGTTTCTAGAAAGAGATTGGCATTTTGGCAGGCAAAAATAGTAGATATTTATTTTGCCATGAAGGCAAATGTCTCATTTTACAGGAAAGTTGTTTTCATGTCAAATTGCTGTATATAGTGTGAATTAGGATGTTTTCAGCTACATGTAGGAGCCTACCAATTATAAATGGCTTAAAAGAATACAGATTGTATCAGGCATGATAAACTACTTTATGCTGTGGTAACAAACAACTCCCACCAGTGGCTTAACACAACAGAAGTTAATGTCTCACTCACACAAAGTCACAAAGTTGGGTGAGGGTTCAGGGAGCTCTTCACAACAGCTGCTTTTCAGGCATTGGCTCTTCGTTCCAGGCTGTTTGATCTTATGGCACCTTCATAAATATACATGCTCCCATGATTACCACTGCAGGGGAAGAGCAGGTAGAGAGTCAAACGTGAGATATAGCACACAACACTTCTGGCTACATTTCATTGGCCAAACCAAGTCATGGAGCCATGCTTTGGTGGCGGAGAAGTGCTGTGTCCCTGTGTGTCCAGTACAGAAGAACAGCATATCGGTAATTACAGGGAGCAACTACTGCAAGGTTTGGAGGGAGATAAGTCCAGGGGTGTTTCAGTGGCTTGAGTGCCATCCCTGGCTTGCTGAGGACATCTTTTTGTCACAGAATGACTACAGTAGCTCCAAATACCACTTCTTCTCACGTCAATATTCATAGGCAGGAAGAGAGCGTTGGGGAGTCTCTCTGCCTCTTTTTTCTAATCAGGTGGGGTGGAGCTTCTCTTCTGCCACCCTGATTCTTTGTCAAGGAAGAGAATCTTTCCTAAAAGCCTCGCAAGAGACTTCCAATTATGCTTCACTAGTCAGAACTGGGTCATATGACTACCTCTAGCAGCAAGGGGGCATCTGACATTTGCAGCCTCACTCATGAAAGTCAGGTTCCGTCAGATTAGAAAAAGGGGTAGGAGAATGGCTGTTGTGTTCAGAATCAACAATCAATACTATGTGTCTACCACACATGGCAACAATATTCTCACTGTCCATGTACAGTATTCTAAAAACATTTGCCTCAAATCACTATGCTGTTGAAACACAACTCACTGAATCCCCACCATGTGGGACTCTGAATCACAATCACTGATGGCAGAGTTGTATTTAATCACAACGTACCAAATCCTGAGGAAATGGAGTATTTCTTGAAATCCAATATCAAGCAACTTCCTGGGAGCATCTATTTGACTGATCAGATGAGAAATCGTGGCTCTTGTGTAACAATTCATAGCAATTTAAGAGAAGTTTCTGTTATACAGAGTTTTTCAGAACTTATAATCAAAATGGTAGACTACAAATAAGTGGAAGGCTGGAGCTTGATTGAGAAAATTTTCCCTCCTTTAAGATAAACTACAACTTGGCTTATTTTTCAAAGAATCAACTTTGCAGACTCTAGGCAGATAAATGACCACAAAATAACTTACTATTGTGTATTTTAGAATCATACGCATTATCTGAGACTTTAATAACAGTTAAACAGATGGTAGATGGTAGCAGAGATGCCTGTTTCAAATGACAGTGGTCTAACAGCTCTCAGTTAAATTGCTTGTTACAGAAAAAAAAAAGACTTGCAATGCTATCAAAAGCTAAAACTTAAAAATATTTATAATAAACTGGAAAGAAATTTACCAAGTGGTGCTAGACTGAGGAAAAAAGTTCTATTCCATCTTTTACTCTGGAAACAAAGACAGCCTAAAAATAGTAGGAATATACTTTGTATCCCCTCTGTCTGCCTTAGGGAACCAGAGTCTGTATCAACCAAAAAAGGACACCTGTTTATTTAGGAAATGCTTTAAGATTCAATTTCACTTCCACTAAATCACTTCCCAGCTTCCACTAAACCAGAAATTAAAGTGGGAACCCAGAGCCAGCTGAGCAATGATCCAGGAGAAGGTATCTTCCTACTGCCAGACATCCTATCTGAAAGGCCACCCACCAAGTCACAAATCTAGGTGACTAAATTGCTTGATTTAACTGCTGAATACTGATACATCATCCATAGCTTTCCAGAAGCAGAAACTGATGCACATTAATTTGCAAATTTCAGACTATGGAGATGCTAATAACTGTGCCCATTAGGTTAACCCAGGCAAAACAGGCAAGATGGAAGCTGGGGTTGGGGAACCCAGACATAGAGATGTAGGGATAGAAATGGGGGTTGTTCTTTAGGAACCAGGTAAGCTGGACTGTCAGTTTCTCAGATTTGTACCTAATGTTCCAAACATGTCTATGCCTGCTGTACGTTCAAAGGGATCAAACCCTTTTGTATATTGAGACTGAAATATTGAGAGTGGAGGAATAGGCTGGGAGATCACCTAGGATACATTTCTGAAAGTAGACACTAAGTTCCATAATGTCAGTATAGACGGATATTAATCACCTATACCCAAAAACTGATAGTGCATATTAACAAGCTACCTCACTTATTACTGAGTATGACACATTCTCTTGGGTATCTCTCCTTTCCCCCTAGTTTCATCTTCTGAAATTGACTTGATTCAAGTACTCAAGGCTCAGATGACCTCACCCTTCTTCAGTAGGTTAGATGACTAAATGCTTCAGGGTTTTCTGCAAAATAAAAAGGAACAATGAGAGAGGAAAAGTTCAGGTTGCCTCTCAGCATTGATTCTTCACGTTGAGTTTTATTTAGCGAAGTCTCCAGAATTATTTTCATGTTTATATAGGAAAATAAAAGCATATTTAGACCTTTATAAAAAGATAGTACCTTCCTAAGACTGGATTTTGGATAAAAAACAGTATTTAGGTTGTATCAAGCTTTGAAAGCTGAAAACAAAAAAAGTGATTGTAGTTTCTTAAATAGACTCTGGGCCTGAGAGGGAGATGTGATTCTGAAATTTCAAATATATATGAAACCAACACTCTTTCTAAAAGCCTTATTGCTTGTTTGGCTTGATTTGTCTGATACAAAGGACAGCTTCTATAGTAGGTGAAAATTTTCAACTTTCATTAATCATTTCTTTAAAAGTTACTAATGTGGCACCCCTGTTTGAGCCCTGAGCAAAAATGGGTAAATGCATAAATGGCAGTGTCTTCATCTTGCTTGAATACAAAAGCAAGTTGGTAACTGCCCAGGCAATGAAAAACAGAAAATGTTGGCAAGTGGACAAGTCACTTTCTATTCAACTTTATTCACTCTAGCAACTTTTTCAGCACATATTGTGAATTCATTAGAGATAATAAATTTTAAAAATATTTCCATAATTGTACACAATATAAAAAACAATATAATACAAAAACACCAGGAACGTTTTTTAAATTATCCATTTGAATCTTGAGCTTTAAGATGCTAGGACAGGCTTTGTGGTTAACGCCTATAATCCAGCACTTTGGGAGGCTAAGGTGGGCGGATCACGAGGTCAAGAGATTGAGACCATCCGCGCCAACATGGTGAAACCCCATCGCTACTAAAAATACAAAAATTAGTGGGACGTTGTGGCACGCACCTGTGGTCCCAGCTTCTCGGGAGGTTGAGGCAGGAGAATTGCTTGAACCTGGAGACGGAGGTTGCAGTGAGCCAAGGTCGTGCCACTGCACTCCAGCCTGGCAACAGAGCGAGACTCTGTCTCAAAATAAAAAAATTAAATAAAAAGAAAAAAAAGAGGCCAGAGAATTCACATCAAATATAGAAATTAGGAATAAATCATGTTTACACACTGTATAATTGAAGAGATCAGTGAATAAGTGAGGTGTATGTGGAAGGTGGGAGTACATTTTTTTGTTGTTGTTGTTGGTTGAGCAGCAACATACCATCTAGACAAAGTTTTTTCTAATTGCTACTTGAGTCTTAGTTTTGTAACAAGATGATGTGTTAGTATAGGGGCTCCTGAACAGTTTATGAATTGGCCAAGGTAGGGGTTGAATCGTATGCATATTCTCCCCCATCCCACAAAATAAATACGTGTTGTCCTAACCCTAAGTACCTCAGAATGTGACCTTATTTGGAGATAGCATCTTTCTTCACAGGAGTAAACAGGTTAAATGACGTCATTAATGTGGGCCATAATCTAATATGAATGGTGCCATTGGTATAGTGGTATCATGCAAGATTCCCTAATATAATAAGGTTGTGTCCTTATGCAAAGGGGAAATTTGGACTCAGATACACATAGAGGGGAAACAACGTAAAAAGACACTGGGAGATGATCAGCCATAAGCCAAGGAGAGGATTCTGGAAGAGATCCTTCTCTCACTGCCCTCAAATGGAATCAACCTGCTGACAGCTTGATCTCAGACTTCTGGCTCCAGAAATGTGAGACAATACATTTCTGTTATTTAAGTCACCCATTTTCTTTATTATGGTAGCTCAAGCAAACAAATACAGGGATTAGTGTATATCTTAGAATTCTATACAAGATTTTGTGTGTTTGTGAGCAGAAGGACATGCTTTTTTTTCCTTTCCTTTCCTCTTCTTAGTATTGGACATGTAAATTGCTAGGATAATGGAAGAAGACAGGTTTTTTTTTTTTTTTTTTTTTTTTTTTTTTT
>NW_016812958.1:380228-427466 GCF_001698545.2 Rhinopithecus bieti | reverse complement strand
TTCTTGTGATAGTTTGCTAAGAATGATGGTTTCCAGCTGCATCCATGTCCCTACAAAGGACGCAAACTCATCCTTTTTTATGGCTGCATAGTATTCCATGGTGAATATGTGCCACATTTTCTTAAACCAGTCTGTCGCAGATAGATTTTTGGGTTGATTGAAAGTCTTTGCTATTGTGAATAGTGCCGCAATAAACATACGTGTGCATGTGTCTTTATAGCAGCATGATTTATAATCCTTTGGGTATATACCCAGTAGTGGGATGGCTGGGTCATATGGTACATCTAGTTCTAGATCCTTGAGAAATTGCCATACTGTTTTCCGTAATGGTTGAACTAGTTTACAATCCCACCAACAGTGTAAAAGTGTTCCTATTTCTCCACATCCTCTCCAACACCTGTTGTTTCCTGACTTTTTAATGATTGCCATTCTAACTGGTGTGAGATGGTATCTCATTGTGGTTTTGATTTGCATTTCTCTGATGGCGAGTGATGATGAGCATTTTTTCATGTGTCTGTTGGCTGTATGAATGAGAAGACAGGTTTTAAAGAAAGTATAATGATATTAAGTAAATGGGCAAAAATAGATCAATACACTGTGCTGCAGATTTTGATCACCTAAGACCATTGGGAAAGGAGCCACTGTTTTCAGTTTCATTTGGATAAATGGTTGTTAACAAACACTCCTGATTGAGAAAGATTAGAGAAAGACAACCATCAGGAAGACAGCATGGCTCACAGTGTGGTCCAGCCTTGGAGAGATATCCAATTCTGCTCAGAAATTTTGTCAGACAAGGATCCTCCCCACTCCCACTGTGGGAAAGAGGTGGGCAAACTCTTAATGAGAAGCCTCAGAGCTGTGGGCAGAAGAAACGGGGAAAGTAAACCCAGCAGCAGAGAAGTTACCTGGCTTTTCCAGAATCAGGAGGGTCCCAGAAACACGGTGTTGTATAAAGTTGTTGAATGTACCATACATGGGCTATGGAGACATTTGGAAATAGTGCCCTCTGGGACCCAGAATGATGCATGATGACTTAAGCCACTTGGAGAGGAAGGTAATACTGAAGGTACTTAGGGCAGTTATTCTGCTTCTGACGATGGAGATTGTGGTGACAAAATGAACCTGCTAGGTCTGCTGCACTCAGGGAAAGTATGTTTCCCAAAGGCAGCACATCTAGAAAACATTCAATCAGCAAACCCCTAAAATTAGTCCATGTTGACTTTTTTCTTTGGAGACTAGACATCTGAATGCTTTGTAATATATTGGTGACAGAGAACTGTTTGCCCACTTCCCACCCCACTCCCTTCCCCACATACCATGCAAGTTCAGGAAAAACAAATTCTGAGAATTTATTTATTTCTTTCTTGGGTCTAATCTGATCAGGGAAGAAATTTTGAAAGCAATTTAGCAGCGAAAGAGTCTCAATTGTTTGGGATTAAAAAGTCTAGTAATAGTCCATTATCACCTACAGAGGCATCAGTAAGCCAGAATAATGAATAGATGTGCTATTCTTATGTGATTTGAACCCAACATTCAGATTAATAAAAGGCCAGCTAATATATCTTCAAATTTATAAAGTTTGTTTGAACATTGGACAAAGCCAGGGCTCAGCATGTTCTCTGCTCTTCATCTGGGAACTGGTGGGGAGGGGACCTACCACTTGTCAGAAGGCTGATCGTATATCCCATGAGGAGGTTAATCTAGGTAGAAGTAGGGAGAGATGGGCAGTGGGAGTTTGAGAGTCTGGTGGGAGCTCGGGGTTTCAGTGGTTCCTTTTCTCAGATGTGTGATGTGATGTCCACTATTCCTAAAAAGGAAGGAAGAGCACTACTTATAAAATTTTAAGTTTGGAGCCAGCAGTGATCAGATGGGGCTGCAAGTGGTATCCTGGAAGTAGGGAGGGGACCCATGGTGTGTGTGTCCATGGCAACAGGAGTGCTGGTGGCAAAGGACAATTCTCAGCTGTGCATAAGCTGTTGGTCTTGGAAACTAACTGTGACAAGTTTAAAGACTGAGTAATGTAGCCAAAGTATGTGTGGAGACATCTCACTGGAGTTAGGGAGGGATATTGGCCTTTGTGAGGATTGAGAAGTTCTCATGGAGGGAGACATGGCAGGGTGGGTCTCTTCTTTTTTTCTTACTGGTTGAAAAGTGCGTAAGAACATGTTGGATTTCAGTAAATAGAAGAGTTTTAAAAAATTAAAAGAACACATTGGAGATGTGGATGTAGGATTTCTGTGCAACGTGAAAGTGCTCATCATCAAAAAGACAGTGCATCTTGTGAGGACATATTGCATCTGTGAAGACCTCTTTCCCTCTGCCCTTCCTCTCCTCTACCTTCCAGAACACTCTGCCTAAGAGCTACCAAGATGATATTTGATGGGTAAAAGGATGATTATTTGCACACAGAAAAACATGATTCTAAAGGTCCAAAAAGAAAAAGGAACATCTTTATGGTCTAAAGAGGCTTGGGGAAGATAAAGATGGATTCAGATGTCCAAGGGAGAGGAGGTTTCTCTTCTGTCTCTAAGGTGCTGGCTGTATGGGAGTGTCAAGAGCTGAGAACTAAGGTCCCACTCCAGTAAGAAGTCAAATCTCAGGAAATTGTTTTACATATTCTTTTAGACTCTGTATGTCTGGAGAGCTAACAGTAAAACAGTTTGTATCTAGACTTTACTGTCCTACCCTTTCCACATATGTTCTTTAGGGAACATATGTGTCCCTTTTTTTTTTTTTTTTTTCCACTAGGCAGAAGGCATATGGCTTGAAACCCCCTATAATTTAAGAGTCATTGTTTGAGTTACAGTTATTTTATTCTTGCTTGTTAGCCTGTTATAGGTGGAGATGAAAAGTTGTGATGACTGCCATTGGATGTTCATATATGTATAATGCCATAGTAATCCTTGCAAAACTCCAGGAGGTAGATATTATTACCTCTGTTTTCCAGTTGAAGGAATTGAAGTTTGACAAGGTCAAGAGCAGTTTGACCATGGAGAGAGACTGGATTCAAGTTTAGATCTTCCCTACTCCAAAGCACTGTTCAGGGTCTGTTCATTTTATTGCACTGTCTTCTAAAATGTTTATGAATGTGCATGTGTGTTAACAGTCCTTTTTTGAGCAGAATGACATCATTTATATGTCTAGAGGCTGGGTGCTTTTCTCCTTTAGGCTTTCACCTTGATAGCTCTAGGACAAAGAGATTATGACTGATCCCTATGTCTCTACCTTGAAGATTTGAATGAGGCTTAACGCAGCAATCACCTTGCTGAATTATTATTTTTTAACTCTTGTTACTCTGAATGTATTCATACGTGGAACACTGAGTGAATTCAGTGGGTGACTAAAAGGATTTGGGGCCTTCACCAAAATGTTGATTTATATGCACGTCATTTTGCCAAGTGAGATTTGAATTACAATATTTTATTCAATTTATTTCTTCTTAGTCATGCAAAGTATTCTGGAAACAACTAATTTCATTGCATCAAAGAGCAAAAAAGGAGCAATGGAGGTATTAGTACCAGGTCTGTTGTGATAGGAGTGGGGTGGGCAGAGAATGAAATAACTTCTAGTGAAAATAAAAATTCAAATGGCTACAGATAATGGAGTTGATATTGTGCTATTTAGCTTGTTTCAGTGACTGCCCTTTTCAGAATCTCCCGTAGTCAACAGTAGTAAACAAAACCGTGTTACTTGCTTAGAAATCTTTTCATCCCAGGGAAAATAATCTGAGTCTAGCCATTCCTGCCTCTGTTTGATAAGGAGATCAGAGTTTTATTTGCTTGTTCATTTCGTGCAAAAATGTCTGTGCTTATGAACATACTTAAAAAATTCCTTCTCATTAATTTTTCTTCCTTTTAAATGCCCACTTACATAGATGGAAACATTGACATGCTTGTGGATTTGCAAGGGTCTCATGACACTGTGCTGGGAATGCTTGAGGAAGCTTTCTCATTTCTCAGTTAATGCTTAACCTGCTTTGATTAGTGGCAGAAAGCAAAAAATGGAGCAGACAATATTGAAGAGATGAAACTCAGAAAATTTTCCTGGGAATTCTGAAAGAAGTTAATCATTTTCTTCTCAAATCCAATCTGAAAAAAATGATTAATATTAATATTAAAGGGACTTTGTAGTCCATTAATAGGAAACTATGGTGGGGAGTACTATTTTTGGTTCTTGATGAGCCATTGATGAGAGAATTATACTATATTTACTCATATTTTTCTCTATGTAATTATTTCTGCTCATTTCCCAAATTTCCAAACTCCCTGCTAACTCTACCTCTAGTTTTGAGTTTTAAGTTTCTTCTCAGAGACTGCCACATTTTTCTAGGTTAGGTTCTGTGGTTGGCAATGGCAGCAGATGAGTTACTGCAGTCCTTGTTAGAACAGTTGAAGGGGCCAAAACGTTCCTATTTCTGGAACTGTTTCCTAGGGCTTGCCAGGCTGGATAGTTTCTAAGCACATGTCTTCCTTCTCTGGGATCCCCAGGCTATTGGTTGTACTTGAAGGCATTTTAACTTGCATGAGTTCCCTCACTGTCTCATTATAGTTGTAAGCTATTTTCCTTAAGGAGGAGTAATTACTTAAATGAATGTGAAACACTTCTGTGGTGACCTCCCAATATTTATTTGCCTGGAATGAACTTATTTCTATTCAGAATATCAATAACCCAAAGATGCGGGCTTTATATTTTCTCATGTCTCAGGTTTATAAATTTTACATATCACAAAACTCTTCATCCAGAAGAGTTTAAATGATATTTGGCTGTTCCAATGTTACATTTTTAAAAGCATACAAGGTTTTGTTTCTTGTTTTTTAGCATTTTATAATACATACTTAGTACTATGTTTCAAGTTGAGCGTGAATTAATTCTGTTAATTCTCATGCGATGTTTCTTCCTTTCTTCTCTTAGATGATACTGGATCTTTCTCACCATTCCCAGAAAGAAACATGGGCATGACTTTTTTGGGGAGCCTGGGGGGTCAAAATGTTCCTACTGTAGCTCTTAAGTATACTTAAAGATGTTTAGCCTTCTACCCATATTATCCAGATTTTTTTTTTTTTTTTTTTTTTTTTTTTTTTTTTTTTTTTTTGAGAAGGAGTCTTGCTCTGTTGCCCAGGCTGGAGTGCAGTGGCGCAATCTCGGCTCACTGCAAGCTCCGCCTCCCAGGTTCACGCCATTCTCCTGGCGCAGCCTCCGGAGTAGCTGGGACTACAGGTGCCCGCCACCACGCCCGGCTAATTTTTTGTATTTTTTTAGTAGAGACGGGGTTTCACCGTGTTAGCCAGGATGGTCTTGATCTCCTGACCTCGTGGTCCGCCCGCCTCGGCCTCCCAAAGTGCTGGGATTACAGGCTTGAGCCACCGCGCCCGGCCCAGATTTTCTATTGGTTATAACAGAAGCTCCTGATGCTGGTGGTGAATATCAAGTCTTGGTTTTAAAAGCAAGTCCACAAAGAAATTTGATAGCATAGAGAAAATTGAAACCAAAATAATAAAGGAGAGAAAAAACGTTGATGAATTCCAGATAGGAATAATAACCCTTGTAATAAAAAGTAAGAGAAATTAAATGAGATATATTTCTCCAGAGCTTATTTCTTGGTCTTCTCAAAATTGAGCTTCTGAAAACACACTAGAAAATTCTCTCACTTTAGGGTCTTAATAGAATGAGGATCTGCTCAGTATTGTAGAGGGAGAAGTCTCATAAAATGGAATAGGCTAAAGATAAGTCTATAAAATACTTCCAAACTGAAGCATATACAGAAAACAGAATTGAAAATACAGAGACAAGTTTTAGAAATATGTGAGTCTCACTGAATGTGGCAAAGTGTACCTACAGTCCTAACTACTTGGAAGGCTGAGGCAGGAGGATCGCTTGAGTCCAGGAGTTCTGGGCTGTATTGTGTTATGCTAAACAGGTATCTGCACTACGTTCAGGATCAATACGGTGACCTTCCGGGAGTGGGGACTGCCAGGTTGGCTAAGGAGGGGTGAACTGGTCAAGTTGGATATGGAGTAAGTCAAAACTCTTGTGTTGATTAGTAATGGGATCACACCTGTGAATAACCTCTGCAGTCTAGCCTGGGCAACATACCAAGAGCTCATCTCTAAAAAGAAAAGAAAATATGTGGGAGTCAATGAAAAGATCTAACATGTATTTAATTAGAGTCTCAATAGGAGAGGAGAAAAAGAATGAAAAGAAATAATATTAAAATTATGGAAAATACTTTTTTTCATTGCCAGTGAACTTTATTTATTGACCACTTATTATATACCAAGAATTATGCTAAGTACTACTGGTGAATTTTTTTCTTAATTCCCATAACAAATCAATGAAGTAGTAATGTACTTATTACCATTCTATAGATGAAAAACTGGCTTGCAGAATTTAAGGTCAAATAACAATTAAGTTGCAGAGATAAGTTTCAAGTTTCTGAACTTACAGTCCATACTTTTAACTATGTAGTTTTTATTGTGTTTATGATGTGAGTCACAGAGTTGTTATAAATATTTCTTGAGTCTCTGAGTGCCTTGAATTTCTCAGAACTTTTGGGGCTGTCTTAAAGGTTTGTGCTGAGATCTGGTTAGGTTTAGGTAAAACAGCTGTGTCGTGTATACCCTACTAAACCCGATATCTTTCATCATTCATTCTTCTACTATATTTTGAAGGCCTACTCTGTGCAAGATACTTTGCTTGACATAATTGTTATATTTTAATAAGCACAATTTTCCAGGCCTGAAAGTCATATTCCATGTTATTAAAGAGTATGTGGCATAGTAAGGGGGATACAGATACAAATATAAATTACAACGTAACGTAAGTTTATAACAACAGCTATATTAATAACTGACATTATTGGGCATTTATCAAATCCAAGGCATTATCTTAAGGGTTTCACATGAATCATATCATTGAATCATCTTAAAGCACACTGAAGAAGGTATTATTATTGTCCATATTTTATAGATAAGAACACTCAGACTGAGTGAGGTTAAGTTCTTTTTTTTTTTTCCCCCAAAGTTATAAGCTAATGAGAAGAAAAACTAGGGCTCAAACCTTGGCCTTCAGATGCTCAGCCTCTGCAGAGCATTCCATGGGAGCACAGAGAGCACCATCTTATGTCATATGTAAACTGAGTCTAAATAAGTTATCCAGGAATAAAAGGGAAGAAGCGAAAAAGTGTAAATAAAGTTCTACGTTGTGTAAGAAAGTCGTCAATGAATTAGGGAGAACGTTGGGAAATATCCGGCACTTTGGAATAGGCAAATTGACTCTTGTCCTCCTCAATGTTTTAAAAGTGTTGTTTACAAAGGATTATAGTTACTAGGAAAACAAAATTTAGGCTCTGTCCAATCCTAAGGAACAGGGTCAGGGTCCTGATATGTGTAAGGTAGGGGTAGGAGCGTGATAAGGAAAATATTTGAGATTTTCCTACTGGTCCTTTTCCATATAAAGGGACATTGTGGCAGGCCCACATCTAAACACTTGGTTTTATAAAATAGCCTCATATTGGCAAGCTGAAAAAGATGTAAACAGGAAGGATGAAAAATGCAAATGAGAAGGATAAAAAAATTGAATATGACTTTTCATTGTGATGCGTTTGATTTTTAGCTTTCAGCAATCACATTTCATTTTGAAACCTCACATAACAGCTAGTCTGGAATGATGAAATGGTGTGGGTTACTTCACCTTGGATGAATAAGACAAATCACTTCAGCTTTGCAAAGCACATGCTTCTTTTCTTTAAAGATGAATTCTTGCCAAAACAAGGGAAAGGTTATCAGAGTATTTAAACTTTTCCCTGACAATGTCAGTCATTCATTAGTATTCTTTGAAGAAATATCCCTTTAATTTCATCTTGAATGGGATAAGATGATTTTCCTCTAAGAAATAAAATTGAAAGAGAGAGGGTTGGAGGCAGAATAGATTGTAGGAAAATAAGCTGTCCTAGGGCTTCCTGGGGAAAAAAATTCACCCTCTCTCCTCTTCAGCTACCTTTTAACATCTCAGAATAGAAGTTCTGAGCTGGGAGCTGGAGACTCAGAATGTCCTTTGTTGGCAGCTGAAATATATAGCCTCTGCTGGTCTCCTGAAAGGCGTAATATGCCATTTGACAGATATTAGGTAAATGAAAGAAAAAAAATTTAAACCCTAGGGTTCTAGAGCAAGAAATTTTTAATTGAAAAAAATAAAAAATGTTTTCAGTATACTCACATCCCAATTCCAGCAATATCTAACAACGGACTTCCAGTTGTTACTTTTTAAAACTAGTATTTCTAGCTTAGCTCACCAACTCTGCTGCTAGTGTTGCTTCCTGAGCTGGGCATTCCTTGGACTAGTACAGTAAATGGTTAGCTGAGTTAGCTTGTACTGGATAAGATGATCTTAGAAATAGCTTGGAATGTATTGATATGGTATCGTGTGTGGGGCAAGGGACTAGGTGTCCCAGGATCTGAGGTCCCGTTTCAGTTAGGGTCCTAACCTAGTGGCTGGGAATTCTTCGTATCTCTTCATCAGCAACTGAAAAGTGGGACTACAGGATCTGCTCTGCTTATTTTGCATTGTGATGTGATGGTCAAATGAAATGCTACAGGTGAAACAGCTTTGAAAAGTACAGAGATCTTCATAAAAGTAACAGAAAGAGATTCCCAAGCCAGCCTGTGCAAGGGCTTGGTTTATAGAACAGCTCCTTAGCCTTGTGAGGAATGAAGAGGGCACTGAGTTGATTGTCAAGTGCCCTCCTGGTTTGCTTGCAGGTGGTGCCAGAAATGGGTAAAACTTCAAAGTATAACTTGTGGAAGGGTGCCCTTGGGGAAAAAAAGGCAAATGAAGTGCAGTGCATTTTGGTCCTGCCTCAGGGAGACAAGGCTGGCCCTCAAAGGAAGGTCTGTAAATCGTCTAAGAAGGGAGCTGAGTCTGGATAGATTTCTAGTGGAAAAGACTTGTATCCTTCTTCTCTTCTATTCTGTTACAGGTGACCCTGGTGACTCACAGTGGCGTGGAAAGGGGAGGAAAGCAGAAGGGAATGGAATTGGCCCCTGTGACAAACAGCACACATACGGTTGAGGACTATAATCTTTAATTATTTTTTCAACAAGCATTTATTGGGTACCTGCTCTATGCCAGGTCTTGTGATAGGAGATTAAAAGAGTAAGTAAGGCATACAAATGTGGTTGGGATATGGCTTCTGCCATTAGGATGTTTACCAGGTAGGTGACAGATGTGGGCAAATCTAGCAGTACAGTGGTGTGATGATGTAGAAACACAGGCAAGGAAGTGGTTACTTATGCCAGGACAGGGCAGGGAAGACTTCACAGCTTTCATCAAGCTGGGGCTTGACGAACCAGGATGGACTCTCCAAGATGTCAAAGAGGGAAAATGCTTTCTAGTTTTAGGAAATGGCATGTTAAAAGTGGAGATGTGGGGGGATAATCATGATGTGATTGTTGGGGACATGAGTAGAGTACTTGGTCCTACTTAAGTAAAGTGTGGGAAAAGGAGTGGAAAATAGTGATGAGACAGGATGTCAGAAATGTAGGAAGACACCAGATATGAGAGGCCTTGATATCTGGTCAATATACCAATGGATTTTTCAAGGATCTCCAGCTATAACCTTGGGTTCCCAATCTGTAATCTTCTCTAAGACCCATGAAGATACCTTGTTCTGTTAGGAGAGTTGAACCCAGCATTTGTTCTCAAGGTGGGAGATTAATAAAGATGCAAGTGTTTTAAATCCCCACCTTGCCCCTAGATCGTGAAGCAGAAAGCGGGATTGGCTTGAAAGTGCCCCCTAGATGATTCTAAGTGGCCCCTACAGGAAACGGCAGGAGCAGTTTGAGGTGAGTAGAAGAGCTGGGTAGGTTTGGAGGCACAGAGCTGGCTGCTCAATGTTTGGAGGCACACTCCTGGCTGCAGAGTGAGCCGCAACCTCACTCTGATTCTCGAGGACAGATGTACCCGGAATGTGAGATGGCACTGACAGAAGGCAGGGGATAATGCTGGTTCAAAGTAGAGCTTCCGTGGCAGATTATTTTCATCTAAATAATTTTGCATAAGTTCCTTAAGGCTGGCCTTTCGTGATGCCTACAGAATTGCAGAAAGGGCTTATGCCTTCTCACCTATTGGAATCAAGTTTCATCCTTTGAGTTTCTTCTTAATGGTCTGAAAAGCTGGAACAGGATGAAGAATGTACCTGCATTAGCTAGCAACCTAGTATATGCAGGCACCTAAGTACGTAACTACCTTCCTCCTTCACTTAGCAAGTGTTTCTCATTTCAGATGCCATTAATTTTATTGCTACAATTGTTAACATAAGACCATCTGGTATAGCCCAAACAAGACACCATTTTCATTTTTATATACTATGTATTAATTGCTGCAGTTATGTTGCTTCCAGTACTTTAAGCTATAATGACTGTACTAATTAACATATTTTCTTTGATCAAGTGAGAGTAAATACTCAGTTTCATATCAATATTTATTCTGATTCTTAGAAATTCCAAAAGGATTTATTCTAATTTTAAGTAGATTCAGAAAATTCTTGTTTAGCTTATTATTCAGGAACCGAGATAATATAATTGGCTATATAGAAATAACATGAGCAACATCATCAGTTGGATTTGTAGGATATATTGTATGAGCATATCATACATTTGCCATAGAAACACTCCTAGACACAACAGCATACTTCCCATCTGCTACACTAATTATTGTTTTGCCAATAAGGGTAACAATTTTCAGCTGACTAGCTAATTTACATAGAAGAAATACAATTACTGCCAGATATACGATAAGCCTTAGTAGGCTTTATTTTTCTATTATGTTGGAGGGTGTGATGGTTAGTTTTGTGTATCAGCTTGGCTAGGCTATAGTCCCCGGTTATTTCGTCAAACACTAATCTAGGTGCTGCTGTGAAGATAGTTTGTGGTTAACATTTACAATCAAGTTGACTTTAAGTAAAGGAGATTGCCCTTGATAATGTGAGTGGGCTTTATCCAATCAGCTAGAAGGTCTTAAGAACAAAAACTGAGGTTTTCTGTTGTAATTGTATTGTTATGGTTTCTTTCCAATTTAGTTTTGAGGTCTCTCTGTTGAGAGCATCCATAAGTCATGAGAGCCATTCTGCAGGAGAGCCTAGGATGGGGGAGAATTAGGTTTGGATGTGTCAGTCAGGTGAGACACGATGAGGAGGTGAAAGCATTCACGAAACAGAAGAGATTCATCACTAACAAAACCCAGAAAGGCTAGGGGTGCCAATGGGGAGCCGATGAGAAGTCTAGAGGTGGCAGGGAGCTCAGCCAGCGAGTGCAGAGCAAGAGACAGTAAGAGGACCTGTGGGATTATGCCTTTACTAAGGTCCATGAGCATTATCTCCTAGACTTTCCGGCAGAGTGTGTGGATTGGCTAGTTTAAAGAAAACACACAAGAAGCGGGGAACTTATATTTGTATACCTCTAGTGTTGACCATTAGGTTTACTGTGGTCAGGAGCAGTAGGATATGTTGGGTTTTGGGTCAGTGAGATGAGGAACAAGCAGGCTATATCACAAACAACCACACAGCGGGAGAGGAAATTTTTAACAGACCAAAGGTGACTGAGCACAACTGGGTTTCAAAACATTCGTATCAGGTCTAAAAATGGATGCTGAGGCAGCAACTATATTAAACACATTAATGGCTCGTGTAGAAGAAGAAATTCTGCCTGTGAACTGCAGCATTAACTCTTGTCTGAGTTTCCAAACTGCTGGCCTCCCTTACTCTACAAGCTGACAGATGCAGCCTCAAAGAAGAGGTGACATTGCAGCTCTAGTCCAAAGGCAGTGGCTTCCAGAATTTCATCTTTCTTTGGAGGCCGCTGTCTTTTTCAAAAGGCCTTCAACTGATTGGATGAGGCCCACCAACATTATGCGGGATAATCTGCTTTATTCAAAGTCTACTGATGTAAATGTTAATCTCATTTTAAAAATATCTTCATAGCAGCATCCAGAAGTTTGACCAAATATCTGGGTACTGTGGCCTAGCCAAGTGGACACATAAAATTAATCATCACGATATATATTACAGTATGTTTTTTTTCCCATTTCTACTATGTCCTGTCTATAAGAATAGGTGGCTTTGTAGATTGATTTCCATTATTTTCAGAATATACACCATATGCTACATCATCCAAAGGCCCACCTTATAAAGGTATTTTGAGGTGTTAACACAACATAGTCTTTCTATTATGCCGTGTCAATGCTCAGCCTATCTAGACTCTACATGCTTAGTCAGCATGAAATGCTATCTCATCTATAGGGTCATTTATTTCAGTAATAGCAGGAATACTAATAATATTTATAATCAGAGAAGTATTTGCCTCAAAACAAGAAGTATGCCGTCTATGATATAAAATATTTCAAGAACCAGCCTATGTAAAACCTTAGGTACTCAAAACACTTGAAACAGCAAAACACCCCGCCCCTTGAAAACCAAATTCCTTAAAATTGCTTTCAATAACACTATGACTTTTTTAAGCAGATGAATTATCACTAAAAGTTATTATACAACTCTGTCAAAGTGATTGATTGGTTAAACTCCCTTATGCCATAATGGTTCACCCATTCCAATCGTAGTTTCAAAATGCAGCTTCTCCTATTATAGAAATATTGCTGCATTTTTCATGACCATGCCCTTGTAATTGCACTTCATTATGTGCAAAATTATTTTACATAGGCACAATAGAAAAACTATTGTGCGTCTGTATTGGTAATAATTACAGTTACCACAATTAAACATATCCACAGGAAAATCAAGTCTATACCAATCTAGATTTGACTCATTAGGATCTGCTTACCTACATTTTCAACAAAATTATTTCTAGAGGCAATTACATTCTTGCTATTTGGCTCAGAAATTGTGGTCTTTTCACCACTAGCTTGGGTATACCAGATAATCAACCTACAAATGATGCTTATATAATAGCATCTATTTTTATTACACTATTAGTCAACTTACAAATGAATCAAAGAACTTGAAGGAATAGAATAAGTCCACAATAGAAAGTCTTGCTTTCATTTTTAAACTCTTTCATCATTGTCTTGACAACTATCATATTCACACATTATGTGGAAAGCTGTTATAAAGCCCCGAATCTGGAGAAAGTGTCCTGAGGTAGAAACTTTCTGCATCTCCCATACAACCACTGCTCTCCAGCTACCCTATGCCCCTATAGTGCCACTTGAGGCCAGACTTGTCTCTGACCCCACATATTTTGATTGCTTGGTTGTCTTACTGAAGAAGTCAAGGAAATCAAGAGGGACCTCAACTCATCATCTGAACAGGCAAGAAATGCATCACCACCGGTGGGTGTTCTTCCTGGACTCAGCACTTTTCTGATTCCTTATGTTTCTCCAAGCCTGTTGAATCATCCTCCTCACAGTTCCTTCTATCCCAAGTTATTTTTATATGAGCAAGCGCTTATTTCTTTCTTAGGTGTCCCTCAGACATGCTCAGAGAAGTGGGAACCTAATGAATACTTTATCACACTCAGTGCATACAATTTAGTGATACTTAGGAACCAAAGCCTTCTTGGAGATCCAAGTCAAGTTGACTGATACCAATCTGTCCAGTTCATTTGACATCTAAATTAAAACATACCAGTTATTAAATACAACTTCCATCCTTTCTGATTTAAATGTTACAGTGTAAGAAACTAAAGTCAAACTGTAAGAACTCTCCAGTACAAGAAATGACTATAGGTGACTAGCGGGTTGGGGCACAAAGGATCCAGGATCATTTAATACACCCTGTCTTTCTCATTTATTTCTTTTTTCCCTTTTTTTTTATTTTTTGGGACAGGGTCTCACTCTGTCACCCCATCTGGACATGCAATCTTGGCTCACTGCAACCTCCACTTCCTGGGCTCAAGCAATTCTCCAGCCTCAGCATCCTGAATAGTTGAGACTGCAGGCACATACCACCAATGCCTGGCTAATTTTTGTCTTTTTTGTAAAGATGGAGTTTCACCATATTGGCCAGGCTGGTCTTGAACTCATGAGCTCAAAGTGATCCATCTGCCACAGCCCCTTGAAGTGCTAAGATTATAGGAGTGAGCCACTTCACTTACCATGTAAGGATGATAGAAACCAGCATTTCCTTGTGAGGAGGCCCTCTCTTGTAGAGAAAGCTAGTTGGGGCTAGACAAAATGGTGTAGACTCAGTTTTAGTGTGCGCCACCCCCGTTCTCTGCCCCTTTGGCACTGCCATTTCAGCTGATTCACTCAGAGCATTCTCCCCTCAAACCTTTCAAGGTAGGCTCTGGTAGGAGCTAACACCAGTTATTTGTACCTTAGTGCTAACTGAATCTTTGGTTACCTTTTATTTTCTAAGGATAAGAAGCTTGGTCCAGGTTAGAAATCCCGTAACTTGGTAGCATGTATCAGTGGAGGAGGGTTGCTTTGTCTGGGGTTAAGTTAGTCCCAGTCCTCTAAGGGAGGGGTTCTCATTGCCTAGTCCCTGGATCAGAAGCAGCACCTGAGAACCTTTTAAAAATCCAAATCATCAGGCTCTACACCTACTGACTCAAAATTTGAGAGGTGGGAGTTGTAATGACCTGATGGCTTCATCTTGCCTGCTGCCCAGAAAAGTTGATTTACTGAGACAGCATTATTGCAATAGAGAAAAAGTTTACTAAATGCAGAGCTGACTAAATGGGAGACTGGAGCTTTGTTATTACTCAAATCAGCTTCCCTGAAAATTTGTAGGCTAGAATTTTTTAAAGGATATTTTAGGGGACAAGAAGCTAGGGAATGAGGAATGGTGATCAGTTGAGTCAGGGATAAAAACAGGGAGTTGGAGCTTGTCTTCTTGTGCTGAGTCAGTTCCTGGGTGTGGGCCATGAGACCCGATGAGCCAGTTTATTTGTCTGGGTGGCACCAATAAACTGGAAAACACCTCGCACACCAATCCAATCTTAAGATTTATAGTAGTGATGTTATCCGTAGGAGCAATTGGGGAGGTTAGGAATCTTGTGGCTTCTGGTTGAATGACTCCTGAGCCATAATTTCTAAACTTGTGGCTAATTTGTTAGTTTTACAGAGGAAGTCTGATTCCTAAGCAAAAAGGGGGTTTGTTTGGGGAAGAGGCTGTTATCATCTTTGTTTCAAAGTTAAGTTATAAACTAAATTCCTCCCATAGTTAGACAGGCCTATGCCCAGGAATAAGCAAGGGCAGCTTAGATGTTAGAAGCAAAATGGAGGTCAGAGTTCTTTCACTATCGTAATTTTTGTAAAGGTGGTTTCAGAGTGGAGGAGCAATATGTATTTTAGCAAACCCTCCAGATGATTCTGATGTGTACTTAGGGTTGAGAACTCCTGCACAGGACTCATCACTCTAGACCCACAAAAGCAAGGCAGGCCTGGCTGCCCCAGTGACATCTATTATACAAAGTTACATTGATGGAATGGTTAAATAACAGGAATTATACACTTAAAAAATTTTAAAGTTAATTTTAGTCTGAGCCAAGATTGAAAACTAATAGCCCAGGAATACAGATTCAGCACAAACTAAGAATGCGTCCCAGGGTTGCCTACATGAGGCACAGTATTTGTATGTTCTGATACACAGAAATAGGAGAAGGAGGCACTGAAGCAAAGGTGACATGTTTACAGTTCTAATTGGTGCTCAGTGATGTTGTACATAAGATGAAGCAAACTTATATAAAGTAAAATGTCAATGAGTATGTAGGCATCTTAGGATTTGGAGAGGAAGGATTAACTCTATCCTGACTTTGTGCTTCATCTGATAGGCAAGGTAGTAATCAGTACATGCCAGTGAAATATTTGACAGACTCCAGTCTTGCAGGCAAGAGCTCAGCTTTAATGCATAGGCCTTGTTTCTGTTGTCTATATGTCGAAACTGCAGCCATCTTAGGCTACTTTTTAGAAATTTTTCTTTCAGATTTGCCTTTTTCTGATAGTTATTATGTTTGGAAGATTTATTGTAATCATGTCAACAAAGCCCTGGGCCAGTCCCAGGGATTAATATTTGCAATTATAGGAGACCCTGGGATTAATTTTTTTGATGAATATTACTCTGTAATGGGATATTACACATCACATCTAAGAGAATAAGGTTTGCTGATGGAATTAAGAGCACAAACAAGGGAAATGCTCATCTATTTGTGAGCCTGAATTTTCATCCAAATAATGAATAGGCTAATTACAACTCTGATCCTTTAAAGCACAAGACTTTCTTATTCCCCTTTCAACCAGTGTTATCTTTTTATTCTTGGAAATAACGAAACTGTGTTTTTTTTTAAATGCTCTCAGTCCTACCAGACTGACATTTGTCCTCAAATGGGGAAAACTTTGCAGACTTTTATAATTTTGAAAATTTTCAATCTAGCATTAGAGAATAGAAACAACCAACCATGAGGAATGAAAGGAGAGAGAAAGAGGAAGAGAGAACCTCAAGGTCCCAAAGAGAAAAGCTTAGGTGGAGGGGGGCAGGATAGGAAGACGGGCTAAGAGGCATTACAGTAAAGTACTAATGAAAGGAGTTAGACAGCTTGCTTTAGGCAGACTGTAAGGGAAGTGTCCCTGGAGAACCTCCGACATGCCCCACAAGTGCTTACACTAGGTGTTTTGTGCAGATAAGGGAACTTGCACGGGAGGCTTGCCTAAAACATGCCTGCAGTTGAAAATTCCATTCCTTAACACATGTGCAGTAAGGGAAATAAATCAATATGGAGTGGATCAGTGTAAGGGCCCACATGTGCACTGGAAGGATGGGTTGAAGCCACTAGGAACTCATGCCTTAAGCCCTGGTATTCAACTGTGAAGAGGGCAACCGGCAACCTGTTTTCAGGACCCCTCTTTTTGCTGAGAGCTTTCCTTTTGCTTAATAAATTCTACTCCACTCACTCTCTGGTGTCCATGTTCTAATTCTTCCTGGTCATAAGACAAGAACCCAGACGTAGCTGAGCTAAGGAGCAAAATTCCTGCATCACTACATGCCTTTACTTCTGAAATTTTAAATTTATACATTTATGTTGCTTCCCACATGTTTTGTATATTCAAATTGAAATGCTGAACCAAGACCAAAGTATTCTAAAAGAGAGGAGGAAGGAAGAGGGCAGAAGAGAGTTGTAAAAGAACAACACTGACATTTTAGGGGAGAAAAAATAATTTTATGTCTACTCCCTATAGTTCTTAGTTGGGACAGATCCCTGTAACAAAAGACAGATTAACAAAACAAAATAAAACAAAATGTTTAAGTGTATGTATACCCTTATATATATAAGAGAGAACACAGATGAATGAGTGAATCTCTAGATCTCAGAGAATTTAAACTTCAGGCTTAAATCCCATCATTCTCTGGAAAAAGAAAGAAAGGTGCGAATAAAGACCTGTTTGAAATGAAATGACCAGAAAAGGCATGGAAAACAGGGTAAGGTTGGTTATGCAGATTTAAGTCCTTAAGATGCTTTCTAAAGGCAGAAAAATGTCAGATTTAAGATGTTTTCTTCATTAATAAAAGTCTCTAGTGATTTAGTCATTCTTCTCTTTCTGGAAAGTGCACAGAAGATATCCTTAAAAATGGAGATTTCCTTTATGGTTGTAAATTTCTCTTACAAAAGGGCAGCTGTTTCAGAGCCTTTCCTGTGTCTTCAGTTTCTCAAAATAAACATTATGCCAGAGATGCATATTTTGGGGTGGTATATCCTGGTATCCAATGGTCATCTTTTGGGATGATGTATCCTGAGCCTTATCAACATCCATGCTTTGTTTTTAGTTTAACAAAGCACTTGTTTCTTCGTCACAATACTATGAGAGAGGCAGAGGTTAGCAGTATTAAGCCCTATAGAAGAAGCAGCTGAGGTCCAGAGATCAGAGATGGATCAGGTGCTCAATAAGTGATGGAACCATATTTTGGAAATAAACAAAGACCAGTCAAATGAGAACAAGCAAAGGCTATTATCCAGCTTGTTATATCAAGGCAATCAGCCACCATCCCTTGTGTCTTGGCAGAGACTCAAAAGCAGGCAGAGGAGTGGGAAAGTTTTATAATGGAAATGTCCTAGGCATTTGAACCAGAGTAGCTCTACCTTGAATGGGGGCTAGGTAAAATAAGGCTAAGACCTGCTAATCTGCATTCCCAGGCAGTTAGGCATTCTAAGTCACAGGATGAGATAGGAGGTCAGCACAAGATACAGGTCATAAAGACCTTGCTGTTAAACAGATTGCAATAAAGAAGCCAGCTAAAACCCACAAAAACCAAGATGTGCGTATCTGGCTTTCTCTAGTTGGTTCTAAGTTGGAAGCAGGAGCAAAAACTAGGGAAGTTGTCATTATTAATCAAGTCCTGGCCATTTGGGGCTAATTACTATAGGGATTATTGTTCAGTTCTCTGAATTTTACCAGACATAGTTGTCTGACTTCATATAAGTTTGAGTTATGGATAGCAGGCTGGTTTTCTAGGCTGCCTAATGTCGATAATGGGCTGGTTTCCTGGGCTGTTGGCTGCAGGTTGTGGATTAGAATTTTATTTTATATATGATCTGTCCATTGTCCATTTGTATATTTAGGCTGTTGTTACTGAGTCCTTTTTGATTTTAGTTTTTGTTTAATGTCTTTTAAGGTAAGCCCAGAGTTGTGCCATCCACTGTCTATTTTGCCGAAGGCTCTTCTGGAGAGTCCTGGAGCAGCCTCACACATCTTAAGAACTCCATTTAGTTTCACATTAGCATTTTAGTAGAAGTTAGTTCAGAGAAAATTCTGTCTAGCCCCTTGAATTCCAAGCCTATGCCTGGATTTTACAATCCAAGGAATGAACAAACTTTTGCACCTATTTGCTTGATGGGGTATGACAACCTCTAGCGCTGAGGACCTTTATTACCAATTGGCTGCTCTTGCTGCAGGGTCTGGGTTTGCAATGCAAATGAGAGACTGCAGAAGGCTGCTTTCTTCTGCAGGGTGACTAGCAGGGTGACTAGCTTAGTCACCCCTCATATCCTGTCCTGGATGGCAGCTTCCTTGTACCAGTTCTTATCTCCTGTCTTGTAAGCCGAGAAGAGCTTGCAATGTAACAGGTAACTGGAACATTTATAATTCTGAGACCTCACATTGTGGAAATTGTTCCCATTCCCAAATATTAGGAAACAAAGTCAAAGAGATTGTAAAGCCATAGGCAAGGCTGCCTTGGGCTGTTACTAGCCTGCAACCAGAAAAGAGAAAAGGGGAGGAGACCTCTTTGTGGAGCAGCTGCTGTTATGGTGTGACGTAAGCCTGGCACCCTTTGCCTCTCGCCCCCCTACTTGGTGGTCTTGGCAGTTGCCAGTGTGTGACTTAAGAGAGACACCAGTAATCTGACACAGGGCTCCAAATGTCAACAATTTGAATAGCCATTGGTCTACTGTTACCTGGTGCTTCCTCCACTAATACCTCTGAATTACTTTTGGGAATAAATTTATATGCTGCTAAGGGTTCAGGGCAGGGACCAGTGTCCTCAAAGGAAAGTGACTGCCTGCTCTTGCACGGTAATTGTTGAGCTGAACAGTGTGACACTTTTGCAATAGATGTGACTCAGAACTGAAGTTCAGGACCTGAAGGCGGCGCTGTTTGTAGAAGCCCCTGTACATTATGGCTGTGAAGATAAGTAGGTCAAAATCTAAGCTGTTGAAACTTCAAAATATTTTTCTATTTCTTCTTTTTTCTTTTTCAACTTTCTTAAAATCAAGGGGTACATGTGCAGGTTGGTTACTGTGTGATGCTGAGGTTTGGGGTATGACTTAACCCATCATCCAAGTAGTGAGATGGTATTCAATAGGTAGTTTTTCCACTCTTGCTTCCCTCTCTGTCTCCCCTGCTAGTAATCCCCAGTGTCCATTGTTCTCATTTTTAAGTCCATGTATATCCAATGTTTAGCTCTCATTCATAAGTGAGAATATGTGGTATTTGGTTTTCTATTTCTATGTTAGTTTGCTTAAAGTAATGGCCTCCAACTCCACCCATGTTGCTGCAGAGGACATGATTTAGTTCTTTTTTATGGTTGCATAGTATTCCATGGTGTATATATACCACATTTTTCTTTATCCAATCCACTGTTGATGGGCTCCTGGGTTGATTTCAGGTTTTTGCTACTGTGAATAGTGCTGTGATAAACATACAGGTGCATGTGTCCTCTTAGTAGAATGATTTATATTCTGTTGGGAAATACCCAGTAATGGAATTGTTGGGTTGAATAGTAATTCAATTTATAGTTCTTTGAGAAATCTCCAAACGCTCTCCACAGTGGCTAGATTAATTTACCTCTCACCAACAGTGTATACGTGTCCCATTCTCTCCACAACCTCACCAGCATCTGTTATTTTTTGACTTTTTTTTTTTTTTAAAGCCATTCTGACAGATGGAAGACAATATCTCATTGTGGTTTTGATTTGCATTTCTCTAATGATTAGTCATATTGGGCATTTTTTTTCATGTTTGTGGGCCACTTGTATATCTTCTTTTGAGAAGTGTCTGTTCACGTTCTTTGCCTACTTTCATTGATTTGCTGTTTTAAGAACCTTAAAATAGTTTGAGCCTTAAAGGAATATAATTATAGTACCCAAGTCAGAGTCAAAGAGTTAAGCAGAGCTAAGCAGGCAGTTATAACCTTTGCTTCTCTCATTACAGATATGCCTTCTTCCTTATCTACCTTGTTTTGAGGACTGTCGTAAATAACTAAGGGGCTCCAGGGAAGACCCCTTTCCTCTTTACTGTTGATTTGCATTACAGATAAATTTCCCTCTTACCTCTCCAACAAAGACTTCATGGCTATCTCATCGTCTTAGATAAATGTTAAACACACCTTTTAACTGAAAAAGAAATAAACCAATGGGAGAAAAATTTTGCAATCTACTATCTGACAAAGGGCTAATATCCCCAGACTTACCAAAGAAATCAACAATTCACAAGAAACAAACAACCCTATAAAAATGGGGAAAGGTTGAAAGACACTTCTCAAAAAGATATTTATGCAGCCAAGAACACATGAAAATGCTTGTCCTCACTCAGTCTAGAGGAAATGCCAAATCAAAACAACAATGAAAGATTACCTCTACCAGTTAGAATGCATCATTAAAGTCAGGCAACAACAGGTCTGGGAGAGATGTGGAGAATAGGAACACTTTTACCTGTCGGTGGGACTGTAACTAGTTCAACCATTGTGAAACAAGTGGTGGTAATTCCCTTTCAGGTCTAGAATAGAATACCAATTTGAAACCCAGCCATCCATTGCTGGGTTATACCCCAAAGGATTATAAATATGCCCTGCTATAAAGACACATGTACAACATATGTTTATTGTGGCCACTATTTCAAATAGCAAAAAGACTTGGAAATAACCAAATGTCCATATTGACGATTGGATTAAGAAATAATGTGGCACATTACACAATGGAATCCATGCAACCATAAAAAGGATAAGTTCGTGTCCTGTTGTAGGGACATGGAATGCGCTGAAGCCATCGGTTCTCAGCAACTGGTCGCAGAAAGAACCAAACACCGCTGTTACCTCACTCATAGGTGAGAATTGAACAATGAGAACACTTGGACACAGGAAGGGGAATATCACATACGAGGCATATTGAGGGGCGGGATAGCATTAGGAGATATACCTAATGTAAATGACGAGTTAATGGGTGCAGCATACCAACATGGCACATGTATGCATATGTAACAAACCTGCATGTTGTGCACATGTACCCTAGAACTTAAAGTACAATAAATAAAAAAACTCTAAAACAAACAAACAAACAAACAAACAAACAAAAAAAAAAAACCAGCTGTAAAGAAAACAAGCTGTATGGAAAAGAAAACAAATTGTAACTAATTGAATTGTTGTAACTCATAAACCAACCATGTATAGAAATATTATGATCCTACTAAACTTCTTTGTTTTCTGTCTATATTGGCAAGATCTTAACTTTTACCTTTGGAGCTCTGACCCATTTCTCTGGGGTCTGTGTCTCCTGGATGGTCATTCCCAGTTTTTTGCCTTAATAAACTCTTTAAAATTGGATTCTGAGCCTTTTGATTATTTCAGGCTGTCAGTCTGAGGTCTCTGGTGACATTCTTCACTCACATGGACTCCTTTCTGGCCTCAACTCTTCCAAGTTCTTCCACACCCAGGGCCTCCCAATGTGCTGTTCCCTCGCCTAGAACGCTTCTCTACTTCTTCACTTGCCAGGACGCTACTTATCCTTCAAGGGCTTAAAGATCATTTTCCTGGGGACACTGCCTGAATCCTTGGTCTGGGTGTGCGTCCTCTGTTTCTCATTTTCTTTTGCCATGTATTTTTCTTTTATAATGCTTATCATAATTCAGATCACACACTTATTTGTGTGATTATTTAATGTTTGCCTTGCTCATCGGACTGTAAGCTTCCTGGGAGGAAGGACCACGTCTGCCTCCACTGAGGAATCCCTCAGGCACAATGCCTGACACAATAGATACATAAGATATTTTTGTTGAATGAATGATTAGCATGATCAAAATTCTCTGTCTGCTCTCTTCTGCTAAATCAAATTCCCCATGGATTAATCCTACTGCTGGAGTTTCGATTCTCTGTTGCAATACACTCCATTCAGTCTCCCCCAAATTGATGTGTTTTCTGTCTGAAAATAACCTAACCTGTATTTTTCTCTTAGAGACCCAGCAGCAGCTCGTGACCACCCAGTTCTGCTCAGTCTTTTTCTTGACACTTGCCGCTGTCACTCACCAAGTCCTTATTCCCTTATTCTGTCCTGTTTCTTCCCTAGGATAGGAGAAGAGCTTCAAACACTGGGATTGCCTTCCCTTTGTCATTTAAAAATAAGAGCTAGGCATACTTTACAAAGACTGAAGGAGAGAGTGCTCTGCTTTGGGTGCATTCAGCCTGGACTCCGAGGGCAAACATTTCTATGCATGACCTTCACATATGTGCTCCAGCAATAGCAGAAGAGAATGTCTCATCACTGTGAGCAAAGATCTTGTGAGGACTAGTGCTCAAACTCATAGGTATACGTTTGTTGTTTCTCAGAGCAGCTATTTTCAGGACTCGCACTGCACAGCTCCAGGGTGGGTCTAGGGTGCTCCGTTTACACAAAACAATGTGTGTGACGACTCCTGGAGTTTGAAATGCTAATTGTTTGTGGATAAAAAATGAATCCAAATGTCCCATACCTTTTAGAATGAAGTGGTATGAGTCTGGGTCTTTAAATCAAATGGGCAGTGACTTTACGAAGTGACAAGCATAAAATATCGCATAGGAAAGTCTTACTTTTCCAAGTCAATAAATCTGAAAACCGGCAACCAGACTGAAATGATTAAAAAGGAAGCAAGGAAAAAAACCTCTGTTTCCATGTAGTCAATTTGTAAGTCCGTAAGGAATTTAAAGTCTTACTCTTGATTTTAGCACTGAGTGTGTGCACTCGTTTCTTCCTCCAGACAAAATACAGCATTTTAGGTTCATCTGGGACTTAGATTATATGGAGAGTTTGTATGACCTGGCAAGAATGGTTGGGGATGGGGGAGGGAGAGAAAGACAGACAAAGGGTTCTTCTGCTATGTTTTTATTGAAATATTTTCCGTTTGTGCACAGAATAGAAAATTTTAACAACTATTCTCAAAGTGCTTGTGTACTAAATGCCTTGGAGGTTAGTTGGGTTCTGTGATGGAAAAGGCTCCAGGGTATGAATAAGACAAGTTGGATTTTAGCCAAATTTTTCCACTAAAGAGTAGACTACGGACAGTGAACATTAGTTAGGAGGCTCTTAGAGTAATGCTGGAAAATATTATGAGCACTAAACCAAAAAATTGCCACATAGCAATGGTTCCCTGGAGACTGTGAGGACATGTGACAAACACTTTTATTTGGCTACATAATGGTCATTCCCAATTCACGTCTCTCTTAACTACCTTCAATTATAGCAGCTGAGAAAGGCCAAATGCTCTTTCCTAGCCTCCCTTGCAGCTAGAGTTGTACATTAGTCTGTTCTCACTTTGCTAATAAACACATACCTGAGACTGAGTAATTTATAAAGGAAAGAGGTTTAATTGACTCATAGTTCCACATGGCTGGAAAGGCCTCACAATCAAAGCTGAAGGCAAATGAACAAAGTCATGTCTTACATGGTGGCAGGTAAAAAAGAGCTTGTGCAGGGGAACATTTCTTTGTAAAGCCGTCAGATCTTTTGAGACTTATTCACTAACACATGAACAGTGAGGGGGAAACTATACCCATGATTCAATTATCTCCACCTGGCCCTGCCCTTGACACATGGGAATTATTACAATTCAAGGTGAGATTTGGATAGGGACACGGCCAAACAGTATCAAGTTGTCTCCGTAAACTTGCTCTGTCCAGTGAGACTTAAGAGTAAGTCAACTGGGAGGATTCTGGAAAGAACTTTGCTCCCGGATAAAAGGAGAGAGCATATCACCATAATAGTTCTTTTTCCTTTCTCTTCTTACCATGCAGCTTTCCATGAATCCTGGCTTTGGACATGCTCGTGTAGAACTGATGCCTGCATTTGTAATAACCATGTTGTGATCCCACGAGGAAGGTCATGACAGTTGCAGAGACACTGACCCAGGGCCCTGACCCTTTCCTATTTTTGAACCAGTTTTGTAATAACCTATATCCAGGTTTAATTTCTTTGTAGTTTATAAACTTTTAGTTTTTATTGTTGTCTTTGCTATCTGCAGCCAAAATCCTTCTTAACTGAGTCAGGACATAATATAGTTTCTGCTAGCCCAAGGAAGCAATATGGACAACTAGAGAAAAGCATGGGTTTATTTGGAGTCAGACAGACCTGGGTTCAAATCCTGGCTCTTTATTTTTTTTTCCAAGATGGAGTCTCGCTCTGTTGCCCAGGCTAGAGTGCAGTGGTATGATCTCAGCTCACTGCAACCTCTGCCTCCTGGGTTCAAGTGATTCTCCTGCCTCAGCTTCCCGAGTAGCTGGGATTATAGGCATGTGCCACTATACCCAGCTAGTTTTTGTATTCTTAGTAGAGATGGGGTTTCACCATGTTGGCCAGGCTGGTCTCGAACTCTTGACCTCATGATCCACCCACCTTGGCCTCCCAAAGTGCTGGGATTACAGGCATGAGCCACTGCATCTGGCCAAATCTGGCTTTTTTACTGGTCACTTGAACTTGGACAAGATAATATGCATCATGGAACATGGATATTCTCATCTGTTAAAGGAGGGAGTTGAACAAATAGAGAGAAAGATCACACTATGAAAATAAAAGGTAGTGACCTAATGTGCCAAAGGTTAAATAAAAAAAAAAAAAGCAGAATTACAATTTATGCTGTAGGGACAAGCAAAGGAGGTATATACTCTCAGTGTTCCATAAATTGGGTTTGGTTGCCCCAGACATGACCCAGCGTTGTGAAGTTTTAAAGGATAAACATAAAATTTATCCACAGCAGTTCCACTCTTACCAAGAGCCATCTGCAGCATGTCAGAGGGGGCTTTCTTGTTGTTTTAATATATAATCAGTGACTGCATTTTACTATTGCTGTCAGCTCTGAGGACCTGGTCTCTGTGGAGCTTCCACAGCATCTAAAGCTTTGGCTGGATGGGTGCCATGGCAACAGCTACACTCCTAGCACCAGAGATGTGCTTGTTTTTCTAAGAACCAGACATTGGCCTCCCATTCCTGGGGAAAATAGACTTTCCCTTACTGAATCCTGCCACAGAGTTCTCCAGCCTCACTTTTAGCCAATAGTCACTTGACAGGTGGACTACCACCAATTGGCTAGTTAGATAAACTCTGTTTTTAGGCTAAAGAATAGAGCTTTCTGCTTTATGATTCCCCAAGATAGACATTCATCAGGTTAGAATGCTCTGGTTCTAGCAAAGTGACACTTCTGAAAAGAAAGACAGGACTTTAATGATATGCACTCTCTTCCTTAAAAAGCAGAGTATTTTGGAAAGCATTGGCCAAATTCTTATCTGTCTTTTCTAGGAGACCAGATCAGCTCTGCCAAGAAATAAGCAGTCTAAGTGAACTGTCAGAATCAGGGGGATTTTAAGCGGTATGTGTACAACATTTTTCCAAAGAGATTTAACCACTATGTGACCACCATAGTGCCTCACCATGTTCGGCTTCAGAGTTTCATCAGCCCATTTGTTATCCCCACCCTTTGCAGGTTATGTTGCCGTGGCTGGGAGAAGCAAGAAAATTGATGGTGAAATGGACAAAAATCCAGGCCAGAGCCCACGCCTATGTAGAATCTTGAACAAGAGCTCTTTGAATATTCTCTCTGACCAAAAAGGAGGATCTGGAAGATGTGCAATTTTTTTCCTTCTGTGACAGATTCAGTGATGGTAGCACCTTCAATTTAGAGAAATAACATCTATATCCTATTGGATTGTTTTTAACCTGTGCCTAGGATTGTCGGTGAGAGAGTAGTGGCGGTACCAGTTTGAGCTTAAATTGAATTTATTTCTGGGACTTGAAACTTTCTGGGCAAGGGAATATTGGTTGGATAGGACCACATGGGGTCTATTTGCATGTGGAAATGAGGAGCCTACTGGAGAAGAACTTCTACTACAAGATAGCGTCAGGACAAGCTATGCCCAAATTTATGGCCTCAGTCATCACAGTGGAAGGATTACTTTGAGAACAGAATGGTGCCCCTGTCTCATTACCTTCTGGATATCTGAAACTTTGCAGAGAGTGGTAGCTATAAGGGAAAAATAAAGTAGAACAGAAGGAACTGTTTCTATGCAAAAATCTCAGGTAGATAGAGCAGGATGTTTCGTCCAGTGTGGATTGAGTCACACTTGAGGAAGGGCATGGAGGGTAAAGGGTGCTAGCAGGCTCAGCGGCAGTGGCAGGTAGTAGTAGTAGGAAAAGTAGCTCAACAAGGTCAACCAGATGCAGTTATGCACTGCGTAACAATGTTTCAGTCAACAACGGACTGCATATATAATAGTGGTCCCATAAAACTATAACACTGTCTTCTTACCATATCTTTTAACTGTTTAGATATGTTTAGATGCACAAATACTTACCACTGTGTGTTACATTCAGCTACAAGATTCAGTACAGTAACATGCTGTACAGGTTCGTAGCCTAGGAGCAATAAGTTATAACATATAGTCCAGGTGTGTGGTAGGGTTTGCTGTCTAGGTTTCTGTAAGTACACTCTATCATAACTACACAATGATGATCATCTAATGACTAATTTCCTAGAATGTATTCCCATTGTTCAGTGATGCATAGCTATAGTCTCCAGGCAAGATTTCAGTAGCTGGTACAGGTGAAGAGACTTATCATAAGGATTTCCACAAACGTGGGAGGGGGATTTCAAGATCCAAGTAGTCCTGCCCGAGTAGGCCAGTGCCAGAAAACCACAGCCCATTTAGTTATTGTTGTTGGGCTGGCATGGGCTGGGGCAAAGCGTTTGTATAAGTAAACAGTTCCAACATGCCCTAAGTGCCCTGATAGAAGGAATCAGGAGACACCAAGAGAACATAGCAGAGACAGACTCAAATCAGACTCTGAAGGTTACCATGCAGCACAGGTGAGCACAAGTGATCCTACAAATTGGCTTGGCAGGACAGCTAGCAACTAGTTAAGTGACAAGAGTCAAGAAAGACACTCAGAGCATTTCAGGGGTCCGTGAAACCTTGGGGCAGATGGTGGAGAGGCAAGATGCATGATCAAACAGGAATGGAAGTGTCTCATTAAGGGTAGAGCACAGGCTGCCTGTAGGAGTGGAGTAATGAGAGGTGATAGGATTTACCATGTAGGCAGACTACAAACTGGGAAAGACCTTCTGTGTCACACTGAGTTTGAGCTAAATCTTGAAGGCTGAGGTGAGGATTTTACTGGAGGGAGAACATGATTAATCTTACTTTTCGGAGAACTCATTCTAGCAGTGGTACATAGACAAATTTGGACTAGAGAGTGGGATATTCTTTAGAAAGTTCTTATAGCAAGTGTAGCAAAAATTAATAGAGTCTGAACTATGTAACTGCAATATTGCAAAGTTTCCCCAGAGAAGGTCAGATTGTAAGATCATAATGCATTTTTTCTCAAGTTTAAGAGGGCATTGTGATGTTCTGGTAAAATAGAGAATTTCTTTGGAGCTAGATACTCTTGGTTCAGATCCCATAGCCACTATTTGCTGACCAAATTGCTCTCAGAAATATACATATGCTGCCTGAGTCTACCTTTTTTTCATTTGTAAAATGGGATAATGCTACTAACCTCAATATGCTGTGATGGTTGAATGTAACATGAGGGATATAAAGAGGCACTCACAAGTAGATTAAGACATATGACTTTCTCTTCTAGCTCTTCTCATGGGGCACATACAAAGGTTCAGCATGCTATGATTCTTAAATCCAAGTGCTAATTATTATTTTTATATTGAATCTCCTTCTCATCTCTTTATATTTAAATATTACTATGGAGACATGGTTTTCACAAGAAGCTGAGGAAAGAGGTTGAAGCAATAAATGGTTGTCGTATCCCCTTGTGATATTTATGCCTACATGAATATAAATTTGAATTTAAATCGAAGAAATGTCTTTCTAAAATGTGCTTTTAGCAACCCTTTCCTAGGTCTTATCACTGTAATTTTAAAAGAGATAAAAATATGAAAAGATATTTTATTTGAAACAAAAGGATGCATTTGAAAATTCTTTCAGAAACAGCACACTGATCGATTTTTTTTGGTATTTTTAATCAGGTACAACAATTTAGCACACAATATATCAGCAGTCTCGTTTTGTATTCATGAACTTAATGGGAAATGGACAGATCCTGCTGATAATGGAGCAGGTAGTATTTTCAACTATAAGGAGTCCAAAGCTGAATCCTTATGAAAAATATTCTCCCAGTTGTTCCTGATTGGGGAACATAGAAGAATAAAAAATTGTTCTTTGAACAATGGAAACATGCATCAGAATCACACTACTGGGGCCCCATCCCAGAGTTTCTTATTCAATAGGTCTAGTGTGGACCAGGGAATTTGCATTTCTAGCAAGTCCCCAGCTAATGCTTGTGTTAGTTGACTTGGGCAGCCATAACAAAATACCATAGTTTGGTGGCTTAAACAACAGAAAGTAATTTTCCTACAGTTTTTGAAAATGGGAAGTCCAAGATCCAGCACCTTGATCTTTGCTGGTGTGGGCTGTCTTTCTGGCTTCCAGACAGCCACTCTGTCCTCACATGAGAGAGAGAAAGAGATAGAGTGCCTGTGAGCACAAGCTGTCTGTTATCTCTTTTATTAAGGGCACTAATCCCATCAGGGGCTGCTCTCATGACCTTATCTGACTCTAAAGACTTCCCAAAGGACCCATCATATGAATTTTGAGGGAACGTAAACATCCAGCCCCTGAGAAGCTGATGCCACTGGTCTAGGAACTAGATGAAGAGTCATAGAACTTAGTAGGTCAACAGTTGCATTTTATCTTACAGACTTGTTAGGGGGCACTAAATCGTCTCATGACTTGCAGAATAGGATCAGAAAATCACAGACTTCCCCAAGACTTCCAATCTGCTTGTTCTTAGACATGGCCATAGTGAGACTTGCTTTGTATCCTGTGCTTTAAGTGGCCCCATCTGGCTCTTTTCCGGCCTCACTCCTCCCTATGCTCATGGAGTCTGTGAAGCCAAGTGATATGCCACACAGGACTGTTGGTAGAAGAGCTGAGGCAGGACTGGCTTGTCTGTCATAACATAAAAGAGTCTTGGAAGATTTCCAGGGTCCAGGGTCTAAAGCCGCTCGTGGTCTTTGGAACACCAAGCTCTGTGCCAAAGGGTGGAAGCCTGCCCTGCTGCACCACAATCTAAGCCCAGGGCCTAAAACCCCTCGTGACTTGGATAAAATCCAGGGCTCAGGGCGTAAAACCCCTCATAGCCCCTGGAATGTGCACAGACTTGTTGGTTGCTCTCCCAGGCTCGTAAACATGCTCTCCATTATCTCAAACAGCAGAGCATATTCTATATGCATCAAAGAAAATGCTAAACTGTCACAGCTGCACTTGATGCCCTGCAACTTTTCTACCCCCACGTCCTCGTGGCCTCACCTGTTTACCCCCACATCCACATGTCCTCACCACCTGCTTCTTTGTTTGATCACCAGTAAATAGTGTGGACTCCCAGAGCTCGGCCCCTTGGCAGCCTCCATACCAGCGCTGGCCCCCTGGACCCACCTTATGCACTCTCAACTTGTCTTTTCTCATTCCTTTGACTCTGCTGGACTTTGCAGCCCCGACGGCCTAGTGTTGAATCTGATCACCCCAACACAGGAGGGTTCCCCTTTCAGGCCTATTCCTCTGGGTGCCTGAGACACAGGAATTTCTTTCCCAAAAGGCTCTGAATTGCAGCCTGGTTCCTTAGTTCCTGGTTTCTGAGACCTACTGAATCAGAGTCTAGGGGAGTGGGCCAAGCCCTTGTACTTCAGCAAGCCTCCAGGTGATTCTGATGCCTGCTACAGTTTGAGAATCATTATGCTAGCCTATTGCCTCTCAAAATTTAATGTGTGTTTTAAAAATCCCCTGGGAATATGGATAAAATGCAGTTTCTGATTGTGGGTTGGAGTCTGAGATTCTACAATTCTAATGAGCTTCCAGGTGATGCCATTGTAGGATTCAAAGCCAATAAGAGTCATTGTCCTTATTTAAAAAATGAACATATCATTGTATCAGCTGAAGAATTATGAGTTCATAAACTTTGAAAGAGGAGTTTTATTTCTCATAAAGGATTGCAGGCTGCAGGGTGGACATTCTGACAGGCTGGGAAGCACAGCTTCTAGCCAGAAGCTGGAAACAGCCACTTCAAAGTAGGGACAAAGGGAACAGGAATTTATGCTGAGCAGGGTGGTTAAGTATACATATTCAATAAGCTGCAGGAGGAGTCATGAATATCGTGGGTACCATGTACAAATAATAGCAGGGCTAGCTTCACCTGGGTGTGGAGTTTTCAGTCCTCTCAGTCAAAAAGTGAAGCAGAGAATATGCAAATCCTCAGCAAACATAAGATAAGAGATTACCAATCTTTGAGACTACTGTCTACCAATGGTGGTCTCTTATCAGAAAAAAATACTGGTCAGTTGTGCTGTTGAAACCATAAAATAGAGGGGCGGTGTCAGGCAGTTGGTTGCTATCAATGGTGGAGTCTTTCAAAAGAGCTGGTTTTTGTTTAGCCCTTAGGGAAAAGAGCCTCATGGCAGTTAGTGAGGGAGAGGGTATACTAAGGTGCATCTAACCTCCTGTTCTGTCATTGCTGAGAACTCAGTTTTCATTTATCTGGAGACCCTTTAGCTAAGAGGGCATTTTTTCAGTTGGGGGGCTTAGAATTTTATTTTTATTTATTATTTATTTTTATTATCAATTGACATATAAAACATATGCATTTATGGGGTACAACTTGATGTTTTGACATACACAGTCAAGCTAAATTAACATATCCATTTTCTCTACATAGTTACCATTTTGTGTGTGTGCACGTATGTGTGTATGCATAGAAACTGCCTTTGCAAAATTATGACAGTAAGAGAAATCTGACTTAGTTGACTTCATCTTGCTTCTGACCTCTAAGCTGTCCTTGATCATTCATGGGCATAGGCCAAGCTAACTTTAGGAGAAATTTAATTTGTAGTTTAACATAAAAGCAAGGATGATAATAGTCCTCCTTAAAACTAAACTCCTTCTTGCCTAGGGATCAAATACTACCTTTATTAGACTAATGAAAGACCACAAGAACAGGATTATGAGAGGGGCCTAAACTCTGCTAAGATGTAGGCATAGTTTCTATAATTCCTTACTGTTCAGGGGTCCTGTGGCCAGATGTCACAAGCTCTGTGACCTTCCCAATTGCTCCTGTAGATAATATCACTGTTATATAACCTAAGATTTTTTTTTGAGATGTTTCTCGGGCTGATTCCATGTGGACTCCTGACTCCTGACTCAACGGGTCCTGTGGCCCCACCCAGAGGCAGACCAAGAGCATGAGGATCATTTTCCACACCCTTATGATTTCATCTCCAACCAATCAGCAGCACCCATTCCTTAGCTCTCTGCCTCCCAAATTGCCCACAAAACTCCGAGTCAGCTGCCCATGGGGAGACTGATTTGAGGAATAGCTTCAGTTCTCCTGAGTGGGCTGGCCTCCTGACAATTAATCTCTTTCTCCTCTGCAATGCTGTGGTCTCAGTGGATTGATTTTGTCTGTGCAGCGGTCAGGAAAAACCCATCGGACAATGGCAGTATAGTCAGTCATTGCTCTTATATTAAGTAGCCACACTTGACTCTCCAGCCTGCATTATAATTAGCGTATGAAAGCATGATAAGCCCATGGCTGAGTTTCCTACTATACTGGGGAGAGTACCCCCAAATCCTATGTAAGCAGTAGAGTCCCAGGCCTTGTTTCCTGTAGTGTTAAGGGGAGATGGTGTGACTGTAGGGGTCAAGGGGTAACTTCCCCTTGGACCCCTGAAAGTTTGCTGAAAAATCCCCCTGACAAGATGCAGATTAATAGGAGAAAAGGCATGCAAATTTATTTAATGTGTATTCATAGGATCCTTCAGAAAGAAGACAACCTCCCAGTGAGGGACAGAAGTTCATATACCATCCTGGCAAAAGAGGTTATAGAAGAGGAGAAAGAGGAATTCTTCTGAGGGGATTACTAGGGAGAATGAGTAGATCTGGGTACGGAGATTAACTTGTAATAGTTCTCTTTGACAGTGAAAGGATCTATTCAGGTGTGGTTACACTCTTGGTCTTATAAAGAAGGGAAGAAAAAACAATTGTTCTTGGTGGGTCTGGAAATTAGGTCTATAAAAGAACTTCAGCTTCTTAGGAAGAGTGTATAGATAGTAGTGGTTGTGGGGAATTCAGAGAGACCTTGAGGCTTCTTATGCAGTGTAGCATGTCGCTGTCCCATATGTTGTGGAGTATCGGTTTCTGAGCCCCAACATGACCCTAGAAAATAAAAACCACATGGTAAATCTAGGCCAATAGGACTATTGCAGCCCCACAGAGATTCCCAAACTGAAGGACCCATGTGAAGGACAAACGTTATCCCATAATGCCCAAGAGGCAGATAGGCGGTTCTCCCTTCCCCATGCCTAGGCACTGAGGGAATCCAGGGTAGACTGAGATTAAATTGTACACTGCCTGTGGTAGGAAAGGCAGGGGTTTGAGATTCTGAAATTACTTGTAATAGTGCTGTAGAAAAATAAAATATTAACTGTTTCTTGAAAGCATGATCTTTTTGATTTGGGATTAGTTCCCACTGCATATATACATTAGTCTGTTAGGGCTGCCATAGCAAAATCCCACAGACTGGGTGGCTCAAACAACAGAAATTTATTTTTCACAGTTCTGGAGGCTAGAAGTCCAAGATCAGGGTGTCAGCAGGTCTGGATTCTCCTGAGGCCTCTCCATGGTTTGCAGATGGCTGCCTTCTCACTGTGTTCTCACGTGGTCTTTTTTCTGCATGTGCAGATCTCTGGTGTCTTTTCCTCTGCTTATAAAAAACACCAGTCATATTGGATTAGGTTCCCATACTTATGACCTCTCTTCACCTTAACTGCCTCTTTAAAGACCCTGTTTCCGAAAATGATCACATCCTAAGGTACTAGGGGTTAAAACTTCAGCATAGGAATTTGGGAGAGACACAATTCAATCCACGACAATATGCCATTTTCTGTGTAGAAGGCCACTGAGCTGGGCCGGAGGCCGACTCTGAAGTCCTGGAATAATCTTAGCTATTTAGTGGAATCTCTTTCTGGAGCTCTAAACTGCTTGATGACTTTCTCAGACCATTCTTAAGATTTGTTTGTATATTTAGTTTCTGAATCAGATGCTCCACTTATTCATAGTGAGAGTTTGCCTTCCCTTCCTGTTTCCACATGCTGAGGTGTCATGTCTCCTTGTCCTCCAGCAGTGCCTCTCCACTTCCTACGGGCCTTTCCTCTAGGCCTGCCTTTCCTCTAGGCCTGCCTTTCTTCCAGGCCTGCCTTTCCTCTAGCCCTGCCCTTTCTCTAGGCCTGCCCTACAGGTAATGCAGTGTCTCCTGCACACAGGCAAGTTGTCTGCAGATTTGGCCAACATCTTAGGTTTCATTTCAAAGCTTTTCTACCCTGTATATTCATAGAGTTTACCTCTCACTTCAGCTAATTTCTCTAAACTGGTAGTAGCTGCCTTTCAGTTAAAAACAAATTTTCTGGGACAGATTATTCCATTTTTTGTGGACTGACTGCTCCAGTGACCCTGATTAAGACACAAGGCAGCTAGAGTCAGAAGGGAAGGGTTGTTTTTAAATTAATCTTTCCCTCTCTTTACCCCTGACCAGATACCCTCACCATTTAGAAGAGGCTGAAGAGCGGTTTGCTACCATTAAAGAGTAAAGCCTTTAATAACCTTTTGCTTTGAAGATAAAAAGGCTAAATGAAGTCCCCTGATAACATAGTCTGCAAAGTGACATGTCAAACAATGACTGAGTTTAGAGGAGTGCTCTGTTATAGGGACATTCTTATCTTAGGTCATCATATTTAGGATCTTAAAGGAGTCTAGGGCCACAGGCATAAAGCAAGGGGAAAATATTGATTGCTCCTACTAGTCAGCTCTGGAATGCCAATTTTATGGTACCTGGGAAACCAAGGCCTTAAACTATTTCCAGATAGTGAGTTTCAGGTGTGATAATTGCAGTATTGGCATCTTAAAATGATTCAGTGTTATCTGTTCCACACTTGCAGTATTTGTATTGATCCCTTTTATCATCATCGCTATGTGCAAAGGAAACAGACTCAGGAGAGTGAAGTGAGTTGCCTGATGTCACACAGCTAATATGTTGCAGAAGCACAGCTGGAACCTAGGTGCTGTCCACTGCACTGCATTGTACAGCAGCAACAGCTCCTGAGCTGCTCCACCACACTCACCATCAGCTCCAGCAATGAGATATAAAGGCTCAGTTCTTAACATCCACTTCATTATTTAAGAGCAAGGTTTCTCATAAACCTAAATTTCTCCTAGGATTTACACACACCCCCTTGGCAGACAGTCAACTTAAATCTCAACTTTATAGAATATGATAAATTACCTGCTTTGGGCCACTGGTATTTTCTCTGATCTCTGAATTGATGGAGGTACATGATTTGAGAAGTTATGAGATCCTGCCTCTTACCGAAGCCTATTTAAATGCAATACCTCACTTACATTGAAAGAAAAGGTGAAAATAAGCAAGAATCACGAGATAGGATAATTTGAGAAAGGAAAAATTTGTAAGTCCTCCAAGATTTTAGCATCTCCTGGTATTATGGACTAAATTGTGTCCTCCCCCCAATTCATATCTTGAAGCCCTCACCCCCAATGTGTTGGCATTTAGAAACGGGGCCTTTGGTAGGTAATGAGGGTTAGATTACCTCCCAAAGTCATGAAGGTGGGGCCGTCATGATGAGATTAGTCACTTTATAAGAAGAGAAATCGAGAGATCGCTCTCTGTGTGCCCTGTGTGGACACACTGAGAAGGTGGCCATCTGCAAGTGAGGAAGGGAGCTCTCACCAGGAACTGAATTGACAATCACCTTCATCTTGGACTTCCCAGCCTCCCAACTATGAGAAATGAATGTCTGTGGTTTAAGTCACCCCAGTCTATGGCATTTTGTTATAGCAGCTCAAGCAGATGAATACACCTGGTCTTCAACCCACCAAATCCTCTGGGAAGGAGACACTCTAGGACCAGTATTTCTCACTTACTTAGAAGTACAATGAAAGAGGAGTAGGCCTTTAACAGCCCAAATGTTTAGTATATTTCTCAAAATCATGAAGTACTCCTGTTATAGTGATGACTTGGCTGTGTGCTCTTGTAATCTATTGGCCTCAATCCTCATTATTCAATCCAGACAGGATCAAGTAACCTCTCTCAATAGACTACCAGGTCTCCACTCATTGGCTGACTAAGGGGAGGAGGTTTCAGCTGGGCCTGGAGGAAATATGGATACATTCTTCTAATTTAAACCAAAATCCAAAGTTCTGTTTATTGTCTCCATTTAAATATTTACTGCACAGATATGTCAGAATAATATAAAATACATTATAACCAATTGTGTGGTTTTGACCTTACTGAAATTCTTTAAATGCCTGTGCCTTCAAAAGAATTTTCCAATTTGTCTATTCAGTTACTGATTGTTTACAGTTTGGCCTCTGGAGTTAATGGGGCTTGGGTTGAGATTCTGATTCTGTTACTTATAAAATGTGCAACTTTAGGCAAGTGACTTGGCCTTTCTGAGTGTGCATTTCTTCATCTCTAAAAGCTTTACAATAGCATGCCTACCTCACAAGGCTGTTGTAAGTCTAAATTGAAGTCATTACATATGAAAAGGCCTAGTACAACACCAGCCACAAAACCTAAATCAATATTGATTTCCTTTTTTATTTTTTATTTTTTCACTTTTAGTAATTTTTTCATTATTTATTACTAGTATGACTGTAAAAATTCCTCTGTAACTGTCAAAAGCTGATTAACTCTTATTTAATCATATATTATGTGCTTACCATAGTGCACCAAGCACTGCATGTCATTATTCCGGTGTATTTAAAATAGCACATGAACTGGTGCTACTTCATTCATATTGGAAACGTCTCAATTAAACTGAACATTCAATAACCAGACAGAAGGCAAAGAAAAAAGTTAGGAAACAGCAATGCTACTAATGAGATGGCTGTATCATACAGTACTTCTATTTTTAATTTTTGAGAAACCTTCATATTATTTTCCAAAGTGGCTGTACTAATAAACGATATGAACTGTGTATAAGATTTTTCTCCACATACTCACCAACATGTGTTATCTTTCATCTTTTTTATAATAGCCTATCTAATACATCTGAGGTGACATCTCATTATAATTTTAATACACATTTTTCTGATGATTGGAGGTGTTGATCATTTTTCATGTATTTCTTGGCCATTCATAAGTCTTTTGAGAAATAGCTATGCAAATTTTTTGCCCACTTTAAAATAGGGTAATTTGTTTTCTTGTTATTGAGTAGTTCGAGTTTCTTGTATATTTTGGACTAGGCCCTTATCCAATGTATGATTTGCAAATATTTTCTCCCAATCTGTGGGTTGACTCTTCACTCTGTTAATTGTTTCCTTTGCTGTGCAGAAGCTTTTGAGTTTGATGCAATACCATTTGTCTATTTTTGTTTCTGTTGCTTGTGCTTTGGGGTCATATTCAAAAAATCTCTGCCCAGACCAATGGTATGGAGTTTTTTCTCCAAGTTTTCTTCTAGTAGTTTTATGGTTTTACATTTGTTTAAATTTTTAATCCATTTTGAGTTGATTCCTGTATAAGGGGTAAAATAAGGGTTCATTTCCATTCTCCTGTGTGTGGATATCTACTCTTCCCATTTATTAAAGAGACTGTCTTTTCCTCATTGTGTGTTCTTGGCACTTTTGTTGAGTATCAGCTGAATATAGGTTTGTGGGTTTATTTTAGAATCCCTATCCTCTTCCATTGGTTAATGTGTCTGTTTTGATTACTATAGTTTTGTAATATATTTTGAAATCCAGTGCTGTAAAGCCTCTAGTTTTGTTCTTTTTGGTCAAGATTGTCTTGGCTATCTAAGGTTTTTTTTTTGTGATTTCACACAAATTTTAGAATTATGCTTTCTATTTCTGTGAGGAATGACATTGGAATTTTGATAGGGATTGCACTGGATCTGTAGATCACTTGAGGCAATATGAACATTTAAAAAATATTAGTTCTTCCAATTTATGAACTTGGGTTATCTTTCTGTGTATTTATTCCATCTTTACTTTCTTTCAACAATGTTTTCATCATACAGGCCTTTCACTTCCTTGGTTAAATTTACTCCTAAGTATTTCATTTTTTTTTTTTTTTTTGTAAATGGGATTGTTTTCTCAATTTCTTTTTCAGATAGTATATAGAGATGGTACTGATTTTTCTAAGTTGATTTTGTATCCTGCAACTTTTCTGAATTCATGATCAGTTCCAACAGGTATTTTTTTCTTTTTTCTTTTTCTTTTTCTTTTTTTTTTAGAATCTTTAGGATTTTCTATATATAAGATCAAGTCATCAGCAAACAGGCAATTTCACTTCATAGGATGTTCTTTTATTTTGATTCTGTTCAGTGCTTTTTATAGTAAAATAAATTAACACAACAAATGCTTTACTTTTAATGTCACTTCAAGCTATTGACTTATAGAATAGAAATCACACTGTTTCCACAGCATCAGTCATTTGGGTCAATGGAAAATGAGATGAGCTGTTATTGTAATCCAATTCAATATTTTATTTCTTTCTGTCTACCTGAAATAACTGAAAGGATCAGAATCCAGTTTGAAGAGTTTATTCAAGTGAAAAGCTGGGAATGGTCATCCGGGAGGCAAAGACTCCAGAAAAATGGGGTCAGCGCTCCAAAGTTAACTTCTTACTTATACGAGCAGAAAACAAAGAAGTTTAGTGGGATTATACCATTTTCTATACGAGGCTGGTTTTACAAGTTACAACAATTTAATTAGTTACAGTTTGTTCTGTTTTCCATATGACTTGTTTTCTGTATAGCTTGTTTTCATTTCCTTTTTAATTAGGAAAAGTGTATTTAATATTTCATCTTAAGACATTATGGTAACCATGAAGCCTTTGTGTAAGAAAGGAAAGAGGGAAGTTAATCTATGATGAAGATTAACAGTGAAGAGGGTAGGGGTTTTTCCTGGCACCCTTTAGTCATTTGCAACATTTTACAAAACAATGTAGGTAAGAAGGAAAGCTAATCTATAAGCAGAGAAACAAAGGTTATAGCCCCTTGATTATAGCTGCCTAGGTTGCAGCTGCTTGTCACATGACCTAGGTCCCATAATCACACTCCTTTAAGGCTCGAAATAATTTAGGATTCCAACAGCTTAGATTTTCAATTACTTATTTTCACATTTGTGATGTGTATTCAGTTTCTGAGCCCATAACTTGGGTCAAAGTCATATTCCCTGCCCTATAAATTAATATCATTCTTTTTTGGTGAGTCCATCCTCAGTGAATAACTTACTAAGAAGAGAAATGAATTTATGATACTTAAATACCTTTGTGTTTGAGAGAAAATAATGTTTTTTTGTGTAAATGTTCACACTAATGAAAGTACTGCAGGAATTGTTGAGATAAAACTTTTGACCTTTTCATCTGAGGTGAGGATTGAGGTGCTTATCACCATTCAGTTTTAAGATACGACTCTTCTTCTTTGCCCCTTGGCCACCATCTCAATTCACTACCAAAATTTATAAGAAATACTTTTAACAAATTTACAAGAAAAAAAAAACAACCTCATCAAAAAGTGGGCAAAGGATATGAACAGACATTTCTCAAAAGAAGACATTCATACAGCCAACAGACACATGAAAAAATGCTCATCATCACTGGCCATCAGAGAAATGCAAATCAAAACCACAATGAGATACCATCTCACACCAGTTAGAATGGCAATCATTAAAAAGTCAGGAAACAACAGGTGTTGGAGAGGATGTGGAGAAATAGGAACACTTTTACACTGTTGGTGGGATTGTAAACTAGTTCAACCATTATGGAAAACAGTATGGCAATTCCTCAAGGATCTAGAACTAGATGTACCATATGACCCAGCCATCCCACTACTGGGTATATACCCAAAGGATTATAAATTATTCTACTACAAAGACACATGCACACGTATGTTTATTGCGGCACTATTCACAATAGCAAAGACTTGGAATCAACCCAAATGTCCATCTGTGACAGACTGGATTAAGAAAATGTGGCACATATACACCATGGAATACTATGCAGCCATAAAAAAGGATGAGTTTGTGTCCTTTGTAGGGACATGGATGCAGCTGGAAACCATCATTCTTAGCAAACTATCACAAGAACAGAAAACCAAACACTGCATGTTCTCACTCATAGGTGGAAACTGAACAATGAGATCACTTGGACTCGGGAAGGGGAACATCACACACTGGGGCCTATCACGAGGAAGGGGGAGGGGGGAGGGATTGCATTGGGAGTTATACATGATATAAATGATGAATTCATGGGTGCTGACGAGTTGATGGGTGCAGCACACCAACATGGCACAAGTATACATATGTAACAAACCTGCACGTTATGCACATGTACCCTAAAACTTAAAGTATAATAAAAAATAAAACAAACAAACAAACAAAAGAAATACTTTTGAGGAAAAAGGACTTCATCTGAGCTTACAAACATACCAACTGAAACAAAAAACTTTCTGTACGTAGCACAAAATGTGTTGACTCCTCAGTCAGAATATTATTCGGCAAGGGTGACAAGTATTTTAACACTTGTATAGCTGTTGTTCTCTGTAAGTCAGCAAAGGATGCTAACACAGTGATAGCTAAGGGCAAGGCTGGGTAGACCAAAGGACAGTTTTCAAGGGCGTTGTAGGCATCAGAAATAGCCACAGCCCACTGTCTGCTTAATTAGATTGCCCTTGGACATTCAGTTTAGCATATCGAATCCCTATTATGAGCAAAGGCTGTACTTAATGTGTGTCCACATAGCTGGACAGGTCGATTGGGGTCAATAAAAATCTTTTCGGTTTGTAACTACCTTGACTGTCATCCAGTTCCATACTCTTGATGTGCTGCTGAGGAAACTAAGGTCCTCTGAGGTTTAGTGACCTTCCCCAAAGTCACACAGATACTATGGTCAGCAAAGCTAAGGCTATCAAATAAGCCTCCTGCATTTCAGTTCAACTTCATTTCCACCCCATCACCTGTCTCCCCAGATGTCTGCTTTTTATTTACTTTGCACAGCTAACAGATGGTTACTCCCCACCTCTCATTTAACTTAATGGCCATAGCGTCTTGGACCTTAGCCAGGTCATATTCTTTGCAGGAATGAATTTGCCTGTCTTCAGTCTTCCCACCAAGTGGTGAGGCATTTTGATGCTCCACTACCAAAAAAGGTTCATGAGAGCATGATGGGTATACTTCACAGTTCATTAAGTGTCTCCTTCTCTCTAGGGCAGAGCACAGGCCTGGGATATTGAACATGGCTGATTTTTCCAGGTACTAAGATGGAGTATGAAAATGGAGTGGGCATAGCTGAAGTCAGGAAAATAGCAAGCAGGAAGCTAAGCGTAAAAGTGGGCTCTGGAGCCAAAAGCCATTCAAACACAGCAACAAATACCACAAGGGCTGGGCAGGCTCAGAGTGCAGGGGCTGGGCCCACTTTCTTCCTTCTTGCTCTCTGCCTTCTGTCTTTCTTAGCACCAGAGGGCCTAGCTGGAGCTCTGGTGAGGAGTAGACTCCCCTCATTTGCCCAAGCGAGGAGTGGATTCCCCTTATTTCAGTTCTGTATGATGAATGGGCAGAGGGCTGTTATCAGTCAGCCGAGTCAGGCCCCTGCTAGAGGAATTGTGTTTTTAGGAGACATTTGGGGCCCTTTGAGAAAATGTCTTTCAAATTTTCTTAAAACAAAATAAGGCAAACAAACAAAATTTCAAAAACAACTTCTACAATTGTTTTCAGTATTTTCAGTGCCAAGGCAGACCTACCCCACAAAAAGTATCAGTTCTGCAGAATTTGATAATGAAATTGCTATTTGACCTACAGTAACTGCATCTAAGGATCAGCCTCTGAATGAACCCCAACGTGCCAATGATGCTGTGTTTTAGAAATAAATGTTATATTTTGGTTTGAACAAAAAAAGAATCTCTCAATCCACCCACATTTTCAAATCAAGCAAGAAAATAATTCAAAAATCGAAGGAATACAGGCCAGGAGTGGTGGCTCACGCCTGTAACCCTAATACTTTAGGAGGCCGAGGTGGGTGGATCACTTGATGCCAGGAGTTCAAGACCAGCCTGGCCAACATGATAAAACCCCATCTCTGCTGAAAATACAAAAAATTACCTGGGCATAGTGAGGCATGCCTGTAGTCTCAGCTAGTCAGGAGACTGAGGTAGGAGAATTGCTTGAACTTGGGAGGCAGAGATTGCAGTGAGCCGAGATTGTGCCACTGCACTCCATCCTGGGCAACAGAGACCCTATCTCAAAAAAAAAAAAAAAAAAAAAAAAAAAAAAAAAAAAAAAATGAAGGAACACATACGCTATTGCTTTTGAAGTTCTCCTTGAAAACCCATGCTTAAGAAATTCTTAGGCCGGACGTAGTGGCTCACGCCTATAATCTAAGGAGGCTGCGGTGTGTGGATTACCTGAGGTCAGGAGTTCGAGGCCAGTCTGGCCCACATAGTGAAACCCTGTCTCTACTAAAAATATACAAAAATTAGCCGGGCTTGGTGGCGGGTGCCTGTAATCCCAACTACTTGGGAGGCTGAGGCGGAGGTTGTGGTGAACCGAGATCGCGCCACTGCACTCCAACCTGGGCGACAGAGTGAGACTCTGTCTCAAGAAAAAAAAAAAAAAAGAGAAATTATTCTGAAAGTTCAGGTAACCTGGAAAGAAAGTATTTCCAATGTGTCAGTTCAAGAATATTCTGCAAGTATAGTGTGGTATTTCAGTTGAAAAATGTACTAATAGAAGAGATCCCAATGGTGAATTTTTTACTGTAGATTCGTGTCAATAACATCCAAAATAAACAGACGGCAAAAGCACTGCTAGCTATACGTGCCAAACTCTTAGAATATAAAGATATAAATATTTTTATATATTCTTATATTTAAGAATATGGAGAGAAAGACCATAACGTTGCGCTTGGTTTGTGTGCTCACAATTCAATATCAGCAAAAAACATGTATTTTCATCTGCAAAAAACGTTTCAAAATAAAGCCACAAGCAAAAATGATGACCTTGACAAATCATTTATTACATGAAAATAAAGAACAATGACAAAACAAAAAAACCCTGAACAGCAAGAGGGCTGTGATTTGAGTGAATTTAACAAGTAGAAAGACTCTATACTGAAAATAATAAAATTTATAGACGGCACTTGAAACAAGACAAAAGGTTCAACTGTGAGTGACTTCAAAGATTGGTATAGGTTGAACAAAACAAGAAAACTTTGATTTTGGCCTGTGATTTTTTGATGTAATAAGACATATGTGTATATTGGTCTTGTTCTCTGCTCCTGGCCGGAGCTCTCAAACCTTTGTTACTTCCTGAGTGGTAGGGATGCTAGGTGCATCTTTTGTTCTAATATTTCACCTTTTACCCAATTCCTGACACAGAGCTCCTAAATCCCTTGGAATTTTCAGGGTGATAAGAGCCACTTTTGGTGGGCTCCTGCATGGGTGCTAGTCACCAGAAAGACCAAGCCATAATTAGAAGCCTGGAACTTTCAACCCCAACCCCATACTCTGAAGAGGGAAGATGAGCTGAAGATTTAGTTAATAATTGATCATGTCTACATGATGAAGCCACCTTCAAAATCCCTAAATGACAGGGTTTGAGGAATTCTTAGGGTGCTGAACACATCCATGTGCTAGAAGGTGGCAAACCTGTACTCCATGGCAATAGAAGCTGCTGTGCTTGGGACCCTTCAGACCTTGCCCCATGTACCTTCATCTGGCTGTTTATCTGTATTCTTTATCATATCTTTTATTATAAAATAAGCCAGGAAACACAAGTGTTTCCCTGTGTTCTGTGAGTTGCTGTAGCAAACTATTGAGCCCAAGGAGGGCTCAGAACTTCCAATTCATAGCCAAGTTGTACAGGTGTAGCCTTGAGCTGGAGCCTGGATGCTGCCTCCTTTCTCCATTCTCCACTTCCAGAACTGAGTTATCACTGAGGCAGCTGTTGGAAAAGAGGAGAGCCTGTGCAGGAAATATAGGTTCCCTGAGGGGCAACATTACTTGAGAGTGTACATTAGAGTGGATAAAGTATATAATAAAGAAAACTTAGTCTAATCACTTAGAGAAGTGTTTCAATAGCAACACTGGATGCAAAGTATTGAAGAAAGGGAACTTCAAAAAATTAAATGTGAGTAAGAAATAACGATATTTTTAGTCATGCAAGGCCTCAAAAACATCCACTTTGAGAACAGTGTTTAAAGAATTATATAGTCTGACAAGAAGGAAAGTAAACTCCGTACTTTAGTAGACATAGGAAATAACTAAAATTTATTGTCTACAAAACAGCATCATGTACACATATATTTATTCACATAGGAAAGAATAGAAATTAACTACAAATTCAGAAGCTAAGCTGAAGATGATATCACATACACATAATATTACACACATAAATATGTATGGTGCCCACAAACACCTCCCAGTATCCAAAGCTTCATGCAGTCTTCTCTATTGAATCAGTGCTTGCCCTGTGTAAGCAGTAGAGTGTGGCAGAAGAGACACTGTGTGACTTTTGAGGCTGGGATCTTGGAATGCTTACTGTGGTGAAAACAAGCAGCCATGTAAGAATTTTGAATATCCTGAGACTGCTATGCTGAAACTTTACAAACTAGCAACATGGACAGGCCACATGGAAGCAAGTCCCCAGCTATTGCAGTCATCTCAGCTGAGGCCACCAGACATGTGGTTAAGGGAACTGTCGTGGATGCCCTGTTCCATTGAGCCTTCAGATGACTTCAGCCCCAGCCATCATCTGTCTGCAACTGAATTAAAGACCCAAGTGAGAACTGCTTATCTAAATCTGGCCATAATGTAGAATCATAAGAGATAATAGTAAGGTTTTATCCTAAACTGCTATATTTTGGGGTGCTTTGTTACAAAGCAGTAGATAACTGAAACAATGGAGTGACTGTAAGGATAACCCTGACTTCCCACCCCTCTCTGTGTCTGTGGCTTTTGCAATGTGACTTTGCAGTTCCTCTAATCAAGGAGTAGGGTCTATTTTCTCACACTTTGAATCTGGGTTGGCTTTGTGACTTGCTTTGGTCATTAGAATGTGGCAAAAAATGATGGTATGCCAGTTCTAAGCCAAAGCTTCAGGGGGCCTGAATACCTCTGCACTCTCTGTACCACCATAAAAGCAAGTCCACTCCAGTGTATTGGAAGACTATAGGCCATGTCAGGCACAGCTGAGTCAGCTCAGTTGTCCCAGAGTAGGCTCCAGACATGTAAGGGAGGCAGTCAAGATATTGGAAGACCTCTAGATGACCTGTAGCTAATCTCAGATGAATGAGTGTGCCTTACCAATCCCAGCTCAGATCAGATCTGCTCAGTTAACTTCATAGACTTGTGAGCAAAACTGAATGTTTGTTTTTGTATGGCACTGAGATTTTGTGCGTGTTTATTACATACGTTGTTGTGGTAGCAGATAAATAACACATAAAGAAAAAAAATCCATTACAAATTTAGAACTAGGCCGGGTGCTGTGGCTCATGTCTGCTATCCCAGCACTTTGGGAGGCCAAGGTGGATGGATCACCTGTGGTCAGGAGTTGGAGACCAGCCTGGCCGACATGGTGAAATCCCATCTCTACTAAAAATTTAAAAATTAGCTGGGCATGGGAATAGGTGCCTGTAATCCCAGCTATTTGGGAGGCTGAGGTGGGAGAATCACTTGAATTCAGGAGGCAGAGGTTGCAGGGAGCTGAGATTGTGCCACTGCACTCCAGCCTGGGCAACAAAGTGAGACTCCATCTCAGAAAAGAAAAAACAAAAAACAAAAAATCTAAAGCTATTGATAATAATATATTTACAAGATAGTAATAAAGATATCAGAAGGATATGAGAACATGCTAAGATACTTTTTAGGATGCTGATTAGACAGGTCTTTGACATGACTTATCAAAGATAAGAGAGAACATGTAAATAAACAAAATATACTATGAAAAGAAGAAATAATTATAAATAGAAGAGATTTTAAAAGAATAAAATTATAAGCAAGTATCACTTGTATTTAAACACAGAAATCCCAAATGGATGAACATTCATTAAAGGAATTGAGATGAAAACTATCTTTCTGACCAAGTAAAGACTTTGGTTGCGTAAGAGTCCACTCAAGCTAGTTTAAATAAAAAGGGATTTTTAAGGGCTATAGATTGCTCAGTTATTGGGAAGGCTGCTGAAACAGCTTCAAAGTTGAACTTTCAGGAAAAACTTCCTAGAACTATATGACAGAGCTGAGTTAGAAGGAACTGGCTTTAACCACAGTCAGAAAATGACGAAATAAAAGAGCCACCAGTATAGCTGTTAGCTCCAGAATATGTAACTTTCTCTTCTTTTCTTTGTCTTTTTCTTTCTTTTTGTTTTTTTTGAGACAAGGTCTCACTCTGTCACTCAGGCTGGAATGTAGTGGGGTGATCAGGCAATCCACCTGCCTCAACCTCTCAAACTGGTGGGATTACAGGCATGACCCCTGATGCTCGACCTGGAATGTGTAACTTTCTTTCTTTCTTTCTTTCTTTTTTTTTTTTTTGAGACGGAGTCTCGCTCTGTCGCCCAGGCTGGTGTGCAGTGGCCGGATCTCAGCTCACTGCAAGCTCCGCCTCCCGGGTTTTACGCCATTCTCCTGCCTCAGCCTCCCAAGTAGCTGGGACTACAGACGCCCGCCACCTCACCCGGCTACTTTTTTGTGTTTTTTTAGTAGAGACGGCGTTTCACCGCGTTAGTCAGGATGGTCTCGATCTCCTGACCTCACGATCCGCCCGTCTCGGCCTCCCAAAGTGCTGGGATTACAGGCTTGAGCTACCGCGCCCGGCCTGGAATGCGTAACTTTCAAACCATCAGAAGAATATATTGATTTATTCAATGAAAATTAGCAATGGAGTAGAAAACCTTCAAAAATATACGATACATTGAAAACATAAAATAAGATTAAATAAATCTTAAAATAGGATTAAATAAATTATGTTGTAATTACAATAAATGTAACCAGGTTGCACCAGTCAAAAGAAACTCTCAGATTAGAGAAATATGTTTCTATGAGAGAAATATTTAAAGCAAAACTATGCAGAAAGAAAACTAAAAATAGATGAAGGTAGTAAAGGTCAAGATTTATTGGACAGAACTAAATCAATATGCAGAGGAAAATGTATAGCTTTGATCTATAGAATAGAAAATAAATATTCTATTTTAAAAGATAGAAAAGAACACCAAATAAGAAAGAAAATGAAGAAAATAAATAATAAATTATAGAGCAAAATAGAGATCAAATTGAAAACCTCCAAAATAATGGTTTTTAAAATAATTATTAATATTAGACAAATATTTGACAAGATTAATCAAAGATAAAAGAGAATATGCAAATAAAACATTCAGTGAAAGGGGAAATAATCAGAAGCAAAAGAAATTTTAAAATACCATTTTTTTTTTTTTTTTTTTTTTT
>NW_016812958.1:373450-377441 GCF_001698545.2 Rhinopithecus bieti | reverse complement strand
TTTTTTTGAGGCAGAATCTCATTCTGTTGCCCAGGCTAGGGTACAGTGGCACGAGCTCAGCTCACTGCAACCTCTGCCTCCTGGGTTCAAGTGATTCTCCTACCTCAGCCTCCCGAGTGGCTGGGATTACAGGCATGCGCCCCCACGCCCAGCTAAATTTTTTGTATTTTTAGTAGAGACGGGGTTTCGCCATGTTGGCCAGGCTGGTCTCGAACTCCTGACCTTAGGTGATCCACCCTCCTGGGCCTCCCAAAGTGTTGGGATTACAGGCATGAGCCACCATGCCTGGCCTAAAATAGTAAAATTATAAGCAACCATTACTCTCAGATATAAAAATAGAAACTCCAAATGGATTGAAATAGAAATTATCCTAATTTCATAGAAAAAGTTTCAATCTAGATGGTTTTAGAGGATGGGTTCTCATAGAATTTCAAGAAGCAAATTAGTTAATTTATTAATTAGATAATTTGTATCTAAGTAAATTGCTTCAGAAAATAAAAAAGAACAAAAGCAACTTTAGTCATTTCTGAGGCTGGCATAACCTTGATTTGTAAAACCAAGTCAGTACAACAAAAGAAAATTTTAAGTTCATTTTATTTATGACAGAGATAGAAGATTCTTATGTAAAATATTAGATGAGAGTCAACCAATATACAGTGGACCCTTGAACAACACATTTGAATCAAGTGGGTCCATTTATATGCAGATTTTCTTCTGCCTCTGCCACCATTGAGATCGAAAGCCCAATCCCTCCTCTTCCTCCTCCTCAGTCTACTCAGCATGAAGACAACAAAGATGATGATCTTTATGATGATCCATTTTCACTTAATGAATAATAAATATTTTTTCTTCCTTATGACTTTCTTAATAACATTTTATTTTTTCTAGCTTACTTTACTATAACAATGCAATATATAATACATATAACATACCAAACATGTGTTAATCAACTTTTTATGTTATTCATAAGGCTTTTGGTCAACAGTAGGCTATCGGTAGTTAAGTTTTTGGGGAGTCAAAAGTTATATGCAGATTTTCTTCTTCTTTTTTTTTTTTTGAGATGGAGTCTTGCTCTGTCACCCAGGCTAGAGTGCAGTGGTGCGATCTTGGCTCACTGCAACCTCTGCTTCCTGGATTCAAGCAATTCTCCTGCCTCAGCCTCCTGAGTAGCTGGGACTACAGGTGCGTGCCACCATGCCTGGTTACTGTTTTTGTATTTTTTAGGTTTCACTGCATTAGCCAGGATGATCTCAATTTCCTGATCTTGTGATCCACCTGCCTTGGCCTCCCAAAGTGCTGGGATTACAGACATGAGCCACTGCACCTGGCCTATATGCAGATTTTCAACTGCATGAGGGGCAGCACCCCTAACCCCCAGGTTATTCAAGGGTCAACTGTATTACAGAAATATACTATGATCAGGCATGAGTAAAGACTTCATGATGAAAATGCCAAAGCAATTGCAACAAAGCCAAAATTGACAAATGGGATCTAATTAAACTAAAGAACTTCTGCACAGCAAAAGAAACTATCATCAGAGTGAGCAGGCAACCTACAGAATGGGAGAAAAATTTTGCAATCTACACATCTGACAAAGGTCTAATATCCAGAATTTAGAAGGAACTTAAACAAATTTATAAGAAAAAAACAACCCCATCAAGAAGTGGTCGAAGGATACGAACAGACACTTTTCAAAAGAAGACATTTACACAGCCAACAAACATGAAAAAAAGCTCAACATCACTGATCATTAAAGAAATGCAAATCAAAACCACAATGAGATACCATCTCATGCTGATCAGAATGGTGATTATTAAAAAGTCAAGAAACAATAGATGCTGGAGAGGTTGTGGAGAAAAAGGAACACTTTTACAGTATTCATGAGAATGTAAATTAGTTCAACCATTGTGGAAGACAGTATGGTGATTCCTCAAGGATCTAGAACCAGAAATTCCATTTGACCCAGCAATCCCATTACTGGGTATATACCCAAAGGAATATAAATCATTCTACTATAAAGACACATGCACACATATGTTCATTGCAGAACCATTTACAACAGGGCTGGAGCGAATCCAAATGCCCATCAGTGACAGACTGGATAAAGAAAATGTGGCACATATACACCATGGAATACTATGCAGTCATAAAAAAGGATGAGTTCATGTCCTTTGCAGGGACATGGATGAAGCTGGAAACTACCGTTCTCAGCAAACTAGCACAGGAACAGAAAATCAAACATCGCATGTTCTCACTCATAAGTGGGAGTTGAACAATGAGAACACATGGACACAGAGAGGGGAACAACACATACCCAGGCCTGTTGGGGGTGGCAGACAAGGGAAGGAAAATTAGAGGATGGGTAAATAAGTGTAGCAAACCACCATGGCACATGTATACCTATGTAACAAACCTGCATGTTCTGCACATGTATCCTGGAACTTAAAGTAGAATTTATATATATATAGACCTAGTAGCATTTGTCCCAGAAATTACATGACTTAAAATCAGTCAGAAACTTAAAATCAGAAAAAAACTTAAGATTAAATTTTAATTAAAAATTTTTAAAAACTTCTAAAATCAAAAAAGTCTACTGGTGACACTCACATTAATAGAATTTGACAAATGTTAATGTCTGTTAATTAGGAAAAGCACTTCTCAGTAAACTAAGAAATGAAGGAAACTCCCTTAACTTCATAAATATTATGTACAAAAACCCTACAGACAACACCATATTTGATGGAGAAACTAAATTCACTCTCTTATAGATCAGGAACAAAACAAGAATTTGTCATGTCACCACTGCTTACCGTTCTATAAAGAACTAAAGGTCCTGGCTAATACAGGAAGACAAGAAATGGAAATGAGAAATAGAAGGATTCAAAGGAGGAACAAACTTGCCATTATTTGCAGATAAAATAATCATCTGCATAGAAAACACAATAAACAAACACTTAATACAATAAGAGAGTTGGAAGTTTTCTAGTTAAAATAAATTTTGAAAAGTCTGCCATAACAATAATTTAATAGAAAATGCCATAGGAAAACAGACATTATTCATAATCACAATAAAAATTATAGTTGGGAATAACCTACAAAGAACAGGGAAAATTGTTATAAGAAAATTGTTTAAACCTTATGAAAGACATAAAAGAAGACCTGAATAATTGGAGAGCTGTAACATTTTCATGACAAGATGAATGTTGTAAAGATACAAATTATACCTGAGTTAATCTAGAAATTTAACGTAATTCTAATAAAATTTCTTGTGATGTTGTAGTGGAGATTATCTTAAGCATAATGCAAAAGTGCAAAATAATGTGAAAACTATGGTACATTTAACTACATCAAAATTAAGGATTTCTATTTAATAAATAACACCATATGTAAATTTAACAGAATGGAAATAGACTTGGGAAGATATATACTATATATTAACACGTGATATTAATCTTAGATATTACTGAATACATACAATGAACGAATCAATAAATGAAAGACAATGGTCACAAGAAATGAATAAGCTATCTACAGAAGGAGAAATATAAATGGGTAACACCCATGTGAAGAGATGTCCATTTTCAGCAGTAATTGGAGAAAGGCAAATGAAAGGAATAATGAGACGCCACTTTACAACAATCAGATTGGGAAAAGTTAGAGAGTTGGATAATACCAATTATGAGCAAACAGGAATTCTCTTGCATCACTCCTGGAGTGTAAAGGAACAGTCCTGAAGAGCAGTATGACTGTACTTAGTAGTAAGTGCTGGATGCAAATCATGGAACACTATCTAGCAGTCAGAAGCAATGATATTTTATTTATGTAGATGCAGTGAGATATATATATCTATATATACAGATATATAGTTATATATAGTTTTGAATAAAATAGGAGGAAACTAAAGGACATATATAGCTCAATACTATGTATATAAATTGAAATCACTTTCACATATCTTTTCAGGACATATATATATACAATCCAAGAATAT
>NW_016812958.1:320580-372892 GCF_001698545.2 Rhinopithecus bieti | reverse complement strand
TTTTTGAGACAGAGTCTCACTCTGTCTCCCAGGCTGGAGTGCAGTGGTGCAATCTTGGCTCACTGCAACCTCCTCTTCCTGAGTTCAAGCGATTTCCCTGCCTTCGCCTTCTGAGTAGCTGGGATTACAGGTGTGCGCCACCATGCCTGGCTAAGTTTTGTATTTTTAGTAGAAACAGGGTTTCACCATGATGGCCAGGGTGGTCTGGAACTGCTCGCCTCAAATGATCCACCCGCCTCGGCCTCCCAAAGTGCTGGAATTAAAGGCGTGAGCCACCGCGCCTGGCCAGAAATCCTTAATTTGGATGTAATTAAATCTGCCATACTTTTCACATTTGGAGTCAGTTGCCTCTGATTACTAGGTAATTATTTTCCTTTTGGAGTTCAGATGGAGGGTGTTGAGTACAATATTCTCCAGACTGGTGAGTGCAATTGACAGTGCAGTCTAGAGGAATTCCCTAAGCACTTAGAACCAGCGTCCTGTGCCCTTTCAGGGCCCTGTGGTAGGGTGGTGAGTTGAGAGGGAGCTTAGAGAGGCAGAGCCTGTTCTACCAGACACCAATATATCTTCAGCTCAAACGAGATGTTCAAGTTTCTTTCTGTGAGCGCTCTACCTTAGTGAATTGTTTATGCAATGAACATGCTTTGATACAAAAAATATTAGAGTTGTGAGGTTAGAGCTCACCATCATGGCATGGAACATGGACTCAGTAGCAATATTGCAGAGGGTAATTTGCAGAGAGCATACCAGGGCTCTCTTTCCAAAAAATAATCTTTTGAGGAGCAAAAGGCACAAAATGCACACCTCATTCCAGGACTCTTGCAGTGTTTCATTTGATGGTTTTCTTATTAGTCCCACCATTTCAGACTGGATTCTCTTCATATCAGAGCAGCATGTCCAGAACTCTGCATGCGGGGAGTGAAGTAGGCAGCAGACTCGGCCCAAGGCTTTGCACAGGACTTTGTATTGAATCATAAATTAGTCCGTAGAGGAACATGAGAGTAACCCAGTAATTTGTTCTGACAAAAGCAGGATTAGACATTTCCAGGTCATTTGGTGCTCAGTGTGGCTCAATTAGACACACCCAAACCCACGGGCATCTGGCTTGTTGTATTTTGGGAGAGCAGGTCAGTATGAGAGGAATGTAACCAAGGCAACTCCATGGGGCTGGGAGATAGGAAGTCATAAACACTGTGTTCCTCTCCAGCCTGGCTTTGGGACAGACACCATTTCTGTGCCATTGGATACAGTGAGCTTACTAGGATCTCTTAGATGGGCATACACATTCCAAAAGAACATGGATTTGCTTATATTCTTTTTAATACATACTTCAAAGTGCCATTATTAAAAGCACTTCTATCAAGGATGTCACATCTCATTTTTCTTATATTTCAAAACTCAAATTTGTTTTATGTCTCCTATTTTATTTTCACAAGTTTTGCACGATGCATCACACAGCATGTATTATTGTATTTCTTAGAATTTCATATATTCCAGGCAACTTCTAATGGTTTGCATAAGCATCACATCTGACTTGCATTAAATGAAATAGTCTAGTCATTTTAACTGCAGAGTAGTCCCCACTGCATTTCTATCTCTTAAATCTTGTTTTGCTTTTAAGCTAGTGGTTTCATTGTTTTCCCTTTAAAACTCAACTTATTTAGGATTAAAGATCATCCTTCCCTGTGACATTAGTTTCAAACTGTTTTTTTTTTTTTTTGATTCTTTTCCTTAAGAACTTTTTTTTCCTTTTTTTTTTTTCTTAAAAAATTTTTTTTTCTTTTTTTTTTTTTTTTTTTTCTTTTCGAGACAGAGTCTCGCTCTGTTGCCTAGGCTGGAGTGCAGTGGGGCTGTCTCGGCCCACTGCAACCTCCACCTCCCAGGTTCCTGCGATTCTCCTGCCTCAGCCTCCTGAGTAGCTGGGACTACAGGCATGCAGTACCATGCCCAGCTAATTTTTGTGTTTTTAGTAGAAACAGGGTTTCACCATATTGGCCAGGCTGATCTTGAACTCCTAACCTCAAGTGATCTGCCCGTCTCAGCCTCTCAAAGTGCTGGGATTACAGGAGTGGGCCACTGCGCCTGACCAATTTCCTGAAGAGTTTTTTTTTTTTTTTTTTTTTTTTTTACCATAATGGGTATGGCTGAGTAAAGCTAACAAGCTAGATACATTTTTTTTTTTCCTATTTACTTCATTTGAACATGCTTAAAATTCTAGAGCATATAAAAAAATGAAATACCTTTGAAATTGTTTTCAGGTTTGAATTAGCAAACAAAGTTCTATTCATATTTTTAAAGGAAGGTTAAAATTCAACAACAGTGGAGGCTCTTAAGCATTATGTCAGGATTCCTGCTGGAAGGTTATCAAGTGAAAAAAATCATTTCAGTGTTTGATTGCACATCAAGTGCTAAAGATCAATTTTCCCTTTGGAAATGCTGAAGCTGTTCTCTTTGCATTTCCTTTCCTATACTTAGAACATTTGCATGAAATATTGTTTCAGCTGTTATATATAAAGTTAGCTGCATAAGCACATGTGTAATGCTTTGGAGATGCAAGGAAACAGCAATTATTAGTCCAGTCTCCTACCAAATAAAGTATCATGGGGCTTTTCCAAAATTAGGGATGTCCCTGACACCAGTGTTAGAAGTTATTGATATTCTTTTCCTTGCAATGAGATGGACATTTTAGGACTCTAAGTCCAAAAATCGTGTTGTCCTTTTCTTCATTATCAAATACAATCCTAAGAAATATTATATTATTTACTTTGCTTCCAGCTTTCTGCCAAAAGTAAGGTTTTAAGAAGATCTGAATAGTCTTGTAACCCAAGGTGGCAGAACTTGCTTAGTGATGGGATATAGTAGAAAGGTTTTGCTTATAGTCCTCAAATCTTTGGCAGAAACGAAATGGCTCTTCCTGCAGGGAATAGTAGTTGCAGAGAGGTAGTCTGATTCTTTTTTATATCTTCCTTCAGAGTAGAAGTTTCAAGTCTATTGCATCCATTAATAGTAACCCTCTCAGCTCATTCAGGTCAATAGGAGATGAGATTATTTCTCTCCTCTAGAAGAACTAAAGAGAGCAAGTCAGCACAGCCTTCCGACAAAGAGCTTTGAGAAAGATATTTGGCAGGTATTACATTTTCTCCTCCCTCAGTGTATTTATCTTCTGGAAAAAAGGCACACAGACATTCTTGTAACTCGCAAATAATGGTTACAGTCTATTAACTTTCATTTGTTCCTCAAAGAAGAGAAAAGTAATCCTGTGATCATGTTAGATTGTCCTAGATTTCCAAGGGTCTCTTCTAATATTCTATCCCTTGATTTTATCAACTGATAACTTAAAAAATTTTATGCATAAAACATTCTCTTATTTGATCCATTTAGGCTAAATAAAGATGGATAGTTAGAGATTTTCCACACTGATCACAATAAAAGAATGACAATACCCCCAAGTCCAATAAATGCAGAATTTCTAGGCAAGAATATTTTCACCCCAGTAGTCTGAAGATTGCCGTTTGTCGATCTCAGATCATCTACAAGTTTGTTCCATATATTTGGTTTGTTGCTGCATTCACTTAATTTTCAACTTTAGGGTTCTTTACCTTGTATCAGCTTTTCTTATCACAGTGAATATGATATTTCTAATTGAGTCTGACCTAAATTGAGAGTCTAAAAACTGAGTTTCTCCTTGAACACGTTCAGTGACAAACAATTCACCCCATCTTCTAATGAAGTTCAGATTTGGAAAGCTTTTCCTAATATTGAACTAAAACCTTTACTCCCATGCTCTTCTATCTTTGGCACATGAAACAATTCCAGCCCTTCTTCCACTTGACATCATCTATCATTAGCCTCATGAGTTTTCTATTCTACAGGCTGTATGTACATCCCTAGCTCTCTGGAGGTTGCCTACTTAGGACATGGTTTGCATATGTTCATCCTGGTGTCTGTCTTCTGAATTTACTCCATGTTCTTCTGCAAAGTCTATCTTCCATCTTGAAGCTCTTCTTGAATTAAGCTTCTCAGTTGAACCACACAAATCATTATATCCTGTGCATTCTCTTTAAGGTACCTGACCTTTGGCTTTGGTAATACTATCTGAATGAATTTCTTTTATTTGCTAGTGTGATTGATGCCTTAGTTAGGCTTTTTTAGGTTTCAAGAAGCAAAGACAAACTGAAGTTTAGGAAGTAGGAATTTGCAGCAAGGCAACAAGGGGAAATAAGGGAAGCTTAGACCACCAAAGCCGCAGCAGCAGCTCTGGGGCACCACAGGAATTCAGGCAGGTGTCTGAAAAGCAGGCATCTGAGTCCCCTTTCTCTGCTCCCTGCTCACCATGGAGGCTCAGAGAGTTTCCGACTTCTGCTGCTCTAGTCTTCTGACAGCTCAATTTTCTCCTTCCTTCCTATTCCTGGCTTCTATTCCTGCTCCCTCTCTGTGTACTTTTTCAGGCTTAGATCAAGACATTTAGACCAGAATATCCATAGGCGACTCTCTCCTCCCTCTCCCAAATTTCAAAATAAATGCCGATAAAGTTTCAGTTAAGCAAGATGAATAAGCCCTAGAGATCTGGTGTACCACATTGTACCTAAAGTAAACGACAATGTATTATACACTTAAAAATTAGTTAAGAAAGTAGATCTCATGTCATGTTCTTACCACAATAAAATGACATTTAAAAATATGCAGCAGAGATTAAACAGACATTAAGAAAAAATATATAAATAAGTCTAGAAAAAGTTTTAAGTTTTCCCTGTAATAATCATTTTAATGCTTTACAAAATAAAACAAGTATTAATTCTTCACAAAATAATTTTTTTGGTACTCTGGAGATTAGACATGAACTTCATCTGCCTGTTGGTAAGGAGGATGTTTTTATTCCCTCTAACAATTTCTATTATTATTATTTTTTTAATGCTGGTCTCTCAAATTAGACAATTTGAGATCTGATCAGCTCAATTAGGTCACAATTGTGCCTGTTTGGGGGGTCCTCGAGGCAAGCCTCTTCCTAGGCTGTTTTTCAATCAGGCCTGCCTCCCTGGTCCAAGCAGCTATAGCAGGGTTATGTGGTATCAACTAGTTAACCAGGTGAATGTGGCTGGAATCCCAGAGGAGGCAATAGGTCTGGCAGACAGCTTGTGTGGCCTTCAGGACATATGTCTGCACTAACCACTGAAGGACTTGCTCACTGTCCCATGCCACACTACAATTCATCCTTTCTCTTTGGAATGTGATGTACTCAGTGAAGTCCAAATTAACTTTCCAGTGGGATGTGTGGCCCTGACCAGACCACTGTAGGGTGTGCAGTTTGGCAAGGCAGTGGGAGAAGCTACCTGGCTCTCTCCCTACAGGAGACCTACACCCTCCTCTTGGCTAAATTGCAAGAGTGTCAGGGAGGGTACGAGCTGGGGACCTTTGGCGGGTACAGTGATTTTTATGACTTTATTTGATTAAGAATTTCAATGACATTGGTTTAGATGCATCCATCTATTTTTTGTTCCCTTCTTGTTCTTGTTTTTTTCAAGATGAGATTTGTGTGTAGCCCATGAATTCTCCCTGTGAAAACAGACATTGAAATATAGGCAAACTCTCAAGACCCATCTGAGGGACTCTGTCATGCTTATCTGAAGAGTCCCTTTGCTGGCTACATTTGAGCTGTCCTGACTACTTCTGCTTGGCCCTAGAGCCTTCCCTTCTTGTTGCATTATGTCTGTGACAGCTGATGTTTGTAGCAGGACAGCCTGTCAAATTGCCCAATTGCAGAGAGCTTGTTTCCAGAGATTCGGAAGAAAAGAAGGTTGTTTTTATTTTCATGCCCAGGAGTAATTGCATGGAAAGGCCCTGCTCTGGGCATTTTCCCTGCCAGCAGCAGATGTCATTGCTTGTGGGGAAGAAGTTCGGCCTCCCCTCCCCTCCCCTCCCCACTTCCCTTTTCCCAGTGAAACTGATGGCAATAAAATTAACTCATGCATTACTCCTTTTCTATCAAAACGCTCTTGCATTTAAATTATGGATTCTAATGGCTCGTAAGGAGAGCACCAGAGGGGTTCCAAATGCTGTCAGACAGCAGGGGAGCAAGGAGGGGAACCAGCAAAGCATTGCTGCCTCCAACTGAGATAACGCCTCCAGGGTTGAGGGTCGACTCTCTTTTCTGTGCAGTGGGAAGCCAGCCACATACATTTCCAACTCAAGGTTTTTCTCACCTTTCTGAAACTGGTTTTTATGTTTGGTTGGATTCCCTACCCGGGATTGACTCAGAGATCTCATTAGGCCTTTTGGAGAGCTGGACGTCCATTAATGAGACACATTCCAGGCCCTTGCCTGGGTGTTTAGCCACATTATTCAAGTCTGTGGCTTGTGTCCTGCAATACCTCAGGACTTGATGATGTCTGATCTGGGACTTGGCTAAGACTGGATAGCTACTTATAAGTGCCTTTGAGGAGGCAGGGAGAGATGGGGAAAAAATGCAGAGGGAAAAGAGAGAATCTGCCAGAAATTAAATGCAGACGGTTTGCTCCTTAGACTAGCCAAGGTTCTTTGGAGCAGAGGATGGGGCTCAGTTCTGCTGCCCACTCCCAGAGGATCTGAACTAAATTTAGAATCTCTCTTACATGTCGTCTCAGTCTTATAGTGATTCAGAATGCAGTTCTTTCCCTCAACGTCTGCCGGACATCTGTCCATCCACTTACTTATACTCCTACCTAACAAGCAAAGATACATCTCTTACTCCATGCCCATGCTGTGCCACAGGCTGGATGAAAAACCTGAACAAAGCACAGTCTCTATTTTCTAGACGGGACTCCCACACATGGCTGATTTTCAGAATCATCTTGGGAGCTATTAGAAATTCAGTATCCCTGGTTCCACTCTAGACTTCTTGCATCAGAAACTCCAGATGTGAAGCCTGGGCATCTTTATATTTTAAGAGCACCCAGGCTTTTTGTTTTGTTTTGGGTGTTCTTTTGAGAGATAGGGTCTACTCTTTCACTCAGGCTGGAGTGCAGGTGTGATCACAGCTTACTGCAGCCTCATCCTCCTGGGCTCAAGCAATCCTCTTGCCTCAGCCTCCAGAGTAGCTGGGTCTACAAGTACATGCCACCACACCCAGATAATTTTTAAATGTTTTGTAGAGATGGGGCTCTCACCATTTGTCCAGGCTGGTCTCAAACTCCTGAGCTCAAGTGATCCCCTTGCCTTGGCCTCACAAAGTGCTGAGATTGTGGGTGTGAGCCACCGCATCCAATCTCCCAGGTGATTTGGATGTTCCTGTAAGTTTGAGAACCACTTAAAGGGAGGCAGTCACAGTCAGAAGGTGACAGAAAAGCTATTAGATAAATTGCAAGTGCTATTTGAATTCCGGAACAGAGTACTCTGGATGCTCACCCAACTCTGGTAAGTGGGGAATGTTTACCAGTGCAGATGACTTGTAAGCAGGTTCTTGAAGGATGAGTAGTTTTCCACATAATATATTGGTGCAAGAAGATTCTAGCCTGAGGAAACAGCACTCATAAAAGCATGGAGGTGTTCATGGAACAGTGGGAAGTTCAGTGTTGATGGAAGGGGTACTCCTAGGATGCACAAGCAAGTGTCTGATATTGGGGAGCACAAAACATAGAGCCTGTTTCAGGGGCAAGTCAATGGCTTGACTTTGGGGTTTTCATAAGATTCTCCATTGCAGACCCCAGTGGTAGCGCTGTGAACCGCTGTCCTCTGAAACTCCAGAGGGGACCTGAGAAGCTTCTTTGGACATAGCTTTTAGAGGACTCTCATCTCATGTACAGACAGAGTCCTCTTGAGGTTGACTCTGAAATGGGTGCAAGTTGTGGAGTGAGATGCTTTTTAAAATACGACACCCTCTGTTCTCCTCAGCTGGCCAAGGCCACAATGCAGCAAGGCTGTGGACTAAGAGCCTCTGCCCAGACATGCTTCAAGGAAAGGGTTGGTTCTGGGACATAGCATACACTCACTCATTTCTTTATTTGACAAACACTTATTGAGCACCTGCTGTGTGCTGGGCATTGTGCTTGGCTTGATGGTGAAAGATTCTCTCCTTGACCAAACTCTAATCAGGCTCCTCTGAACTCTCTTCTCAATTAGGTCCTGACCTTTGGGCTTCTGTGTTTATCTCTGCATTTTCTAATTTTACCAAGAATCCTGTCGAGTCAGTTTAATGTTAATCCTCAATATCTGATCACCCTCACTATCTGACCAGGTTCCTCATCCTCCATCATCCTCCCAGGTGATGTCTGATCGCCCTGACCTGCCTTTAGCAAGAACCCAGTTAGGTTAACCTCTTTACTCCTATTGTTTCTTCTTAGCAATTTTTCACCTACTGACCACCTTCCCCCCACTTTGGGTTTAGATTCCCACTTTTTCTTTTCTATATTCAGAGTTGAACCCAATCTCTCTTCCGTATTGCAATACCCCATTGCAGTGGTCCCTACGCCTATCATGATAGTCCTAAATAAAGTCTGCCTTATCATCTTTCATTGGTGTCATGAAAAATTTTTTCTTTAATGGTGAATATGAAGTTCAGTGAGACAACTCTCTGGTTTTGTGTTTACTTCTGCCATTGATGCTATTTTTAAAGCTCTGTGTCCCTTCCTGTATTTTCTTTCTCACTGAGCAAAACGGTAAATAGCCTGCCACTTCTTACAAAAAAAAAAAAAGTGTTATGAGTTGAATAAACTCAAATGAGCAAAGAAAACACGAATATGTTTTACTTACTCTATTCTTCAACAAAAATGTTTTACTTTTATATTTAGGATATAATTCACTCCCCAGGAGAGCACCACTTGAGAACAATTGGTTGAACGAGGTTTCTAGATCTGAATTATCTTTTTGGATAAAAAAGCTTTTGATGAATAATTATAATAATAATAAAGATGCACTGGAAAATGTCTTGTGTTAAAAGGGGGAAAAATCTCAGACAATAATGCTATGTCCAGTCTCTCTATAAAAATCCGTTGCTGGTTTTCGTCAATTTCACAGTGGGGAAGAGAAACAGGCTGCTGGATTAGGAGAAACAAGTTCAAAGAAGGCAGCACAATTGCTGAAAATATTCCCTCGAAAGGAGAGCTTTTTAGTTGTAGCTAAATATATGGAAATAAAAAGCAAATAGAGGTATGGGTGCATGTACGGGGTTGAGGGGTGATCATATGAGGAACTACAGACTCCAGAGAGAGTTGTGAAGCTGCCTTTTTGAAGAATAACAGGGAACTTTATGCTGCGAAATTGACTATAAGTTTGCAGAGTGCAAGCCTTCCTATTCTTCCAGGCTTAGAAGAGAGCTTTGCCCAGAGTCAGTACTCACACAGGGCACCTTGGGGTAAGGGCAGGATCTGTTGAGCAAGGAGACTTGGATTCTGGTCCCAGCTCTGTCACTACTCAGTTCCTATGGCAGGTCTCAATGAATATTTATTGAATGAATAACTTGCATGCATTTTATTAATTTTATTATTAGCAAGTGCTCTAAGGCAATGATGGTCCTGGCTGTATGGCCATTCTCCCGGAGTTCATGCTATTACCATAAAACCTACGAGGAACTTCATTGAATTATTCTTCATTTTCGTGTCAAGGTATTTTCAAGAAGGACAGAGGACTATTTAAGTCAGTAAGAACCAACACTTGACACTCATGGCCATGAGGTATGCTTTGGACTTTGCCAAAGGAATTCTACAAAAGGGAGGACATGAAAAGAACTTGCTACCACACAGTTTGACCTAAGCCCTGGAAGGAGGGGAAGCTATGTGAATTTGACAAAGGACTACATTAAAATCAGAGATTGTGGCACAGTTGGGTGAATGGCAAAAGGAGATGCAAGGTTTGTGAGGTAGTGATTTTCCCTGACACTGTGCCACGGAAAAGGAGGGAGCCAGGAGATATTAAAAGTGCTGATAAATGAAAACACTACTGTTTCCTGGCCACTGAACACCTGGAACGTCCCTGCTGCTGAGGGCCCCTTTCTATTCATACTGTAAATATGTGCAAATACATGTGTTTTGTGCTTTCCCATCAACCAGTGTATGACACTGTTTAAAAGTCTATTGAAATATATGTTTGGAATATTTATTGTATAATGATATCAATACAAATTTCTAAAGGGAAAAATGGATTGATAATCTCATTACACTACCAAACCAATTGTCTTTATTTTCCCCGTTTCTTTCCAGTCCTTTTTCACAGTCCCGTGTCAGCTTCCTGATGGTCTGGGCGGTCATTGGGATCCCATGTGGCCCAGCGGGCGCTGCAGCGCCACTGCATGGCTTCCTTTGCTCTTTGTTGGGCCTACATTCCCAGTGTCCTGCCCAGATGTCAGCATGTTTGTGGCTGCCGTTTGGTCCCCACTTTCCTTATCTTATGGGATCCTGGCAACCTGCTATCTCCAGCCTTTTCCAGACCCTGCTTTTTTTCTGACAAGACTGTTATCATTCACATGTAAAAGTTTCTATGAAACTTATGTTACATAAATTCATTAAAATGTATAAAAACTTTTAACAAATTATCATCTACCTGTAAAAGTTAGTGTTTTGCAGGTAAGTGCGGTGTAGGGCATAGTAGCTCCTTCTTCCTAGCATATGCATGGGAAATTCTGTCAAATCCTTCAATACTTTGATTTATTCCAAGGCAATATCCATTGTATTTGCTCTGTATGGCTCCAAAAATCAGTGTATAACATCCTAAAGTATAAATATTTTGCTTTGTATAACAATTTTTCCTACTTTCAGATAGTCAATAATACTGAATCATTTTGTAATCTGTCTTTTCTTTTGAATAATTTTTTCTTAATTAATTGACCTTAAATCCTAAGGTTAAATTCCATAAGTAGGATTATGAATGAAAACATTCAAGTTTATTTTGTTTTTTACCAAGATAACATAGTAACTTGGACACATTTGTACCTTACTGGAGGAGGACAGGCCATCATTATGGCTCTCTTGAAATAGTTTAGTTTTGTAGGGAAGAGGGTGCTGTTTCCCACATTTATTGGCATGTGTGTTGGAACACAGAAGTGACCACCCCTGTCACAGGCCCTTTTTGTGCTGCTTTCCATTAGGGTTCTGTGAAAACAGAAGTGGGTATGAAGAATATCATGTGACTGAAAAAGTAAAGCACCCTGTGATTTATTGCAGCACATTTGAGTTTATATGAGTGATATTTACTATAGTCTCTATGGATTGGCTGGACTACCTTTATGCCTATGCTGTTTTTTTTGTTTGTTTGTTTGTTTGGTTTTTTTTTTTTTGCAATTTGAGGAAAATTTTTCTTTTTTCCCTCCAGATAGTATAATAGTGAATGAAGTTCCTACTGTGGCCGTTGCTTGAAGATCATGTTAAATTAACCAGTCAAAGTCTGGGTAGAGAAAGATCCTTATCTGTTCCCTGGACTGTTATAGTGTGAGCTCACCTCGAATGGTGGTAAGTGGGTTCCATGTGGCCCTGGAAGGTACTGGTGGAAGCAGGCACTCCTTAACTGAGAACAGTAGTGTAAAGCCATGGCTTCTGGGAAAGCCTGAGAGAAGGCTGGTAGATCTGGAAAGTCATTGTCTGGAAAGTAGGCAACTCTGTAATAGAGCCATACCTCCACCCAAGGCCAAAATGGCCACAGATTTAGACACTGACTTTTGCTGCACATGAGGGAGTGGTGGGTGAGGGGTGGGGATAGGGGTTGGTTACATAGGTCATGGGAAAAGCAAAGGGCAGTCTCAATTGGAAGGCACTCTGCATGCAAAAGGTTCACCTTCCACCTCTTTCCCTCTACCTTCCTTACCTTCTGACTTTTAGAAATCAATAAGCACAAAACTAAAGCCATGCTAAAACTAGTTAATAGTTTTTTTTTTTTTATTTTTTTTGAGACGGAGTCTCGCTCTGTCGCCCAGGCTGGAATGCAGTGTCCGGATCTCAGCTCACTGCAAGCTCCGCCTCCCAGGTTTACGCCATTCACCTGCCTCAGCCTCCCGAGTAGCTGGAACTACAGGCGCCCGCCACTTCGCCCAGCTAGTTTTTGTATTTTTTAGTAGAGACGGGGTTTCACTGTGTTAGCCAGGATGGTCTCGATCTCCTGACCTCGTGATCCGCCCGTCTCGGCCTCCCAAAGTGCTGGGATTACAGGCTTGAGCCACCGCGCCCGGCCAATGGTTTATTTTTATAATAAGTTTTCAAATGAACAAAGACAAGTAAATAGATTTGAAATTGCAAATGTCTTGAGGTTTGAGAGTAAGAAGTTTGAATTCGGGAACATCCTCTTTACGAAGGAAGCAAAAATTTATAAGGCACCTTGATCTTGAACTTCTCAGCTTCCAGAACTGTGAGCAATAAATTTATATTGATAAATTACCCAGTCTAAGGTAACATATTACAGCAGCCTGATGGACGAAGACAGGGTCAGGAGACCTTTTCTGAACTCACACTAAAATGCCATTTCTGTGTTTCTAGTAGTGTCCAGGGTCTAAGAAAACTTTTACAGATCTACCATTTTTTAATGACAAAACCTCATTTGATTTCACTCAAGCAGTAGTTAGTACAAATTTTGATTACTGCTTTGGTGCTTTTATTACAAACTAGATTTCTTTATCTGGAATACAATAATTTGCCTTTCTCTTATCTATCAAATTATTCCTACCAACCAGGCCTCTGGCATGGATGGAAGAAAAAATGAATGGAAATGATTTATGAATGCTACAATTGAAGGGTTCTGGAAAAGTTACCTCTGGGACCCGAAGATCCTGGTGAAATGACTGAAATGCTTTAATTCAGCAAATGTTTACTGACCACTCACTACATGTCAGGCACTCTGCTAGATAACATGGTTAGAAAGATGAAAAAGACATGATTCTACAGTCAGGAAGTTCACATTTTGGTGGAAGAATTTTTCCAACATGTTAATATTACACATTGTCAAAGGTACTGTAGCGGAGATTTACTCAAAGTGATGTGAAAACCCAAAATAGAAAGTAACTAACCCTGGGACCTTAGTTACAGAATAGGTTAGTACGTAGAACGGGTGACACTTGAGTTGGGATTTGATGTGTAAGTGGGAGTTTGCCAGGCAGAGAACAGAGGGAAAGATGTGACAGGCAGGCAGCAACTAGACAGCAGAGAAGCATAAAGTGCCTATGCTCAGTACACATTACCACAGTGGAAAATGGAAACAACTTAAATCTCGACACCATAAGGGAACACATAAGTACCATGCCAAATAGTCATACGATGGACTGTCACACAGCCTGTTTAAATGATTTTACAAAGATATTGTAATGTTATGGGGAAGTGCTTATGCTATAGCATTAAGGGAAAAATAAGGGAATAAATATAATTGTTTATGTGGAATGATTTTGTGTCTCATATACATAAAAGTCTAGCAAATGAATATTTATATAATTGCATTTTGCTGCTTCATATTTTTTGAACTCAGAGTTTTATGAGTTTGTATTGTTTTAATGGAGAAAGTCAGAAAATTAGAGAGCATAGGGTAGGTTTCAGAATGAAAAAGAGCAGACGAGCTGGAGTCGAGGCCTGTAGGGAAGGAGGTAAGGCAGGTGGGGCCATATTGCTATGGTCACTAATCCTGTAGTTAATATAATAAAAATTATGGTCACTTATCCTGTAGGTAATGAAAATTATATTAACTCCAGTTTTGTACTGAAGAGCCCTGTTAAAATACAAAAATGACTTCTAATAGGCAGGATATAAAGCTTTTATTAGATGTTAAATTTTTACCTTGAGTTTCACATGAGTTGCATGGTGCTGGGTCCATAAATACATTGGGTGGTTTTTCTGTGGATACTGTTGCCTATTTCTAAGCCTCACACAGCAGTTTTTCCTCCAGAGTTCCAAAAGGCGACTGCTACTTCTGTTGAACATTAGGAGAGGTACTTAGCTTGTGGTTATAGAAATATGTATTTTCTATTTTTAATTGTGTATAATTCAATTGCACAAGTTAAATATAGGGACATCCATGTTATAATGGCTTTTCTGGCAAATAGAAATATGGAACACCTGGGTTTTGAAAGGGACAAAAGTGCAAAGGCTTCTGAGGTTTTTGCCCTCAGAAAAACCTCATTATAGAGTGCTGTTGTGGAAAACCCTGAGAATCTGGAGCCACTGAGGAGAGTTGGTGTTGGAGTAAAGCTGGAGGGAAGCCTACACTTACACACAGGTGTTACCTACTTCTCAGGTTTTTCTAGGGGTGGAACTGAAAACTGAGCTATATTGCTATTTGACATCATCATGTCTAACTTGCTGAATTTTATTCAAGTCAGTGCAAAAAAAATACACAAAAAAACAAAAAACAAGAGTGACAAAGTCAAATCAAAATCAAAATTCCAACAGTAATAAGAGTGTGCCTTAGGCTGGGCGGAGTGGCTTATGCCTGTAACCCCAGCACTTTGGGAGGCCGAGGCAGGCGATCACCTGAGGTCAGGAGTTTGAGACTAGCCTGACCAACATGGTGAAACCCCATCTCTACTAAAAGTACAAAAATTAGCTGAGCATAGTGGCAGGTGCCTGTAATCCCAGCTACTTCAGAGGCTGAGGCAGGAGAATTGCTTGAACCTGGGAGATGGAGATTGCAGTGAGCCGAGATCACACCATTGCACTCCAGCCTGGGCAACAGAGGACAAAACTCCCTCTTAAAAAAAAAAAAAAAAAAAAAAAAAAAAAGAGTGTGCCTTATTTGTTCACACAAAACATCTTTTTACCTGGCACTGGGCAGGATGCAGTCAGTCTCGAAGGACAGATGCTGCTGTGGCTCTTTTTCACTTTCATCCCCAGGAAAGGACCAGTCGTACAGATGCCCTACCACATTTCCTTGTTTCTAACCTCCCTTCAGTGTATGGGCACAGGCTTCCCAGAAAGAAAAGCATAGCAGAGAGAGAGGGGTCTGCATTTGTGCTTCAGATATTCCAGCAACTAGTCTTCCAGTACTGGTGTGTGGCTACCTAGAGCATGCAATTGCTAGGAACTGGATATGGTCAAACTCTTCAAAGAAAATCGACCTGCCCTATTATTACCGAATTACATTTGTAGGACTTTGAATCTGAAAAGGACTTCTGTTATCATGGAATTTAAAAACTGGACCCAAAAAGTTCAAGGGACTCAACCAAAGTCTCTTAGATAGTTACTAGCAGTATCTATAGCCATCACACCCTGAACGTGCCTGATCTCGTCTGATAGTGGCAGAGCTGGCACTAAAACTTAAGTTGTCCGAGTTGCTCCAGGCTAAACTTGAGATGCTGTCACATCTTACTTCACCTACTGTTCCATTATTTTTATTACCAACATGGTATTATCCTTACCTTTCTTGTTTTAATATAATGTCATAAATATAGGTTTAAATTTTTTTCCAGTTTGGAGCTGAAGAAAGTTGATGATGCCTTCTGTTTTACAGACTCTAGCTTTTGCAGGCTGATGAGCAGGCTAAAGCAGAAATGTGCAAAGTGCCTTTCCCCAGACAGTTGGAATGTGTAATGAAGATGGAAATTTCCAAGACCTGAATCCCCAAACCCAGACTGATCTCTCTTCTCTTCTTGAATATAAAAGTAAGCTGGCAAGATTAAAAAAACTGAAACCAAATAAATATTCATCATTTTTTTTTTCCATTCTGAGTCCTACAGAGTAATGAATGGTGCTCTTTGCCCTGAGTTTGGCATATGAAAATGCCCTGATGTGTGTATATAAAAGAGTGTGCATCTTACTGGGTATCTACCAAAAGGAAAAGAAATAATTATATAAAAAGACACCAGCACTCATAGGTTTATTGCAGCACTATTTGCAATAGCAAAGTCATGGAACCAACCTAAGAGTCCATCAATGGTTGACTGGGTAAAGAAAATGTGTATAAATACACCATGGAATACTATGCAGCCATAAAAAAGAATGAAATCATGTCCTTTGCAGCAACATGAATGGAACTGGGGGCCGTAATTCTAAGTGAACTAACTCAGAAACACAAAATCAAAAATTGCATGTTCTCATTTATAAGTGAGAGCTAAACAACGGTACACATGGACACAAAGGTGGAAATAATAAACACTGAAGACTCCAAAAGGTGGAAGAGTGTGAGAGAAATGAGGATTGAAAAATTTACCTATTGGATACAATGTTCAATATTTGGGTGACAGTCACACTAGAAGCCCAGTCACTACCATTATGAAACATACTCATGTAACAAATATGCACATGTATCCCCAGAATCTAAAATAAAAATTTAAAAAGAAAAGAAAAAAAGGGAGTATATGTGTGTGCATGAGAGTGTGACTGTGATTGTGTGTGTCTGTATTAGTACATGTGAGTGCATGAGCGTGTATGTGAGGATGTATGAATGTGTATGTACTTAGGTGCAAACAGAAGCTGAGAAATTTATTTCTTTGGAAAAGAAGTCAAATTTCGTAGATACGATTATGACCCAAACCTATTCTCAGTGTTCTTTAGATGGGAAATTGCATGCATGTTGACAGTATAATTTTCAGAACAATGATTTTAATAGGCTGAAGGCACATCAACTATATTTAGAGATGTTTGACAATGTCAGAAAATGTTTGCCTTCAGTTTTGACTGTTTCCAGTTTTTCCATGTGTCCAGGTATATATTAAAGGACCAGGTATATATTAAAGGTCAATATTTTACTTTCCAATATAGGCTTCATTTATAGAAAAGACACCCATTCCAGGCTTGCCTTCCTCCATTTCAAACTTCACGCTGCAGTCAAAAGGACTTTTCAAAAACACAAATCCAATCATGCCACTCTTACTTAAACATCTTTAATTGCTTCTATATAGAACAAACACTGATTACCTACCCAATTCACATCCTCCTTCCAATTTGTTTATATTCAGTTGTACCTCCCTGCTCTCAAGGCTCAATGCTTGAGAGTGATGGACCCTGATTGACTGAGGGCATTGCCACCTCCACCTCTCCACTCCTCCCCTCTCCACAGTCATTGGCTCAGGCCTGGAGTGTGCCCTAGTTAGTTCAATAGGAGTAAATCTCAGGCCTTTTTCTTGAAATGCTGGGACTGAGACCCTCTTTCTTTCAGGATGCAGCTGAATATATATAACACTAAAAAATGTTGGCATCTTATAGTCAGGAGAGGATCTGGCCTCGGCAGGAAGCTGATCCTTCAAAAATCAAAGAATCAGAGTCTTTAGTGACCTATTGAGCTACTAGATAAAAACAGTCTGGGAGCTCACCTATGTCAGGACTTTCTAGTCAAGTGAGTCAATAAACCCCTTATAGTTTAAGCCAGTTCAGTTTCCTGTTACTTGCAACATAAAGTGCCCTAACTGATAAGGAATTCTCATTATCCTTAGCAGCAGTTGAAATTCTATCAGCATTAGACCTCTGGGAGACTGCTAGTGTTATAAGGGGTCTGAAAATTCACCTATGCTTATGACTTTTCTAATTCAGAAATATCAAATATTCATTGATTCCTGTGTAGTGGTGGTTCAAGTTGTTTGAGGTTATAAGGGAATCATTGGTCTGAATACCTCGGTACTTTACGGTGGGATTTTTCAAAATCTGGCCCTAGATATGCCTCCAATTCCGTTTTCTGTGCACACCTTTTCCCCGGCCCCCTTGGGGTGCTGTTTACTCTTCTGATGCTTCATGTTTTCTCTTCTTGGTGTATACATATGGTGGTCCCACTGTCTACATCCTCTTATTTCTCTTGTTTACCTTGATGTGTGCTGCAGCAATCAGTTTAAATGTCACCTCTTCCAGGAAGCCTTTCTGGGCACCTTTAGCAGACCACTGAGCACTGCCCCTCCCCTGCAGTAATAATCAAATGATCTTACAGCATATTGCTCATAGTGTTCCTTTAGCATTTGTCATGCAGCTATTCTTACATATGTAGCAATTATTAAGGCTATTATTAAATAGCCTTAAGCCTGTGGGGTATAAACAGGAAATCATTTTATTTTTTCCATACTGACTGCCTTCTTCAATTATGCTGAGGTACCTCAACTCTCCCTCTCCTGTCCCACCCACCTCTTGGCTATATCTCATTATTTGGTCACTATTTTAGTCCGTTCATATTGCTCTAACAAAACACTACAGATTGAGTAATTAATAAATAAATAGAATTTTATTTCTCACAGCTCTGGAGGCTAGAATGTCCAAGATCAAGACATCAGCAGGTTTGGTGTCTGGTGAGGGCTGCTCTCTCTGCTTCCAGAAGGCGCCAGGTTGCTGCATCCTCTGGAGAGAACAGACACTATGTCCTCACATGGCAGAAGAAATAGAAGGCAAAAAGGGGAATTCTAGTTCCTTCCAGTCCTTTCATAAGGTACTAATCTACTCCCAAAGGCCCTGCCTCTTAATATAACCACAATGGGGATTAAGTCTCAGCATAAATTTTGGGGGGCATACAAATACTCAAATAATAGCAGTCACTTCTAGTTATTTTGTGGGGGGAAAAAGTCTGAATTGGTTCAGTTTAAACTCCAATTGCAACCCTCCTCCTGTTCATACTTGACCTCTAAGAAGCCTGCAGGGGTAGAGTCATGGTTTGCTTGCTCTTTCCTCCTTCCCCTCCCTCTTCTGGCTGCAGCTCCTCCAGTGTGTTGGGGTGGGCATGAGAAATATGAATGAGAGGCCAGGCACAGTGGCTCAAGCCTGTAATCCCAGCACTTTGAGGGGTTGAGGTGGGCAGATCACCTGAGGTCAGGAGTTCAAGACCAGCCTGGCCAATATGGTGAAACCCCATCTCTACTAAAACCACAAAAATTAGCTGGGTGTGGTGGCAGGCGCCTGTAATCCTAGCTACGCGGGAGACTGAGGCAGTGAGAATTGCTTGAACCTGGGAGGCGGAGGATGCAGTGAGCTGAAGTGAGCTGAGATTGCACCATTGTACTCTAGCCTGGGTGACAGAGCAAGACTCTGTCTCAAAAAAAAAAAAAAAAAAAAAAAAAAAAAAAAAAAAGAAAGAAAAGAAAAGAAAAGAAAAAAGAAGAAAAGAAAAGAAAAATGAATGAGGATGCCTGACCATAGTGGGAAGGACTGTCTGATCTCACTAAACTCAATTCTGTTGCTGTAATTGTCTCCATATGGTTGTTGTGTCTGATTGGGTTGGGGGTGGGCAGTGCTCAGCTGTCTCTATTCCCTCCATCTCTGACTCATGTGTCTCCCACTGGACACTGCTAAAGGTGCATACTTCCAATACCTCTGCAGATGGGGTGTGCTTTCTTTTATGTCTCTCTAGGTGACTCTTCATGTTGAGAGCCACGAGGTGCTCTTCTGCACCTTCAGAAGGCTATCAGAAACCAGGCATTTTTCTCCTTGCTCTGTGGCAAGTCTCCCACCTTAAGAGACATCCAAGTGAGAAGCAGACTCTACTCTCTAAGCCCATTTCCATGAGCACCAGCATAGATTGCCTAGAACTCCCTTATTTTGCCATGATTCTGGTGGAAGCTATAGGGCTCAGATGAGACATAAAAAACATGGGAGAATCAGCCAAAAATGTTAGGATTTTTCATTCATTAATGCAATTTATTCTAGTTACTGGACTGGGGATATAAAGACAAATAAAATATTGACTTCAAGAAGCACAGTCTAATAGGGGAGATAGATTACCTAATAAATATAAAGTGATAAAATCATCATTAGAAATACTGCAAGGGTCTGGATGTGGTGGCTCTCACCTGTAATTTCAGCACTTTGGGAGGCTGAGATATGGCGACTGCTTGAGCTCAGGAGTTTGAGACCAGCCTGGGCAACATCGTGAGACCTTTTCTCTACTAGAAATAAAAAATATTAGCCAGACATGGTGACACACGCTTGTAGTCCAAGCTACTCAGGAGGCTGAGGTGGGAGGATCACTTAAGCCTGGGAGAGCAAGGTTGTAGTGAGCTGTGATCACATCACTGCACTCTAGCCTGGGCAATAGAGTGAGACCCTGTCTCAAAAAAAAAAAAAAGAAAAAGAAAGAAAAGAAAAAGAAAAAAGAAAAAATACTGAAAGGGACAAATGAATCCCAGATGCAGCACTTCTGTGGGGGATGGCAGGTGTAGGGGCAGGAAAGTGTATGGAGGAGACAATGTCTTAGCTGAGTTTTGAAGGATAGGAGCAATTTTCCAGATATACTAGAGAAGAAAAGCATCCTAGACAATGGCTCCTAGAGAGGTACACCTGGGGGTGTTTAGGTAGCACCTGAAGAGGAACACAGAGAGAAAAGCAAGGCTCAAATATCAATTGTCAATCATGAAATGATTGTTTGATATTTTTGTCATCTTCACAAATAAATTCTACAGCAGTCTTCAATCTCTTCATTTCCAAAAAAAAAGAAAAAAGTGTCTTATGCTCTGCAGTTTTTGAAGATATGCTTTGTGACACGTATCTCCTGGCTCTTCACTGGTCATACTGCAGGGGTCTGGATGAATTCTACAATGTGATATGGCAGGAACTAAGAACTATAGAAAGGGGAAACTTACTTAAGCCAATTGTGAGAAGAGAAAGCCTGGGTACCTAGAGTCTTCCACCATCATACAGGGAGTTGACCAGGACCTGGCTGCTGCTGAGCCTGCAACATGGGTCTGTGTTTCAGCCTTGTGGTTCCACCATTTGTCAAGTGGAGAAAGCTGACTTGGTGGCATTCAGAAAAATGTTCAGGCTGCTTGGCATCAGCCACCAGATCTTCATAGAAGTTATTTGGGAATTCCAGACTTGTGGTATGTTCTATTATCCCTGCTGAGGGGACAAAACTACTATATCAGTGTAAAGGTGACTGTGGGTGCAGTCAGTTTGCTGGGAAATGGGAAGCTGATGTCTTGTATGATTTGTCACCTGGGTAGCATTAAGAGGCATCCAAATTAAGCTTTTTTTTTTTTTTTTGGAGTGGGTACTTTGTAGGATTGGTGCAGGGATCTCTCTACTGCTTAGTTTCTTCTCATATGTAATTCATTCTTTGGCTAACTTCTTGTGAAGCCCCCATCCCCTGCTTCCTTTCCTGAGCAATACACCTCAGGGTTATTTACTGCTGGGGTTCTCTTATGCCAATGAGCTTGAAGATGGTTCAATATCTTCTGCAGCATCCACTAGGCCCTTGGGAGTGCAGGTGGCCCCACTACTGCCCTCTCTGCTCAAACTGCCACTGCCTCCTGCCTGGGCTCTCCAGGTGAGAGGTGGGCTCCAGTCTCTGTGTCCATGCATGCTCCCAAACTCAAAGAGACAAACAGCTATTTCCATTCTCTTTGCCTATGCTTCTTTTTGGAGGAGTGGGCCTGTCTGCCACTTGGCCACCTCCAGATAGGGAGATTAATGCCAGGCTCTCCTCTCTGCCGGCATCCCTAAGCTTTCTGAGAGATGCTCTTTAAGTTCCCCCTTCCTTGGTTTGGGGTGGAAGGGTATAAAATCTCCCTCCCCAGACCTTTTTATTTTGATGATTTCCCTCTGGATTCTGCTCTTTTCCTTACATAAGACAAGGAAGTAAGTGAAGGCTTAGGGGATACTTTATGTATCTTTTAGTAATTCCTACAGAATGAGTCAATCATCTCTTCTTTCAGAAGGAGAACATTACCACTGATTGTCTTCAGCACTGGCACCTAAATAAAAAAATCTGAGACAAGAAGTGCCATTCAAAACCCTAATTATCAAAACCCTAGAGACTGAAGGTAAAATTTAAAGACACTAATTGTGAATTTTTTAACTGACAAATTGTTCATAGATGCATAATGTTTCAATAATTAATAACAAATATACACAGATACCCAATCAGAAATAAAAATAACATTTTCAGAAATAGTATGTTGAGTGGAAAACAGAAGTTACAGATTCAAATGGTGCAGGTAGGTAATACAAATGAGTTGTAATGGGATGTGTGTAAGACAATAGAGAGTGGTGGGGGCCTGTGGTGAACTAGATTTGCCATGCCCCATCTAAAAAGGACAGCTGCCATTCAATTCCAGAGATTTTGTTTAATGAGGAAATAGGGCCTAATATGAGAAAGTCTTATGGTTTCTTAAGAGCAACTGGAAATCCAGATTTTTATGTAAAGTTGCCCAAATCTTCAGAGATGGCAACTAATGTAATTAAAAAAAAATACTGGGTGGGCTCAACAAAAGCCTGACAGTAAGCCAAATTTGGTATTTTGACCAATAGTTTGCACCTCTGGGAAAGTGCTATGTAAATATTAGATGTTATGATACGTTGCTTCAACATATCCTAAACAAAGCTCTAAAATAATAACTGTGCTGTTCAATAATCTAAAAATGGCAGTCTTATCTCATTCTTCCGAAGCTCAACTAACCTCTCCAAGGTGACTTTGGCTGGAAGGCGGACTCTGCAGTGATTAGGTGGAGGTATTTAACTCCTAGAGTTTGCTGTGCTCCCAATGACAGGCCCAGTATGTCCTTCATCAGAGGGTGGCAGGAGCTAGACAGCTCTCTTCATTTGCATATCACTGTCCCTCAATCCGGGAAAGGAGTGGGGTGGGCCGGGGGGGAGGTGAAGAGGATGAGAAATAAATGACCCAGAACCAACTAGGAGCTTACCAAACAAATGAATGAATGAGATGAGACAGGTATGTTTATATTCAAACCCAACTATTTTGATAGAATGATTTTAAAATTCAGCCAGATTTATTCATTTTCAGTTGACTGAACCCCACACTATTGAAATGCCTTTTGTAAATATCTCTTAGGCCAAGAGACTTTTGTTCAGGCTTCATGAGGAATCAGCAGTGCAGTGCTCCGAGAAGTTTTGCCCCTGAATCAATTTATGCAACAAAGTTAGAATAATTGCTTATGTGATATGCAGAGAAAGACACTTGAGGCAGTTCCAGATGAGAGCTTTGTGAGAAATGTGAGCACCCAGCCCATCGACCAAATGGCATCTAGTAGTTCGGCCTTCTGAGACTCTTCCTTGTCATCCTGGAATCTGTCCCATTGGCAATAGAACCAAAGCTTCCCTGAATTTATCAACTTCTTTAAGTGGCAAAATGCTGGGAGGCTGCTTCCTGGAGTTTTTCCTTCCTATTCTTGCTTGTCTATCACCTCCCCTCCTCTCTTTCCCTTATGAAGTGTGCCTGTGTGTGCATGCATGCACACACACAGACACTCTCAAGTATCCTACGTTCTTAGTTCAAATAAACAAATTAACGAATTCCTACATTCTTAGTTCACCTTCAGGCTGGTACTGAGAAGGGTTTCTTTTAGTCAGTTCTAGCAGTGTTTTGGGGAAGAGGGAAAACAAAAAAGAAGTCAAACATCTTCTCGACAAAAATCACAATTCTCCATTAGGTTTAAGTCAATCTGTTAGAATCATTCTATTTTAGTTAAAAATAACTTTGCACAGGGAGGCATGCCTTCAGCTATGTTTTCAACTTTAAAAGAGTGTATACTGTTTTATTTTTAATGCTGGTGGATTTGTTCACTCATTCAGTCGATATTTCTTGAACCTCTCCTAAGTGTTGAGAACTGCCTGAGGCAATGGGAACAAACCAAATACACACACACAACAAAAACACCCGCCACTCCAGCAGATGTAAGTGAATGAGGACAAGAACAGTGAAGTTGCAGTCAGAGTGCAAATCATTATTAGGTGGATTTGGAAGGTCAAAGATCCAACACCAACATAGTTTGGATTTTAAGCACAAAAACTCTATTTTCTGTAACAAAGCATAGTTTCTTATTTCAAAAAATCTAGTCTTAAAGAGTAGATAAGAATGTAGATGGGAGGGCAAACACTGGGAATGTGTGCCCACTTCTGCCATTTACTAGCCTTGCCCCTTGCAGGGTGCCTTTCTTCTTCTCAATACACTCCTTTGTAAAAGGAATTAGTACAGCTGTCCATAACCACAAGATGAATCTATGGTGGAATTTAGATAACATGATCTTAGGCACTAGCATGTGGCCAACTGTAAAATGTTACAGAGAATATTATTATGAAACATTTGAGAGGGGCTGGGGAATTGAAGAAGGATGGGAGGAAAGAATAGTGGTAGAGGAAGGAGAGCAAGACCAGGACCACAAAGTCAACAAATAGCAAATGAAATAGCCCAGGAGGGGCAGTGGCCACTGAAATTGCAGCCCTCGATCCTGTAGCAGCTGGATGAGATTATGGCTGAGGGCACGTCTCTTGGGAGTGTCATCACGACTCTGCATCTGATTAAGGTTCAGCTCCGGACAGTCACTTAGGAGAACCAGTTTACTGAAAAAGCTCATTAACTTGCCATGCATCACTGGTAAATCCCCATACTTTTCTGGGCTCCATGTTCCAAGCAACTTGCTGGTAAACACCTTCTGATGCTTGGACCATCGGGAAGTTGGAGGTGGGCGGTAAGAGGCAACCCATCTGTAGAGTAGGAGGCTGCCTTCCTCTCTAGACACCACAAACTTCACCACTGAGCAGGCCACTTTTTATATCCAGTTATAAACTCAGAAAGCTGAAAGGGATTCTAGAGACTACTCAATAAAAGTTCTGCATTGTATAGGTAAGAAAGTGGGCTGGAAATAACTATGTCCTGTTTGACCCACTCCTGCAAGGGTTGGTATGCCCTTCACCTTTTCTCCACACCCACTGGGAATGCCTAGATAGTCTACAATTAGCACGTCTTTTATCCATAAAGTTGTATTTCTATCTACTCTGCTTATCAAAAGGACTATGAGTTTTCTCATATATTGAAAGTTTGTTGTAGTAGTTCCACAAACTACTGAACAATGTGTGCCCTGCCCCACTTCATTTGACTTTAGGGACAGTAGTAAGAACTTGTCCCTCATAGGGAAGGCCTAGTGTCTCACCATGGAGGCTGCAATCCCTCCAAATTACAGACTTCCTTCCCTCTTCCTGTATTATCTTGAGTCCAGAGTGGCATGTGGTCAGATGTCAGATTGATTCAGTCAGCCTTAAGGTCCCCCCTTGGCTCCAGCTGCAGACAGATGTTGTCAGCACTCTACTAAGAAAGACTCCTTAGTGCCTTTGTCCTTGGCTTTGGGCCTTTGGCACAATTTTGGGACACCAAGAAAATTGCCACTTAACATTCTGCATTAGAGCCAGCTTGTTCTAGTCTTTGCCAAACAGCTCAAATAATGATCCCTGGTGGTTTGAGGCGAGTGTGCTCTCCAGAATCCCACATATTGCTAGCACACAGGCTTATGTAATATACTTTAGTTCAAATGAACAGATAGGTCTACTTTTCTCAACTTTCTATGACTGGATAAAAAGATAAAATATTTTAGTTTGTGTTTTTTTGCTCCCAAAGATAAATGTCCAGAAAATATTGTTTTTATTTTTTCAGCATAATTTTAACTGATTTGCTATAAATAGTAAATGGAGACTCAACAATTATTTGATTATGTTAGCTAATTATTCAAAAACTCTGTAGTTAGGGAAACGGAGGCTTGTCCAAGGTCATGTAGCAAGGTCAGTCAGTGGCTGGGCTATAGCCAACGTCTAAGGCTTCCAATTCTTACACTAGCATGTATACACTGGGGCCCACAGATCCTGTATTCTAATCACTTAGCCTACAGGAATTATCTTGACCCTCCCCTGACTAGCCAAATTTAGTGGTTTAATTCTAGGTAAATGTATCCAAACTGTGCTTTAGAGCGACATACTTCCATGTTGAGTACAGGCACCAAGGGGCATCTTTTAAAGTTTATGAAATGGTAGACTACTCATTTTGGTGCAAGTGTAGGGACCAATGGAAAACATTCCCTTCACCTGTTTGCTGAAAATTAACTGACCAAAGGCAGATTAACGAAGAAAAGATGTACAAAATGTATTAACATGAACATGTATGCACATTAGCCATAAGAAATATGCAAACTCACGGAAACAGCCAGGTGGTTGATGCTTTTATACCATCTTGAGGTTACAGAAAGAATAGAGGCTTGAAGTATGACAAGACAGGCTATGAGAGGGAGACAGAGTAAAGTCATGCTAAAAAGTTGGTCTTATTATATAGATGAACCCTCACAGAGAGCAGCTCTCAGAAAGAATAGATAGTAGCCTGTGGTTGAGCTAATTTTTCCTAGACTTGGAGAAGAGGGAGTACCTCAGAGAAAGCCTGGCTATTTATTTCAGCAATATAGATTTTTCTCTACAAATGCAAATCTCCTCCACAAAAGGCAACTTTTCAGGGCTATTACTGTCTGCAAGTCTTCTGAATAGCCTTCTTGAAATACGTCAAAGAACTATATTTTGGGGTGAAATATTCGCATATCAAAAGTAGGATTGGTAATTATGGAGAGATTTGGGTTAAGGCTGTGAGATAAAAAGTGGCAAAGGAGAAGGAAAAAAACATGGATTGGAACAAGCAGCCTGTATCTTCTTGAATCAGTCTCTTAGTCCTGAGAATAGATTAGTTCCTTTACAGTAATGTCCTGTTTCAGGAGGTGGTTTTCCAGATGGGCTGTCAAAGCTAGGCCTCTGTATATGATGCAGGAAAACAGATCTTTAATAAGAGGCATTTCTATGGAAACAAAAGGAAAACAAAAAATGTCTGGCGTAGTCTATAAACTAGATTTCCTAGAGTCTTTGAAGCATCTTCAGTTGTAGTGGGCAGGCAGTGGCCATCTGATAGATTTTCCTGGATTGTAGTTTAAATCAGGTATTCCCATGAATTTTTTTAGTAGTCTATACATCAACAGGCATAAAGACTGTTTGTATATAAGTTACTGTGATGATTTCTCTCCAAATTTGTATCAAGTTGTCTAGTTTCAGTTTGTAGGGCTTAAAAGCAAAATTCTGATTTCTAATAACTTTAAATCAAGGGGTAGGAGAAAAATTGAAAATGTTAGTCTGGAGAGTCATCGTCAGATATTGGAGAGGACTAAAAATTTAGGCCTTAGTACAGATTGGAGGTCAATAATGAAATCTCAAAAAACCCAATGAGGCTGGGCATGGTGGCTCACACCTGTAAATCCCAACAATTTGGGAAGCTGAGGCAGGAGAATTGCTTGAGCCCAGGTGTTCAGGCCCAGTCTGGAAATATAGTGAGACTGCATTTGTACAAAAAATAATCAAAGTCAGTCAGGCATGGCAGCATGTGCCTGTTGTCCCAGCTACCTGAAGGCTGAAGTGGGAAGATCCCTTGAGCCCAGCCTGGATGACAGAGCAAGACCCTGTCTCAAAAAGAAAACAAAGAAACAAAAAAACTCAATGAGCTGGAATTTAATAACAAGTATACTATCAGTTTTTTTTTTGAAACATAATTTTCTCTCTCCAGTCCCCATTCTATCAAAGATAAATGCAAATAAGACTCATTTATTTACAAAATAAGTTTTAGTCTTATACTTGGCCTGATTATTTGCATAAAGTGCCGCAAGAATAGCGATTGGCATGTAGGCTCTTTTTAAGTTGGCCTTTGCTGAAACTTTCTCATAAGGAACTTCAGATTAGACTTTATAAATTTTTCTTGAGGCTTAGGAGCCAAGCCAAATACTGTGTCTGCAATTCCTGCATGAATTGAGAGAATTCCTTTCTTCTTGAGGGCCCCAAATATCTTGAATTTCCTGAGTCTGTCAAAAAGTGTTAGTCTTTACTTACTGCAAAATCAGGAATCTTATAAGGGAACTTTGAAGAAAAGGTACTAGGCCAGTCTTTTTAAAAGTCTGTTGGCTTTAAAAGTGAAATCAATTCGTCAAAGCCATCTGGTCACAACTGAAAATAGAACATTTAGGTCAAAGCATTGGTTAAAATAATCAGTGTGTCCAACTGTGTTTCTTGTTACAAAAGAAACAGATTCTTACTGAACTTATGAAGATAATCATATTGTGTAAAATGAGAATATTCATGAATAGTTTTTGAATTCTGGGGGAATCAGGTAGAGAAATATGAATGTTTCAATTTTGCTCACAAAAGTATACTTTACATAATTTATGCAAGCCATAAATAGCTTAAAAGAAAAAAATAAATTTTCTGGACTTGGAAAACAAAAAGAATCAGCAACGTTCAACAAAAAAAAGTTAAAAATAATATTTCAGTTCTTTGTTAGTTTAGCACATGTAATTAACCTTTTCTGCTTGGATGTTAGGTTAGTAATTTTATGAATCCAGGTTTTTTTTTTTTTTATTAGAGCTTTTGAAATTCTTACTTTGTCCATGATATGATCTCAAAGTTGTCAGAAAACTGCATCTAAGAGTACTCATTGGTAGTTCTTTTTCCTGAAACTCCTTGAAAACACAAAATTTTAGGATTTGCAAAGAAGCTTTTAGAACAAATGTATCAGAATACAGCAATTTGCTGTGGACCTCAAAACTAAAATGGCCATAGTTAAATATTCCAATTAAGGAGAAAATTTGGTTGTTTTCTGTGGGCCCTAACAATAATTTAAAGTATCCAGATTTCTAGGAATCTAATACATACTATTCAATAAGCACATTTATACAAAATATAAGCTCCAAGAACGGCGAAAAAAAAAAAAAAGTAAACATTTCTTATTTGATAAACGCTTCCAAGTATAATTACCATATCAAGAATAAGCTGTTTATAGCTCTCCTTTGAAATGCCCTCCAAAAGGGCAGCTGCTATAACATCCAAAGTAGTTTTGAAGTTAAAAAAAAATTAAATTAGAAATTTAAATTTGATTTTTGAAGCCTGTTAAATATATAAAACATAAAAAATTAAAATAGCTCACAAAAAATAGGATGCACAGGTCAAGCTGTGAAATAATAGTAATTATTGAAACCAGAGTAATAATTTTAAAATTTCACCCAAAAAAACAAAAGCTTTTAGCAGATTGATAAAGAGGATATCTCAGGCTTTCTAAATAATCAAACGACATAATAAAAAGAGCAGCGAAAGCCAACACAGAAACGTTTCTCCTCCTTCCCTTTTTCTATTTTTTGGCAGTTTACTCTCAAAAGGTGAGCCAAATTCTTCTATTCTTATTAATACTATACACAAATCTTGTTCAAAAGAGAAAACAAAATTCTAGTTTTGCATTATGGTAATTTTTATCTTAAGACTCAAAAAACCTTACAATAAATTTGTTGAATAAAGCCTGTTTTAGCCACATAAGATTTTGAAATTATTTTTCCTCCAACTTTGTATATGCCTCTAGTTTTATCTGTGTGACTTTTCCCTTTATTTTCTATAAGAGTATGACACCATAGAAACAGCCTTTAAATAACCTCTAAACTAGACAACATTATTTTTTTCTTATCAAACATACATCCTCATGCCTTTATAACTTTTTCTACCAAAAGCATATCTTGCTTTTCTGTACATGTTGTATATAAATTATTTCTCTTATAGTGATAGTTTTAATTACATATGCTAATTTGATTTTTGACTTTTAGTAACTCTAATTTCTAGTGAAAACCTAACACATAAGTAATTTTAAACTGTTTTATATGTTTGTAGATAAAGACCATTTCATAATTTTTAGAGAGAGATGTTTCCTCAATATTTTGTTTATCAACTGATACAAAATACATTTAGATTTTCTTTCTTTCTTTTCCTATTTTCTACCAACATCACCCAGGAAAAAAATTTAGCTTTTCTATACAATATAAATAGAAGATCTCAAAGTATGCAACTTAAACTTATGTTCAATACTTCATGGTTAAGTATTTTAACTTAGAAATGACTCAGATATTTTATGATTATCTATGACTTAATTTAGCAAAACATGGTTTTAAGATTTTAAATTACTAAAAAGAATTTTGAAATGATGATACAGGTGCCATTCCTAATGCCCTCCCTAGCTGTTCTGGGTCCTGAATACCCACATGTACCCAGGATGGCTATGAAGGGCAGGGCCCATCTGAACCCTGGATTTAAACATCAAGTGTAGAACCCAGGACAGAGGACAGAGCTGTAAAGGTGACAGCTGGTGGCCTAGGTTCTATGAACACACATATGTCCTCAAGCTTCTCCATGGTCACCTATCCAGACTCTACAATCCAGAGGCTCAAACCCAAAGATATATGCTTACAGCAAGATGTGTGCTACACTTCAGAGGGGCCAACCAGCCACCCTCACAGTTTTAGCTTACAGACAAATCAAGCAAGTACCAAAAACATTATAGAAGTGGCAGTTTTATGACCTTAAAACATGTAACACAAACAGCATAAACCCATCTGACAAGTAGACTCAGGCAAAAATGTCTGAATTATATTTAATACTGACAATTCTGAATACACTATTTTATTTTACCAACAATTTTAAAACTACCTTTATTTACCAGATAATATCTCAGCTCATATGGAAATATTACATACACTTAAGATACATAGACAGATATGTGGACACATAGACAGAAGCAGATCTTATAGCTGTCATTAGCCAGCTTCTAAATAGTTTCTTTCCCCCATTCATGCAATAAACCTTCTGATTACCTGTTTCATTGCCCTAAGCAATTGTTAGCTAGGCAATCCTAAATTTGTACTGACTCTTAGGTGAAATAAGGTGGAAAATCTATATCTCAAAAATACAGAATTTAGATCTAAACATTATTTGCCAAGACAGAGAATGACAGGTAAGGCTCAGTTAAGGCAAGATAGCCAGAAAAACTACTTTAGACAAAGGTAAGATTTGTTATGTAAACTTTTAAGTCAATGCCTTTCCCATTGTAAAAGTTTCTAGTGGTTTAGTTGCAGAGAGAGAGAGAGAGAGGGAGAGAGAGAGAGAGACCCTTACAAATTGAGATTTGGTTTGTAAATGAACATTTCTTTTACCAGGAGTTTAAAAATAGCCAGCAGAAGGCCAGAAGGTTGTACTTTGGATATTTAGTTTGATAGGTGGCTTTTAAACTTAGTTTCTGTTTCTTAACTGAATTATTGTTCAGGCCAGAACTCATTAACAAACAGAGCCAGACCCACTCATGACTCTTAGGGTTCTATGAGGAAGACAGAGGACCTAAAAAGGGGCCAGTGATACCTTAGCTCTGTTTCTCAAAGAGGTATCAGAGTTACTAGAAGTTTCTTTCAGATTCTTTCATGTGATAACCAGGACTCTCATATTTCCTCTTAGTAATTTTTCATCCATTGACCACCAAATGAAGAAAGTAGGGGCTTGAAGGGGCACATATCAATAACTAAAGGGAAATGAATGGAAGATCATAGCAAAAACAGGGGGAGGAGCAAATGGAAGAATGAGCCCTAGAGGAGCCAGTCTGGCGAGATCTCAAACTCTCAAAAAAAGGCCAGTTAAATTTCACATTTTTTAAAGCAAAAATCTTGCCAAGAAAGGAAACAAGCAGAGGAACTGAACATACAATTAAAAGAGGTTTCAGTTGGATCAGAAAATTCCCATGGGAGAAATAGGATCCAAAGGAGAACAGAAATGTCTAAAAATATGTATAATCTGAGTATCAGCTTTGATTAAGCTGACATTTGCTGATAGAATTCAAAAAATCTTTTGAATCTCTCATTATCAATTTTTAGCCGGAACAAAGCCGATATTCCTGGCTTTTGAACTTTTTCTTTTTTCTTTTAAACCAAAGGTAATTTCCCAGTGACTAAGAACCAAAACCTTAACCAAGGATGCATGGGGCATCTACAAAAACGTGGAAAAAAGCAGTCCTCACAAGATCCAGAGTTACTGCCACAGCTACTAGATGAAAAAAAAAAAAAGAGACTTAGAGACAACCAGGAAAACAATAGCCATCCATGGAGGGGAAAAGTATCAGTAAGAAATGAGTACATCAGAAAGTCAAGAGTCACACAAACATAAATTCAAAATAAGTAATCTAAACTAATTCTTATTGCTGGGAGAGGTGTCAGAGCCCTGGCATTGGAAAGTGGTTGACTTGTGGGTTGGTAAGAATTTACTGACAACGGTATGGGCTTGAAAACAGAAAATTTTATTAGAAAGAGAGAATGCTGTAGAAGAGTGCAATGGGACACCTCAGCAAGAGAGGACTGAGCACAGCATGGTGGCTTTTTCTTCAGGGGTGTTTAGAGACCTTAAAGTGGAAGCTGAAGGGTAATTTGCATGATAAGTGATTACATTTGTAGATATTTTGGTGTCGGCAAGGGTTGCACAATAAGTTTGGCAGCCTGGCATGCATGCATTCTGGAGGTGTATAGACATTCTAGTTTCTTGTAAATTTTAGGTTGAAAAGAAGCCTGGAACCAGGTGCTGACTTTAGATAATAGGGAAGTCTAATTACTTCTAGATTCCTCAAATAAGGATTTTTTTTTTTTTTTTTTTTTTTTTTTTTTTTTTTTTTGTCTCTTAATGGTCTGCTTGATGGTCACTAGGTGTTCTTTGCTCTCCTCACTTATAAATGTTTCTTTTTTCCTCCTGGGTTAAAGGACTTACACCTCTAAGGGACTAGTTCTCGGTCTGGGAATCAAACCTGGGCAGCGGCTGTGAAAGCATGGAATCCTCGCCACCAGAATACAGGCTGGATTGCCCTTTTTGCAAATCCCACAGGGAATCCAAAGCAGGCAGTATGTGTGTACACAGGGTTTTAAGTTTGTTTAAAATCTGATTTCTGCCATTTTGGAATCTTGCCAACAGAATTTTAAAGGCTATATTTCTCTTGTATTTTTTCATAGATACCAATAAGATGGCTATTTAAGATAAGAGCTCTGTAAAAAGTTTTCTTTTAAATATAATCCTTCTGTTTATTTCATAAGTGACTCAAGCCAATAGACATTTTTTATGGAAGGTCCCGGACGTAACTTTTCAAAGTTCAAACACCATGGACAAAAGTGTTGTTTTAAAAATGGGCGCAGAAGATGTAGCACCATATGAGACCCTCAAAAATGTACTCCCAGAAATAAGTTAGATAACAAAAGACTCTCGTTGCCACAGATGATTAAGGATGGTGTCTGTGCGTATGGTGCCTCTAGTATCCCACAAATTTGTGGTGGTTTGCCAGTCACAGGCTTGCTAATCTGTGACACTGGGCATACCCCCCTGGGATTGGACTTTCCCAGGCCTATTCAGGCAACAAGGATTGAGACAACAAAGCCCCTTATGGGTGGGAATTCTTCTTTCTTTTTTGAGACAGAGTCTCCTTCTGTCACCCAGGCTGGGGTGCAGTGGTGCGATCTCGGCTCACTGCAACCTCTGCCTCCTGGGTTCAAGTGATTCTCCTGCCTCAGCCTCCCAAGTAGCTGGAATTACAGGTGCATGCCACCACACCTGGCTAATTTTTGTATTTTTCATAGAGATGAGGTTTTGCCATATTGGTCGGGCTGGTCTTGAGCTCCTGACCGCAGGTGATCCACCCACCTCAGCCTCCCAAAGTGCTCGGATTACAGGCATTAGCCACCACACCCAACCTATGGATGGGAATTCTTATTAATACAAACTCCCTTGAGAGCTCGGCACATTCTGAACAAAGAGTGTGCTGCTTAATGTCTTATGTGTCTAGGGATTCCCAGTCCTTTTGATATGGGGGTGGGGTGCAGGCAGGGAAGTGCTGGGTAGAGAAGGATGGGTCCCTGGCCAGGGTTCCACCTCCAGCCTATGAGCATGGGCCTAGATAAGGACAGGCATTTCTGTTTTCATGCCCAAGACCATCCTGGCCCACCATGTCCACATCCTATGCCTATAAAACCCCCAAGACCCTAACAGACATGCACACAAGCAGGTGGACATCAAGAGGAACACACCAGTGGAAGAAGACACAAGTGGCTGGATATTGAGAGGAACGCACTGGGAAAGAACACACCAATAGATGCTGTCCAGCTGGCAGGCCATCCACCAGGGGAATGCTGCAGAGTTTGGATGGGACAGTAGGAGGAGAGCCCAGCCACTGAGCAGCTAGACTCCAGGGAAAAATCACCTTCCTACTCCATCTCCCTTCCAGTTCCCCATTTGTTGAGAGCTATTTCCACTCAATAAAGTCTTGCGTTCATTCTCCAAGCCCACGTGCGATCCAATTCTTCCAGTATGCCAAGCCTAGAAACCCCGGGATACGGAAAGCCTTCTGTCCTTGCAATAAGGCAGGGGTCTAATTGAGCTAACACAAGCCGCTTATGGATGGCTAAACTGAAAGAGCACCCTATAACATGCCCACCTGGGCTTCAGCTGTAAACATTCACCCCTAGCCTCTGCCCTGGGGTCAGATCCCCATGACTGGCAAGTCTGCATGCTCTCGCTAGAGGTTTGAGCAGCGGGACACCAAAGAACTGAGCCATACCCCCATTGCACATCCTGCTAGGGGGATAAAGGAACTTTTCCTGTTTTACTTTCACACTGGCCACTGGCTGTGAATCAAAAGTTACACCCCTAGATGGCGGACACCAAAAGAAAGCAGTCCCACTCAGTCACAAGTTAAGATCTCAAGGACATAGTATTGAACAAGAGGTACTTTATGACAAATGACACAGAAAGACAGAGACAAAGGAAAAAAATAAAGACTATTTCTGGGAGGAAAGAATCAAACGATATGAATATTCATACCAAAACATACACCAGAGTCACTACACCTGAGACTAGTCTGTATAAATGATTTACTCCTAATCTGGTTGTTCTGCTATGGTCACAAGGGAAAATTTCCCCTTCACCCTCTGAAGGTTTGCAGAAAATCAGCTGACAATAGGGAAATGAATAGGAGAAAAGGCATGCAAAATTTATTAATATGCACAAGAGTAGTACAAAATTCGAAAACTCAAAAAAGAGCCAGATGGCTGACATTTTTATGCCATTTTGAGGTTGTAGAAAGAAGAGGCATTTGGAGAAGATGGCAAGACAGGTTATGGGAGGTAGAGAGGAAGAAAGGCATGGGGCAAAGGTGGTATTACTAAGTGGATGAAAACCCACTTCTCAGAAAGAATAGATGGTGGCCTGTGATTGAGTTAATTTTTTTTAGATCCAGATAAGGGGGGAGGGATTCAGAGCGAGCCAAGTTTTCTATATAATTAATGTAGATTTTTTTTTTCTACGGAGGCAAATCTTCTCCACAAAAGGCAGCTTTTCAGGGCTATTCCTGTCTGCAGGCCCTCTGAATAGCCTTCTCAAAATATTTCAAAGAAGTGTATTTTAGGTAAAATATTTTGGTTTTCTTTACAAGTGTCTACCTGGAATACAAAAGCCAATTGTCGAAACACTCTATATTAGTGATGCAAAATTCCTGCAACAATACAGGATCATTGAAGGATGGATCTCAATGGATTTAAACAGAAAACTAATTGTTTTAGTAGTGGCCAAAATCAAAGCACTGTCACTACTCTCAGGGAAAGGGAAAAGTGTATCCCGTCTTCTCCATGCATGAGGTTTAACTGCAGGGTCACTTCATATGTGCACATCGCTGGGATGTTTGCTGGGGCAGACATTAGCTTGTATATTTACTGATAAAACAGCTTGAAAAAATGTTTTGGTATCTGGCTTTACAATAAACTGAGTGTTTATGTTCTCCTCACATTCATGTGTTAAAATTTTAACCCCAAGGTGATGGTACTAGTAGGTGATTGGGTCATGAGGGCAGAGCTCTCAAGAATGGGACAGTGCCATTATAAAAGAGGACAGAGGGATCTCTTCACTCTTTCACCGTGTGAGGACACAGCAAGATGCCCTCTATGAGGAAGAAGGCCCTCACCAGACACTCAGTCTGCCAGGGCCTTGATCTGGGACTCCTCAGCCTCTAGAACTGTGAGAAATAAATTTCCGTTGTTTATGAGCCACCGAGTTTATGGCATTTTGTTATGGCAACCTGAAGGGACTAAGACAGGCTTCATTAACTTTTAGCAGAATATAAATAAATGCTTTTCAGGTAATGGGGAGAAAACAAAAAAGATTGATTGGAGGAAATGATTTTCCTAATTGGATCTTTATGGAGTATAATCAATAATTCTGTTAAAGACCATTTGTTGTAAAAAGAAAGGAGATGGAAGGAGTTTATGCATTTACCAGACATGCCAGAGATCCAGAGACGTCTGGTTTCATTGGGTTCCTAATTTTCCAAATCCTTAAAGTGAAGCATAAATGGAACCAAGAAGCCTTATATTCATGGAGCTCAGACTGTTTGTCTTGAAGTAGAAGCAGCTCAGTATAGATCAGACAGAAAATTGGTGAACAATAAGTAAGAACCTAGACTGACACTCATAAATCAGTCGTTTGGGACAATATGACCATCTCGATGTTTCTGAGTTCTTGAACTGAACAAGTCACTGCATTAATTATCTGCTTTTTGAGGTCCCTAAATAATTCTTCCACAGAGAGATCTGGCCTTATTGTTGGCTCACATAGGCATAATTCTAGGATACTTTCTCTCAATTTGCTTGGTTTATCGTGTGTGTGTGTGTGTGTGTGTGTGTGTGTGTGTGTGTGTGTGTGTATCAGGGGCTGTCTTCTGCAGGCACCCCACTGTGCATCTTCTGCAGGAGGATAACAGTGCTACTTACCGGAGGGGGCGGAACATGGCCCTTCAAAAGATACCTATATGACTCTGCTTAGGCTGCCATTACAAATGGCAGGGACTGGGTGGCTTAAACAACAGAAACCTATTTTCTCACCGTTCTGCAGATCTAAGATCAAGGTGCCAGCAAATTTGGTTTCTGATAAGGGCTGTCTGTTGACTTGCAAATGGCTGCTAAAATGAAAAATTTGTTTATCTATATAGACAATATTTCTTTTGGCACCAAATGTGTGGGTTTTCCACACTAAGCAATTCTTCAACTTTCTGGTTTTCCTATAATTTAACTCAATTAAATTTCAGAAAGCTTATAAAAGGAAAAAAAAAAAAAACTTTCTCTACTCACACAACACTTCTTTCGACACCAAACGTATGGCTTTCCACTCCAGCAATTCTCTAGTCCAACTAGGTGGCCTAAAATTTAACTCAATCCTGACATTAATACCAGGAGTTAATTCTGCTCTGCTAGGAGCAGATCTCGTGGGTTAAGGGCTCAGTCCCAAAAGCCTGCTCCTCGCTTCAGATTCCAATCACAAGCAGTGGGTCTCCAGGTAACCCACACTTCTGTCCAATTTGGCTACAAATCAGGCAATCCCTTAGCCCTCCTCTTGGGCTTGATAATTTGCTAGAGGAGCTCACAAAATTCAGAAAAACACTATGTTTAATGGTTTACTATAAACGATATTACAAAAATACAGCTTACCAACTAAGTGAAGAGTTTTCTGAGATCTGCAAGGGTCCTGAGCATAGGTGCTTCTGTCCCTTTGAGTTGGGGGTGCATCACCCTCTAGGCACATGGATACATTCGTTGACCCAGAAGCTCTGCAGTCTCCATTGTTTAGGATTTTTGTGGAGGCTTCGTTAAGTAGGCATAATTGATTAAATTACAGTCAGGGCATTGTGGATACATTTTGAGAAATGTTAGACAATTCTGTCTTTGAGCAAACGTTATAGAGTGTACTTAGGCAAATCTAGGTGGTATTGCCTACTGCACACCTAGGCTATACCGTATTACCTATTGCTTCTAGGATACGAACTTATATAGGATGTTGCTATACTGTAGGCAGCTATAACAGAATGAGTATTTGTAGATGTAAACATAGAAAAGGTACAGTAAAAATATGGTATTATAATACTGTGGACTGATATTGACCAAAATGTTGTTTTGTGACACATGACTGTATTCGCCTCTGGTGATTAACTTGATCCCTACCTAGCCCCTCTTTCTTTCCTGCAGATTAGGGGGTACAACTGAATGTTCTAACCATATAATTGTGTGGTTGGTTTCCCTGACAACCAGCTGGCATCCTCCCAGGGTCATCTCCTTAGCATAAACTCAGGTATGGTTAAAAGAGGCTTATTACGAATAACAAAAGATACTCCTCTTACCCTAATCACTTAGGAAATTCCAAAGATTTTAAAACTCCGTGCTAAAACCAGGAACAAAACCAAATATATATTTCTTATTATATCACAACATCACAGCCGCCTTCTCAATGTGTCCTCACATAGCCTTTCCTTTGTGCACCTGGGATGGAGAGAGAGAACAATCTGACATTTCTTCCTCTTCTTATGAAATACCAGTCCTGTCAGATTAGTCCTCCATCCTTATGACCTGGTCACTAAAATTACCCGCATAAAGATGCTGTCCTAAGTGGAAACCCCATCTTCAAACCAAAAGTAGCCTGAAACCCGTGGTTCAAAGAGAGAACTTCTATTCCTGTACACCCATTCTCCCCTGATTGGTTCTTTCTGAATAATGTCTTTTTACCAAAAAAATGCTGCCTTTTCCAAAACTACCTGTGACCCACCCCATCCCCCATCCTGTGCCTATAAATACCCTAGACTTGGCTGGTAGAGAGAAGTGACTGGATGTTGGGGAGAGGCAACCTGACTTTGGAGGAGAAAGGCAGGGAGGCAACTCGACTTCAGGGGAGAGCGACCTGCCCTTCCTGCTTCTTTCCAGCTCCCCTCTACACCGAGAGCTGCTTCCATCACTCAATAAAATTCTTCTCATTCACTATCCTTCAATTCACCCACACGACCTTATTCTTCTTGGGCAACAGACAAGAGTTCAGGACCCACCACGTGTGGGTACCCAGGAAGGCTGTCACAATGGCCATTTGCTCTTGCTGCTGGAGGGCAGCTGTCCCACATGACAAGACAAAGGGCCCACTGAGCTGATAACACACTACTGTCTGTGAATGGCGGAGCTAAGAGAGCATTGTAACACGCCCTCTGATGCTTTGGGATCACAGGCACCCCTGCCTGGATGCTGCAGCAGGGCCTGCACAAAGTTGGCTCCTGCCAGCACTAAAGCAGCCAGCCAGTTCCTGTACTCATTTACTCACATGCTCCCTCTGGTGAAAGTTGAGCACGGTGGACTGAGTAAATGGGACACCCTGTCGGAAGTTCCACAAAAAGGTCAAGGAGACATCCTGCATCATCATCATCACACTGGGGCTAGGGCTTCAACGTATGAATCTGGGGGTGGGAAGGCACAATCCAGTCCCTAACAAGATCCATGCAGAGCACTCATGGGAACTGTCTACCTCTGCCTTGTGGAGTCCAGCACTTTAACTTCTTTCTGAGGTTTTCCGCTGTTCCCCACTCACCCTGTCACCCAGGCTGGAATGTGGTGGTGCAATCATGGTTCACTGCAGACTCGACCTCTTGGGCTCAAGCAGTCTTCCAACTGCAGCCTCTTGAGTAACTGGGACTACAGGCATGTGTCACCACACCTGGCTAATTTTTTTGTATTTTTTGTAGAGATGGTGTTTTGCTGTGTTGCCCAGGCTGGTCTCAAACGCCTGGGCTCAAGCAGTCTGCCTACCTCAGCCTCCCAAAGTGCTGGTATTACAGGCATGAGCTATCACACCTAGCCTCTGAGGTCTTAATACCTTACCTGACTTAACCCATCTGATATTTGCCTCTTGGACTTTTGCAACAGACTATCTATCCATGCATCAACTTTAGCTCTTCTAGCTCCCCACCTGCTCCCTGCCTGTCTCCTTCCTTCACTTGTTTCTGTTCTGGCCCTCAGTTCCTTCTCCTAGCTCCTGCCCCTAGGTCACAGTTGCCTGCCTTGGGCATCTTCCTGTAGGAGTAAGGAGTATAAATCCATATTAGTCATTTCTGCTTCTACCACATATAAGATGATTGTCAGGACCCATGCCAAAGACCTAGTCTTGGAGAAAAACTGGAAGTCCCTACGGCTTGAGAGTTTAGATCTCACCATTCAATAAATAATACTGAAAATATTATTATGTGAGGGCTGAAAAAGATGCAATCTGTACTCTCACAGTGAATAGGACCACTTTAAATTCACAATGAACTGTCCATCTAATAAGAAAATCCCAGAGTCTTTTATTAAAAGGTAGAATTTGACAGCAAAATATTAATAAACATATATCTTACCCCTTAGGAAACTTCAAACCTCTTCCTGTTTGTAATGTTGCATTTATTGTTTCATATATTCAATAAGCAATCACTCATGTTCACCACAGAGGAAGTTTGATGGGGCTGTGGAGAAACAGGAAGGTGGAATTGGAAAGGTAGACAGGGCTCAGAGCATGGAAGCCTTGTGTTCTATGCCCACGACTGTATTCTGGAGGCAATGGGAAGAGGCAGAGGCAGAGGTGATGGATTCAACGGACTCAGAAGTTGTTAAACCCACAGGACATGGGACATGAGGACAAGGGATGGGTCCTAGATGACCCCTGGCTTCTGGCTGGTGAGCCTGGGGACACGGTGGGACCTTCTCTGAGAAAGGGAAGCAGAATCTGAGCAGGTCTCTGAGGGTAGGGCTGATGGGTTTGCTTTCAGAGTATGAAAGGAGAGGTGTCCACGGGGCATCTGCATGGAGATTCTCAGGGTCTGGGTCTCCACTGATCCTGGGGGCTCTGGAAAGAGACTTTTACTTATCACTTACTGCTTCTTTATTACCCATTTCTTTCTGAAAGCCATGCTTCTTCCAACTGGCTGATTCTCAGGCTATCCCTAACCTCCATCCTTCCTGAGGGCCTTGGTGGGCTCCTTCCCTTGAAGCATTACTTTTGTCCACCAGATCCACTTCTGGTTTCAGCCCCTAAGGGTGATTGTTTTGTCACAACCTCTCCTGTCCTCCTCAAGCCCCAGCCCATTCCTCCCCTTCCATGTCCTTGGGCAAGTCTTGGCTTGCCTGTCCTGAGCTGGTTCTGCATCAGGTTGGACAGCCAGCTGCACTTTGTCCTTCTCTTGTCACCTGCTTACTGAAACACTGCTGAGCTTTGTTCCTCAGCTCTTCTAGGTGAAGACCTTTCCTATGGCATGTTCACCAGAGGAGGCAGGGGGAGAATGCAAGGCCATTACCATTGCAAATCCTTTTTGGAAAATAGACCCAGGAAAATTAAGGTGTACATGATAGAAGAAAAATGGAGACACAGGGACCCTAGCGTCTTTTCCTGGAGGAGAAAAGGTGCAGAAACAGAAGACTGGTCTTTCAGGAGATGCGTTTTTCCCTCTTCGTCATTTAATCAAAATTTGGATATACTACGAGGGAGCTTTCTAGTTCGGGCTCTGGTGTGAAACACAGGGTAAGAATCCTTGTTTTTGAATTGCAATAACAATAACAATAATAATAACTAACACTTACTGAGCACTTACTATGTGTCTGACACTAAGCTCATTGCAGGCATTACCTCATTTAATTCTCACAACAGTGCTACAAGGCAAATGTTGTTACTATTATTATTTTTTTCTATTATTATTTACTTTTTAAGATGAGAACATAGTGCTTAGGACAGGTTACGTGACTTGTCCATGAGTTTCACTGCTCAGCACTGATGCAGCCAGGCTCCAAACCTGTCTACACAGCTTGGGTGTTGCATTGAGTACTGAACTGGATGGTGTTCCCCCCAACTCATGTTCAACTGGAACTTCAGAATGTGACCTTATTTGGAAATAAGGTCATTGCAAATATAATTAGTTAACATGAAGTCATACTAGATTAGAGTAGGCTCTAAGCCCAATGGCTGGTGTCCTTGTAAGAAGGTTATGTGGCAACATAAAGATACATGAAGGAGAATAGCACATGAGGACAGAGGCAGATTGGAGTGATGGGTCTACAAGCCAAGGAATGCCAGGGATTACTGGCAGAAGAAGGGGAAAAAAGACTTCTTTTATTTGCCAGTTGCTTGCTTCATGGCTGAAGCCCCTATCACAAAAGACAGATGAAAAAGAGAAAAGGATACACATTAATTTGATATGAGCTTTACATGACACAGGAGCATTAAGAAATAAAGGCGTAAATAAACAGGTTATTTTTAATGCTAGGTTGATGGAGCAGTAGCCATTAATAGAGAAGTACGGCTGGAGAAAAATGTACCACCTAAGGATTATAAATGGGGGGAAAACTTAGCAAAACCTATTTGCTCAGATTCTTCTCTGTGTCCCTGTGTCTTCAGAGATGAGGATTTTTCTTTCTTCTGGGTATAGGGAGGGCATCTCTCAAACTGGGGTCTATGACCTGCCTCAGGGATAAAGTGGGAATGTAAGAGTGACCTTCCTGCTTCTGCTGTTTTCTCAAATGCCAAGGTGCCATATTTGGAAGCAGCGTGTCCTGCACCCAGATTCTTTCGTAGAACCTCAAGAAGTAAAAACAAAACAACACCACCTTGGTTTCTGGTTTCTAGCCTCTAAACTGTGAGATAATGAATTTTTGCTGTTTTAAGCCACTCATAGTAATGTAACAAGCCCTAGGAAACGAAACAAACTGTACTATGGCTCAAAATGATAATTTCCCAAATCATTTTCTAACAGTCAAAGAGATGATGGTTTTCCAGCACGCTCCATTTTTCTCTGTTTCAGATGTCATGGATGTGTCAACTTGACAAGGCTTATTTTAACCAGAGATTCAATTTCCTTCTTTATACAAATTCCTTGGTTTATTTAGGTATAGCTATGCCATCTAGTGGCATAAAATGAGAGAAATACAGGTTATTTTTGGAAATGGCTAAATGTATGATTTGAGTAGTCTACTTGCTCCTTGAAGAGTATCAGACAGAAAAATCTGCAATAGAATCTTCCCTAAACATCTATTTGTGCTGATGTCTGTGTTAGTGACTTGGAATGATTAGAATCACTCCTCAATGTTATGTTTCTGCTGATTCAAGTGGCTACAGGGTGAGCTGTCATTGTAGCATTGTAGCACATCTTGGTCATAAATGTCCAGACCTGGTGAAGTGCATAAAATTAAAAGTCAAATGTGTTTTACACTTATTGTCAGAAAACTACTCTTGCGAAAAACAGAGATCACTTGCAGGTTTGTTTTCCTGGAAAAAAATTAAAAGTGATTCTAAGGCTGCAAGAATAAATGTCCACTTTCTATACTGAAGTAAATACATTCTTAGAATCAGAATTTGGAGGAAAAGAACAGAAATAATGAAAACAACCATTTATATTTGTGATTTTTTATGGAATGCATGACATAAACCTCTTCTATTCTCATTGGTTTATATGTGCACGGATTACTTTTATCCTTTGAGGAATTGCTGTTTGGATACACACTGTGGAATGAAGAGAGGGGTTAGACTATAGTGGATTGCTTTCACTGATTTTTTTTTTTTAAAAAGCAAGGCGTATCATTGAGATACTTTAGAATTTAGTGTTTCTGGAAGTTTCTGAGTAAAATGAGCTAGAAAAAACTCCTTTAATATTTAGAACCCTTCTTTTCAGGACAAATTAATATTTTATCCAACTATAATACATATTTATACAAAATTGATATAAACCAACTCAGTCAGAAGCCAAGAAAACATTAATTTTCTAAAGCTATCAGCCTGTTCAAAACTTAGTGTTCTCCTTTTGGAATGCAAATTTACTACACTAAATTTAAAAAATCCAAACACGATAAGCCCAATTATTACTCTAAGACCCTTTTCCACCCACCAGCAAGGAGAGTAAGCATTTCTAAATGAGGTGTCCACTCTGTATGTATTAGACCTATGCAGAAGACTGGATTTAGGGCATTGGAGTAAGTGATGAGTATCTCCTCATTAACATAGTAGAAATCATTCCGTTATTTAACCTAGGACATGGATATTCTTCCTTGATTGTCTAAGAGTTTTTCAGGAAGACAAACAAGGTTGAATTTTCTGATAATACTGCCTGGCTGACAAATTTTAAAATGTTTTCCATTTTCTTATGTTCTCTTGCCAAAATATTAAGTATCTGCTCTGCCTAATTACCTGACTTTAAAACATCTTTTTATTTTATTTTATTTTTGCCTTTTTTTTTTTTTGGAGACAGGGTCTTTCTCTGTTTCCCAGGCTGGAGTGCAGTGGCATGATCATAGCTCACTTGTAGCCTTGAACTTCTGGGTTCAAGCTATCCTCCTCCCACCTCAGCCTCCTAAGTAGTTAGGAACACAGGTGCATACTACCATGCCCAGCTATTTTGTTTTGTAGATGGGGTCTCACTATGTTGTCCGGGCTGGTCTCAAACCCCATAGCTCAAGCAATCCTCCTACCTCGGCCTCTCAAAGTGCTGAGACTATAGGTGTGAGCCACCATACCTGGCCTAAAATATCTTTCAAGTGTTAAGGTGGAATGCATTTTGGTAGCCACTTATTTATTTCAGGAAAGAAGTCAAATTCTGGCTGGGCATGGTGGCTTATGCCTATAATCCCAGCACTTTGGGAAGCCCAGGCAGGAGGATCACTTGAGGTCAGGAGTTCGAGACCATCCTGGCCAACATGGCAAAATCCATCTCTACTAAACAAATACAAAAATTAGCTGGGCACTGTGGTGTGCACCTGTAGTCCCAGCTACTCTGGAGGCTGAAGTACAATAATCTCTTGAATCCAAGGCGGAAGTTGCGTTGAGCCAAGTGCACCACTGCACTCCAGCCTGTACAACAAAGTGAGACTCTGTCAAAAAAAAAAAAAAAAAAAAGTCAAATTCTTTGTAGAAATGTGCAAGATAATTTTAAAATTCATATGGAATTGTAAAGAAACCAGAATATACAAAAGAATCTTGTAAAAAAACAAAGTTGGAAGACTCATATTTCCTGAATTCAAAATTACTACAAAACAATGGTAATCAAGACCGTGGTACTGACACAAGGACAGATATACAGATTACTAAAATAAAATTGAGAATCCAGAAATAAGCCCATACATCTAACTAATTTTTGAGAAAGGTGCCAAAACCATTCAGTGGGGAAAAAAAATTCATTTCAATGAAAGGACTTGGGACAACCAGAGAACCACATGCAAAATACAGAAGTTGAACCCTTACCTTATACCACATACAAAATTGACTCACAATGAATGAAACACCAAAATATAACTGCTAAAACTATAATACTCTTAGAAGAAGACCTTCATAACCTTGGATTTGGCGAAGAATTCTTAAATCTGACACCAAAAACACAGGCAATCAAAGAAAAAATAGATAAATAGAACTTCATCAAAATTTAAAACTTTTGTGTTTCAAAGGCAACCATCAAGAAAGTGAAATGGAAACCCACAGAATGAGAGAAAATACTTGCAAGACTGCAAATCATATATCTGATAAGGGTTTGGTATCCACAATATATAAAAAACTTGTAAAACTCAATAATGAAAAATTGAATAATCCAATTAAAAATGGACAAAGAATCTGAATAGACATTTATCCAAGGAAGATATACAAATGGTGAATAAGCACATGAAAAGGTGCTTGACATAATTAGCCATTAAGAAAATGCAAATAAAAACCAAGAGACAGTACTTCATAACCATGGATAGCTAAAATTGAAAAGTCAAATAGTAACAAGCATCGGTGAGGATGTGGAGAGATCAGAACTTGCATATACTGTTGGTGGGACTGTAGAATGGTGCAGCCATTTTGGAAAACAGTCTGGTACTCTCTCAAATGATTAAAGATAGAGTTATAACATGACCCAGAAATTCTACTCCTAGGTATATACCCAAGAGAAATGGAAACCTATGTCCACAGAAAAACTTGTGCATGAATGTTTATTACAACATTATTTTTAATAGTCTGTATAATCTGAATGTGTCTCTCCTACCAATTAATACGTTGAAATCCTAACCCCCAAAGTAATAGCATTAGGAGGTGGGGTATTTAGGAAGTGATTAGGTCATCAGGACAGAGCTGTCATGAATGGGGTTAGTGCTTTTATAAAAGAGGCCCAAAAGAGATCATTCATCCTTTTCTCCATGTGGGGACACAGCAAGAAGGTGCCATCTATGAACCAGGAATAAGGAGCTCACTAGACACTGAGTCTGCCAGGGCTTTGTTCTTGGACTTCTGAGACTCCAGAACTGTGAGAAATAAACATTTGTTGTTTATAGGGAGTTCATCACCAGTAAGCCTGCCTTATTTTTATAATTTACAATTTTTATATTCTCTTGATGAATCTGAACCTTTTATCATTACATAATGATCTTCTTTATCTCCTGTGACAGATTTTGAATAAAAGTCTATTTTGTCTGATATTAGTTTTGCCACCTCTACTCTCTTTTGTTGACAAAATGGCAAAGGGACATCTTTAAGTCGAAACAAAAGGATATTAAATAACAACAACGAAAATATATGAAAGTGGAAAACTCTCTGTTAAAGGTAAATGTATTGTCAAGTTGATACATGAGTCACTTTCAACTCTAGTATAAAATTTAAAACGTTTTAAAATAACTATAGCTACAATAGTTTGTTAATGAATACATAATATAAAAAGATTTAAAGTGTGACATCAATAGCACAAAATGTGTGCATAGAATGAGTAAGTGTGTAGAATTTTTGCATGCAACTGAACTGGAGTAGTTATTAGCTTAAAATAAACTGTTATGACCATAAGATGTTTTATGTAAGCTTCTTGGTAATGACAAAGAAAAAAACATGTAGTAGATACAGAAAAGATAAAGAGAAAGAAATTAAAGCATACTACTACAAAAAAAAAAATCCACAAATAACACAGGAAAATAGCAAGAAAGGCAGAAGGAAACAAAGGTACTACAAAAAAAGTCAGAAAAAAATGGTAATAGTAATTACTTACCTATTAATAATTATTTTAAATGTAAATGGATTAAATTCTCAAATCAAAAAACACAAGAGTAGCTGAATGGATATTTTAAAAAATTAAGATCCACCAACAGGTCACCTGTAAGAGACTCACTTTAACTTTAAGGACACAAATAAGATAAAAGTGAAGAGACAGCAAAAGATATTTCATGCAAATGGCAACAAAAAGAGAGTACAGGTGGCTAAACTTACATCAGAAAAAATAGACTTTTATTCAAAATCTGTCACAGGAGATAAAGAAGATCATTATGTAATGATAAAAGGGACAGATTCATCAAGAGAATATAAAAATTATAAAGATATATGCACTTAACATTGGAAAGCATCTAACTATATAAAGCAAATATCATCCACATGTAAAAGCATGATATTGGACCCTTATCTTATACCATACAAAAATTAACTCAAAATAGATTAAAGACTTAAATGTAAAACCTGAAACTATAAAACTTTGAGAAGAAAACATAGGGAAAAAGCTCTTTGAGACTGATATTGATCATCTTTTTGAATATGACACCAAAAGCACACGTAAGAAAAGCAAAAATAAGCAAGTGGGACTACATGCAACTAACAAACTTCTGCACTGCCAAAGAAACAATCAGCAAAATGAATAGGCACCTATTGAATGGGAGAGAATATTTGTAAATCATATGTTTGAGAAAGGGTTGTTGTGGTTCGAATGTTTTCATCAGGACAGTTGGAGAATGACCCTGAGGCATTTCAGAGATCTTTGAGGCTGCCCTTCTAATCACAGGCTCAGAAGTTTAGGGCCTTCAAGACAGAAATGGCTTGTGACCCAGGGCTACATTGAGGCTTTTTTCTCTGTATTCCAGTGAAGCACCCCTTGGTGACCCTAGCCATGGCTCAAGGAGGCCCAGGTGTGGCTCACACCACAAATCCAGAGGGCACAAGCCGCATGCTGTGGCAATGTCCATGTGGTGTTGACTCTGCAGAGTCTGCAGAATACACAAGTTGTGGAGCCAGGGTAGCCTCCACCTAGATTTCAAAGAATGTCTCAGAGAGCCTCAGGGACATAGGGGAGGAACCACCACAGAAAGTTCCCACTATGGCAATGCTTAGTAGAGTGGTAGAGTTGGGACCACTCCTGAGGCCCCAGAACTGTAGAGCCACAAGAGTGAAATGCCAGCCTGGGGGAGCAGCAGGCATGGGACTCCAACCCATGAGAAGGGACGCCAAAAAAGCCACGAGAGCAGGGCTCTGCAAGGCCTTTGGGGCCCAACACCTGCCACAAGGTGCCCAGAAAGTGGGACATGGATCAAAGGAGATCATTCTGGAGCCTTAAGATTTATGTTGTTCACCTTGTCGAGTTTTGGACATACTAGGGACCAATTATCTTTTTTTCTTGCCTATTTCTCCTTCTTGGGATGGGAACGCATATCCTATACCTTCTCACCATTGTGTTTGAAGTAGATAACTTTAATTTCGCAGGCTCACAGCTGGAGAAGAATTCGTCTCAGGATGAATCATGCCCTGAGTCTCACCCATATCTGATTTAGATGAGACTCTGGAGTTTGAACTTTTGAGTTGGTAGGAACTCAGACTTTGGAGCTATTGGGATAAAATAAATATATTCTGCATGTGAGAAAGATGTGAATTTTGGGGGAGTGAAAAAGGATGCTATGATTTGAATGTGTCCTCAACATATTGAAAACCTAATCCCCAATGCAACAGTGTTCAGAGATAAGGTGAACTGAGAAATGGTTAGGCTATGAGGGCTCTGCCCTAATTAATGGTTTAATGCCATTGTTGTAGGAATGGATTTGCTACTGTGAGAGTGGGTTATTTATAAAAGAATGACTTCGACCCCCTATTTATTCTCTCTCTCTTCCCCCCCCCATCTCTTTGTTTTTCTGCCATTGGATGATGTAATAAGAAGGGCCTCATTATATGCCGGCTCCTCAATCTTGAAATTCCCAGCCTCCAGAATCATTAGTAAATAAATTTCTTTTCATTATAAATTGTCTAGTTTGTAGTATTCTGTTGGAACAGCACAAAATTAACCAGACATGGGTTAATATCCAAAATATAAAGAGAACTCAAGCAACCCAATTAAAATACCTCAAATAACTCTTAAAAAAGGGCAGAGGATATGAATTTAAAAGTAATGAGAACTTTTAGGAGTCAGGAAAATGTGTAATTACAATGTTTTCCCCTATATTTTCTTTCAAAATTCTCACACAAAATCCTGTTCTGAATAAAGCAGGAAAGTGACAAAGATAATTATAATGCAGGGTTAGTCAATCATTTAAAATGCCTTACAGAATTTGAAACTATATATATATATAGTTATATATATATATGTATGTGTGTGTGTATATATATATATATATTTTTTTTTTTTTTTTTTCTTGTTGTATGATCAGTGCTAGCTTTAAGCCATTCATCCTCGTAGGATGAATGGAAACCTCTTGCCAGGCAGAACATTGCTGGAGACTATTAGAGCTGCCAATTCCGTCAACAGATGAATCTTGTGGAGTCAGCTCTTTTCCATGGGTCTAGGGCCTAGGTAAAGAACTTATATTTGTGCATTTAAGTTTTATAATTAGGTAACCATATTTTCCAACTTTATGGGTTATGTAAAATATATAACCAGGTTTATCCAAGATAGAATATCTGGCAACAGTTTTCTGTATTGTACCCCCAAAGCTAAAGTAGCTTAAACATTTAACATTAATGTTGAAGAGAACATTAGAAACCACAATCTCCCATCAGATTAATTAATTACAGTAATGGCAGAAAACAAGAACACACTGAAATGTCCTAAAATGTGAATGGATTTATTTTTGCACAAAGAACACTGTTTTGAGAGATGGGTTCTGTGTCGTGTGACTTCCCATTTCTGGCCTTTCTTTTCTTACGTGTAAAGTGGGGTAGGTTGAAATGCATGATCTAAAATGCTTTCTTGCTGTGAAACTGCATGCTTCATGTATAATAAATTGTTCAATATATTTTAGGTATGGATGATTCTGAAGCTATCTGTATGCATTAGTTTTGAAAAAAGAGTAGGTTTCTGGGTAAGGTAAAATGCATGATTTTATTTTACCGACACTTCTACCCACAAACAGTGTCATAAGAAAATCAACCAAAAGGTAACTTACAGAATGGGAGAAAATATCTACAAACTGTATATATGATAAGGAATTAATACTCCAAATATATGACGAACTAAAACAACTCAATAGCAAAAAACAAAATAAACTGATTTAAAAATGGACCGAAGACCTGTATAGACATTTCTCACAAGAAAACATACAGATGGCCAACAGGTGTATGAAAGGTGCTCAACATTACTGATGATCAGGAGAATGCAAACCTATCCACAATGAGCAGTCGCTTCATACCTATTAGGATGCTATTGTCAAAAAGAAAAAGAATAACAAGTGTTGGGGAGAATGTGGAGAAAAGATCCTTACATGCTATTGGTGGGAATGTAAACTAGTACAGTTATTATGGAAAACAGTAGGGAGGTTGCTCAAAAACTTAAAAACAAAACTACCAAACAATCCAGTCATCTACTTCTGGGTATATATCTAAAGGAAATGAAATCAATGTCTTGACTAGATAATCGCACTCCCATGTTCACAACAGCCAAGATATGGAAACAACTTGTGTCCACCAACAGATGAATGAGTAAAGAATATGTGGCATATGTATATACGATGGAGTATTAGCCATAAAAAGAAGGAGATCGGCCATTTGCAACAGCATGGATGAACCTGGAGAACATTTTGCTAAGTGAAATAAGCCAGACACGACACCGAAAATAAAATCCTGCATTATCTCATTTATATGTGGAATCTTAAAAAGCTGAACTCACAGAAGCAGAGAGTAGGATGGAGGTCACCAGGGGCAAGGAAGTGGGAAGATGTTGGTGAAAGGGTGCAAACTTTCACTTATATGATGAATAAGTTCAGGGTCTAACATACAGCACAGCGGCCACAGTTAATGCTGTATTGTATACTTGAAATTTGCTAAGATAGTAGCTCTTAAGTGTTCTCACCACACACACAAAGAAACGTCACCATGCGAGGTGGTATGTTAATTAGCTTGGTTGTGGTAATCATTTCATAATATATACATATATCAAGTCATCATGTTGGACACTTTAAACGTTTACATTAAAATAATTTTTTTATTATACTTTAAGATCTGGGATATATGTGCAGAACGTGCAGCTTTGTTACATTGGTATACACGTGCCATGGTGGTTTGCCCCACCCATCAACCTGTCATCTACATTAGGTATTTCTACTAATGCTATCCCTCCCCGAGCCCCCCAGCCCCCAACAGGCCCCAGTCAGGGATGTTCTCCTTCCTTTGTCCATGTATTCTCATTGTTCGACTATGTGAGAACATGCAGTGTTTGGTTTTCTGTTCCTGTGTTAGTTTTCTGAGAATGATGGTTTCCAGCTTCATCCATGTTCCCGCAAAGGATGTGAACTCATCTTTTTTTATGGCTGCATAGTTTTCCATGGTGTATATCTGCCACATTTTCTTTATTCAGTCTATCACTGATGGGCATTTGGGTTGGTTCCAAGTCTTCGTTATTGTGAACAGTGCTGCAATAAACATACGTGTGTGTATGTCTTTATAGTAGAATGATTTATAATCCTTGGAGTATATACCCAGTAATGGGATTGCTGGGTCAAATGGTATTTCTGGTTCTAGATCCTTGAGGAATTTCCACACTGTCTTCCACAATGGTTGAACTAATTTACGCTCCCACCAATAGTGTAAAAGCATTACTATTTCTCCATATCCTCTCCAGCATCTGTTGTTTCCTGATTTTTTAAAGATCGCCATTCTAACTGGCATGAGATAGTATCTCATTGTGGTTTTAATTTGCATTTCTCTAATGACCAATGATGATGAGCTTTTTTTCATATGTTTGTTGTCTTCTTGTGAGAAGTGTCTGTTCATATCCTTCACCCATTTTTTGTTGGGGTTGCTTGTTTTTTTTCTTGTAAAATTTTTTAAGTTCTTTGTAGATTCTGGATATTAGTCCTTTGTCAGATGGGTAGATTGCAAAAATTTTCTCCTATTCTGAAGATTACCTGTTCACTCTAAAGATAGTTTCTTTTGCTGTGCAGAAGCTCTTTAGTTTAATTAGATCTCATTTGTCAATTTTGGCTTTTGTTGCCACTGCTTTGGTGTTTTAGTCATGAAGTCTTTTCCCATGCCTATGTCCTGAATGGTATTGCCTAGGTTTCCTTCTAGGGTTTTTATAGTTTTAGGTCTTAAAGGTTTACAATTTTTATTTGGCAATTACACTTCAATAAAGCTGTAAAAAATAAAATTAAAATTATTATTAAAAAAAAAATTTTTTTGAGATGGAGACTCGCTCTGTCACCCAGCCTGGAGTGCAGTGGCACAATCTCCACTCACTGCAAGCTCCACCTCCCGGGTTTACGCCATTCTTCTGCCTCAGCCTCCCATGTAGCTGGAACTACAGGCACCTGCCACCACATAGTGCTAATTTTTGTGTTTTTAGTAGAGACGAGGTTTCACCGTGTTAGCCAGGATGGTCTCGATCTCCTGACCTTGTGATCCGCCTGTCTCGGACTCCTAAAGTGCTGGGATTACAGGCTATTTTTTTTTAATTTTAGAAATGAATGAATTGGATGGTATGTGAACTATATCTCAAAGCCGTTAAAAAAGACACATTGATATTGGTAATTTCAGTAATTTAATCAGCATCTCTTTCAACAGATAAATAGGTCGGCATGTTTTATAAGATTTGATGTTATTATAGGGAGAATATCTAACAAACAATATTAACAGATTTAGTCACAATTAACTCCCATAAATATGATAATTTTACCATACAAAAATAGAATGGAAAGTGAATTATGTTACTTTCCACACTGCATTTTTGTAATGAAAAATAAAATACTTCTCAACATATCCCTGGGGTGTTGTTTTTGGCAGTTCCCCCCTGCTTCACACCTGGATGCTGATTCTCACTGTGCTCCCTTGACTTT
>NW_016812958.1:287910-319609 GCF_001698545.2 Rhinopithecus bieti | reverse complement strand
CTCAATCTCCTGACCTCGTGATCCGCCCGTCTCGGCCTCCCAAAGTGCTGGGATTACAGGCTTGAGCCACCGCGCCCGGCCAAAAAGAATATTTTTAATCTAGTATTTTTACTACAAACATTGCTTTTTTCTTTTAAATTTTTTATTTTTAATTTTCGTGGGTACATAGGTATATATATTTATGAGGTACACATTATTGCTTTTTGTTTTTATTTTACTTTATTTTCTAAGATGGAGTCTTGCTCTGTCACCCAGGCTGGAATGCAATGGCACGATCTCAGCTCACTGCAACCTCCACCTCCCAGGCTCATGTGATTCTCTTGCTCCGGCCTCCCGAGTCTCTGGGACTACAGGCACACACCACCATACCTGGCTAATGTCTGTATTTTTACTAGAGATGGAGTTTCGCCATGTTGACCAGGCTGTTCTCAAACTCCTGACCTTAGGTGATCTGCCGGCCTTGGACTCCCAAAGAGCTGGGATTACAGGTGTGAGCCACTGTGCCCGGCCTACTTTTTTAAACAGAAAAGTTAATTATTCTACATTTGCAACAGAATCATTCAAGTTATAAAACATCAAGAAATAAAACCATTTAAAAAGTATAATAATAATTGACATACGAGATTCTGATTACCCCTACTCTACATATTCTAGCTTAGAAATTTTCTGGTTTTGTAAAGAGGCCATTTTCCTTTTCTTCACTTCTGCCCACAGACATAAAAAGTTTTTGGTGGGGAGAGAGGCAGTTACTCATACTTACGAAATTTTGATATGACATTCCTGCCCTTCCAATTCTTTATGATTGGATTTTTGATGTCTACCACATGCATGGTATGTGATGCCAGGAATTGATCAATAGTGTGGCTGTAAAAAGAAAAAAAAGAGAAAAAGAAAATTCTTTTAAGAAATTACTCTGCCTTGATGCTTGTCCTACTGAACACAGGAGGCACTATACTTTTTTGTCAAGGTGTCTGTTAACTCACTGCTATGTGCTGCAAGATCTCTAATCTAATACATTCCCTGTGGATATTGTTAAATTGGTGTGTACTAGTTACTTCAAACTTTAAATCTAGGGGCAGAGATTTGCCCTAGTGAAGAATTCACACCACAGGGGTAATCAGTTACTAGAATATAGTAGTCCCATGCCAGATGTTACCATAAGCTTTGTTATTGTATCTTGATCAAACCAAGACTATGGTAATTAGGAAACTGAATGTCAGAACTGTGTTACTATTGATTAAAATGGGGACCTGTTGACTATATAACGAACGTCAGAAATGGCTTCTCCTCTGTGAAATATAAATAGTCCAGATATAGAGACTGGCTGTACCTTTTCCCTTGCATGAACAAGATACAAAACCTGAGGAAGCCTGTAGCCTGTATCCTTAGGGAAGACACCCTACGCTCAATCTGTAAATGGTCCCTTGTCCCCTTGGTTTAAGAGGATCCTGGTTGCTTGATACTGTTTGCAAGGCTCATAGAATCTTGCCTCTGGAATGTTGTTTTGTCTACCTCAAGTGAACTTCTCAGGAAACCTAAGAGAGATGCAGGCAGTCAGAACTCTTTGGAGCTTCACACACATTTTATGAGAGCTGTTTTTGGCTGCTTACTAATGTTTGGTCAATACATGTCTGTCTGCATGTCAGCTTTGCTTTTGTTATAAAAGTGTGGGGTAGTAGCTCACCCTAACTAACCTCAAATTGCTCCATAGATTATTTCTATCCACCAAAAACAAGAGTTGTACATGACCATATAGGCTAAGGTTAGTTAGTACCAGTGGGTATACTTGTTCTTGCCACATACATTAATTGAGAGAATGTGTATCAACATCTTACCAAACAATGCTGCTGGCTTGCTAGACTAGATTGCAGTTTGAAATAACCAAATTACATGGTGTAATGGTAGACAGTGAGAGTGTTTATGGAATTAACAAAAGGTAGATCACAGCAAGGAAAATCAAGTTTGAGGGAAGGGTAGTTGGGTCTTGTAGTGTCTTATAGGCTATTATAAGAACTTTGTCTTTTCCTCTGACAGAAATTGGGAGCCACTGCAGTGTTCGGAGCAGAGGAGTGATATAATCTGACTTATATCAGGACCATTCTCATTGTTGTATTGAGAATGATCATGAGGAGCTGGATTAGAAGGAGGTTCAGTAGTTAGGAGGCTATTGAAGGAATTCAAGAGAAAGATGACAGTCACTCAGATCAGTGGGGGTGTTGAGGACTGGTTGCATCTAGTTCTATTTTATAGTTAGACCTGACTGGATTTGCTGATGGATTGGATAGGAAAGGCACGTAAGAGAGAAAGAGGAGCCAACAATGAGCCTAAGGCTTTTAGCTCGAGCATATGGAAAATGGAACTGCCATCAGCTGAGAAAAAGAAGACTGTGGATGGTTTGAAGAAAATCAATACATGTGGTGATGTTTGGTAATTTATAAATTGCTATTAAAATCTCAGCTTTTAGAGTTTGGCATGTTTATAAAGTCCATGTAATTTAGCATGTGTTTAGTAGAGAGTGGTGCTTTTCCCCAATTTACTCTTAAGTGAATTTCCTGGTTTCTAATTATTACATCACATACCACATCACACAAGAAATCTGCTTTCAATTGTCATCTGAATACTCTCTGTTTTCACTTTCCCAAATCCTGCCCCAGGGCCCACCATGGCACTGAGAAACCAAGGTTGTTTCAAAGATGAGAATCACAAAGTTTGTACTTCTTGACTAGTTTGGAAGCCTGTCATTCTGCTTGGCTGATGAAATCACTTAAAAAGCAGAAATTGGTTTCTGTAACTAGTTTGCATCTAGTAGTCATCAATGACACAAGATGTTTATTGAGATTGGGGTTCCTTGGGTCTGATCTGCCAGGCTCTGTTTCAATTTTTAGATTTCTCTTTCTTAGAGACTTGACAGCAAATTTATTGGTACCAAAAACATACATTATATATTACACATTACTGTTGAGTAGAAAGGTATGCCCTCCAGATACAAAAATGGAAAAAAATTGTAACTTTTCAAAACATCATATTCTTGTTTACTTAAAAAATAAACAACATACTTTCCTTCCAGCTTTGATGATGTAACAGGAACTGGTTTCATTTATTTTCCAACATTAAAAAAAAGAAAAGCCCTGCAGAATACATGCAACAAAGGTTTCCAGGTGTTGGATAAGAGGCAGTGGAGGATCGTGATTTGTAAGAATAAAACAATCAACAAGATGAGTCCTGCAACTGACTTAGCTTATTATATAAAGGCTACTTCAGGCTACAGTTCTGAGAGGGAGACCCCAACAGATTCCAGAAGTCTTGTGGAGTTGAAGAGATGGAAATTGGAATTCTGGGAGAATAGGCACCTAGAATTTGCTGGACAGAATACCAGAGAAGAAGGAGCTATATGGAGAGTTCCCAAGAAGTGCACACAGGTCTTCTCTAGTCTTTGGCTGAGTACTGGTCTATGCAGGGGTGAGAAGAAACTACTCAAGGCCAAAAAAAGACCCACAGAAAGCAAAAGATTTCTGGAGCTCACTCTGGGTTGGAAATAATTCATGTTCCTGTTAGCCAGAGCGGGGGAAACCTGTAACATCTGGGCATTGAGCAGAACTCAAAGAAAGGTGTTACCTTAGTAGCAGAGCTAAACTCGCCCTAGACAGTTCTTGTGACCCATCCTGATGAAATTTAAAAGCAAGTTTCAAAAGGAGAAAACTGTTTCTAAGTAACAATTCTAAGTAACATGTTCTGCATGCTAGAACGAAGTCCGATACTCCTTCATGGAATCTGACAAAATCCAGCACCCCAAAACATAAAATTTATAATGTGCAGCATCCAACCCAAATGGCCAGGTATATTTATTTCCTGGGGCTGTTGTAACAAGGTACCACAAAATGGGTGGCTTAAAAACCACAGAAATCTATTATCTTACAGTTCTAGAGGCCAGAAGTGTGAAATCAAGGTGTCCGCAGGGCCACGCTCCCTGAGACTCTGGGTAAAATCCTTCCTTGCCACTTCCTAGCTTCTGGTGGTGGCCATCAATCTTCGGAGTTCCTTAGTTTGCAGCTTCATCACCCTATTCTCTGCCTCATTGGTTTCTCCTTGTGTGTCTCTATCTCCTTTACTTCTTGTAAGGACATCAGTCATATTAGATTAAGGGCCCACGTTATTCCAATATGACCTCATTTTAACTTATTACATCTGCAACAATCCTATTTCAAAATAAGGTCACATTCTGAGGTATCAGGGGTTAGGACTTCAACATGTATCTTTCTGGGGGACAAAATTCAACCTATAACAGCAGGCATGCAAAGAAGCAGAAAAATAAGAGCTATAACCAGGAGAAAACTGAATCAATAGAAACAGATGCAGAAACTACTGAGATGATGGAATTAGCAGATGCAGATGCTACAACTATAATAAAAATGCTTCCTATGCTCTATTTTGGATAGTTTTTATTGCTCCGGGTTTTTTGGATTATTTGTTTATATAATTTGCTTTTATCTCTCTAATAGCACAAAGGACAGAGATAAATATTACAAATTATACAGTAATCCCTAAAAAAAATCTGTGAATTTAAGTCACGGAAAATTTTGGAACTGCTTCTTCATCTCTAAAATGGGAATAACGATATTCCATGGAAAAGTTGTCATGATTAAATGAGATTTTTATAACGTAGTCAGTTCATAATTGACTCAAGAACTAGTAGCAATGATTACTCTTAGTAAAACTTGAGGCAGTGACAAAAGCAGTTATAAGTCAAATTACTATCTACTTATGGTGGATGATGCTGAACACAATACATATAAATATAGTGGTTTTGATTTATTGCTCTTGTCAAGAACCTGAATAATTTAGACAAGCTGGGATCGAAAGAAGTCTAATCTCACTCAGTGAGTAGTCTTAATTACAAAATATTTTAAAGAACTGTTTTTTTTTTTAAGAAAATTACTTTTATTTTATTTATTTATTTTTTGAGACAGAATCTTTCTCTGTTGCCCAGGCTTGAGTGCAGTGCCACAATCTCAGCTCAATGCAACCTCTGCTTTCCGGCTTCAAGTGATTCTTGTGCCTCAGCCTCCTGAGTATCTAGGATTACAGGTGCGCATCACCACACCCTACTAATTTTTGTATTTTTAGTAGAGACGAGGTTTTGCCATGTTGGCCAGGCTAGTCTCGAACTCCTGGGCTCATGTGATCCACCCACCTCTGCCTCCAAAGTGCTGGGTTTACAGGCATGAGCCACTGTGCTGAGTGAGAAAATTACTTTTAATCACATGCGCTAATTCGAACCAGGCTACAAAGTTTTGTTTAATATATATTCTTAAGAGTCTGGCTTTAATGAATACATAAAATGATCTTTTATTAGCATAACAAGGCTTTCAGTTGCTACACAATATTGTGATTTATCATGAGAAATATACATTTGGTCTTTGTCTCTTTTCCTAAAACATAGCTCCTAAAGTCCTTGGGATCTCTTAATTGATAAGTCTCTTTTTGTATGTTATTGAGATGACTGTTGTCTGGAGGGTCCTAGACAGCCTCAGGATGGAGGGCTGGTTGTCAGGGGAATCAACCATGTGGTGAGATAGTTGGAACTTTCAGCAGCCTCTGCCCCTATCCCAACATCTGGGGAAGGGGAAAGGGCTAAAGGTTGAGTTGATCACCAATGACCAGTGATTTAATCAATCATACTTACATAATGAAGCTTCCGTAAAAACCCAAAAGGATGGGTTCAGACAGCTTCCGGGTTGCTGAACATGTGGAGGGTGGTAAGCTGGGGATGGCTTGGAAGCTCTGCACCCCTTCCCTCATATTTGGTCCTACATGTCTCTTCCACGTGGTTGTTCCTGAGTTGTGTCTTTTTATAGTGAGGGGATAATTTAAGTAAAGTGCTTTCCTGAGCTCTGTGAGCTGCTCGAGCAAATGACTGAACCTGAGAAGGGGGCCATGGGAACCTTTGATTTTTAGGCAAGTTGGACAGAAATTGTGAGTAACCTGAGAACCTACTAGTTGCAATTTGCATCTGACCTTGGGATGCAGTCTTATGTAACTGAGTCTTTAAGCTGTAGAGTCTGCACTAATTCTGGTTAGTGTCAGAATTGAATTGAATTGTAGGACATTCATCAGGTATTGGAGAATTGCTTGATTTGGAAAAAACCCACGCATTTTGATGACCAAAAATGGTCTGTGTTGAGTGTTGAGAGTATAGAAGAAGAAAACAGTTATCTTTTCCCTCATACATGCTATAAAATGGTTTCTTTTCACAATCTATTTTCCTTAACAGTAGTATATAACTCCTATTGGAATGATTTGTCCAGCAACAACCAACTGGCAGTTTCTTCGTAGAGGTAGGCACCAGCCATGAGGTGCCAGCTGAAAGCTAGAGCCACGGCCTCATGAGGAGCTCTTCTCTGAGACTCTGGTGACACCATTTGTTTTCTTATCATTCCCACAATGGGGTTGTAGCTGCTTCCTGCATTTTCTAATCTTTGGGTTATTTTGATATGCTATTTTTTGCTCTTTCAGCATTCCACCAACAGTATAACCAAATCGTTGAATTAAATACCCTCTTTTAAAAATACTAGCATGATTGCTTTTCTCTTCACCAGATCCTAACTGATACTACACACCAGAAGAAACAACTGGAAACAGCTAGGGAGATGCAAAGATAGAGCGGAGAGTCAGTAACAAGAGAAAAAAAGTAAGGCTGTGTGGGAGGCAGTAATTGGGAAGGTGGATTTCTAGGCCAATCTAGCTTATTCAACTGATGACTTCTTTTTGGCTCAACGCATTGCTTTAATGACACTCCTTCTGGTATTTTCTGCTCTGTGACTGAGTAGCCTTGCACAAGAAGTCTTATCCATTACTTAGGAATCAGGCTATCAATTTGCAAAATATAAGGATTATTCTGGGTGAATTCCATGATTCTACTCAGCTATAAATTTCTCTTGAACTGGCTGACAGCTTTGCTCAGAGTCAGTTCAGTAACGCTATCTTGTATCTTACCATATGCTAAGTGAAGGCAGGATTAAGAAAGCAGAATGATTTGGCCTTGTGGTGTCCACTGCTTCCTGGACAGGAAACAGCAAGGTTTTGTTCAGTTTCTGTCAGGTTCGGATAAGATGAGTTAGTCAGGAGAAGCAGCACATGTCAAACTTGGCACAAAGTGCTGCAGCAGAGTAAGGGCCACGTCACAAAGCAGCGTGTTACATGTCAATATGATTCTGTTTGAAAGGTGATTATTCCAAAAAGGTGGCAGCAAAATAAAGTTATAACCAGAAAGCTAATGAAATTGGTAAGATGGTATAAAAGTAGGTGTTGGGCTGGATTCCTAAAAATGGCATAATTGAAATGACTATGATTTATTTTCTTCTATGTAAAATGTAATTTCTTTTCTGAATAAATTTTACAAAATGAATAAAGTCTCCTTGCTTACCACTTTTCAGGCTCCTTTTTGAGTTTCTTGTTTTAAGTGGCAGCTAGATCTCCTTCATCTTAATGTAATTAACGTGGGAAGAGGCTTTGCATTTGTTCCTGTGAATTGCTAGGGATGTATGTGCATCCTAGGCTGCCTGTGGGCTTCTGGCAAAACTCACTTTGTTTTTGATGGGCAGTGACCCAACATAAAAGCTTTATACCCTCAGCAGATAAAGATGATGATATTAGAAACTGAAGAGGTTTGGGATTCTGAAAAACATCAATTGCTATTAGCTTGAAGGTAGCTCAGCTGCCTGGCTTTCGGGTTGCCAGTTAAAATAAAAAAAAGCATCTGCTGGATAATGAACACCTGTGACAATGATTGTGGGTCTCATTCAATTGAAAAATAAATCATTTCAATGCGGATCAGGCATGGCCAGTGTTGAACTTCCATGGGCCAGATTATTTTCTGGTTCTGACGACATCCAGAGCACCTGAAACTGTTCTTTCAAGGACTTATATGAGTGAGGCTACAACACAGCTACTATCCACTTTCATCTTGTCCCACCTACTGAACCAACCTATTGTCAGCTGCATCTAAGTGATGACCCACATGGCTGTAGGCTTGAGCTGAAATGGCACGGTGCTTGACCAAGGCATCTGAGCTACCTGTTTAAGTGCTTGCTTAGGGCCTCTGATCTTGTTCATTTCATTTCTCTCTCTTTTTTTTTTTTTTTTTTTTTTTTGAGTCAAAGTCTTGCTCTGTCACCCAGGCTGGAGTACAGTGGCCCCATCTCAGCTCACTGCATCCTCCACCTCCCAGGTTCAAGTGATTCTCCTGCCTCAGCCTTCCAAGTAGCTGGGACTACAGGCATGGGCCATCATGCCCAGCTAATTTTTGTAGTTTTAGTAGAGATGGGGTTTCACCATGTTGGCCAAACTGGTCTTGAACTCCTGACCTCAAGTGATCCACCTGCCTTGGCCTCCCAAAGTGTTGGGATTACAGGCATGAGCCACTGCATCCACCCTTGTTCATTTTTAATGGCCCTCTGATCTTGTTTATTTTTATCTTGTAATGAATTGCTGCTGGGCGCACTGGACATTATGATTTGATAGGTCTGATAGGATCAAGTTCATGCTGATACATTTTGGATGCATGGGTGCTTGGCGTTCCATGGCCAGGAAATACTTCTCTTCTGGAGGTCAAGAACAAAGCAAGAGCTGTTTTTCAAAAGATGTCTAATAATTCACTGCATATGGCATGGCCCTGCTCCAGACCCTCAGTGTCTTATTGTCATTCTTCATTAGAGCTTACCACACATTACACATAGCATCTTTCTTACCACTAAATCTTTAACACTACAAGGTTTTCTGGCTCAAGGCCCAAGTGTCAGGGCTACTTGTCCTGTCATAGCCTAGACCTCTTGCAGAGCCTTCTTCTTCCCCTGGCCTCACTCAAGTTCAGCAACCTTTTGTGTCACCTGGTAGACAGGCTAGAGGAGTATTTTCAGGTGTGGAATATTCCACGTTCAGAACCTTAGGGCATTGAGCTCCTTACTTCAGGATAGAAGGTGTGAGATGCCATAACTTGTCTTTTACTTTGAAGATCTACTGGCATGTCCCTCATCACTGGACCCCTAAATGTTTTCTGATGTAGTCCCTTGAATCTTCGTAAGTCTTATCTTCAACTCTTTTTAGTGCGTGAGTCTTACGAAGGCCTCCAGCCTGCTAGACTTCTTACTCATCCAGATAAATTAGCATAGTATCATGTATGTAATGTATCACTGTGATTCTCTCTTGGATGTCCAGGTGGTCCAGATGTCTTTGTAATATATTCCAACCAGCAACAGGGGAGTTAACGCAGCTCTGAGGCAAATTGTAAAAGTATAGTGCTGCCTGTTTCATGTGACTGAAAACTATTTTGACACACTTTTCTGACTGGAACAGAAAAAAGAAAACATATTTGACAAATCAATGGCTGCATACCTGCATACCTGAGGCTGTGTTAATCTGCTCTAGAAAAACACCATGCCTGGCACAGCAGATGCAGTTGCGGCTACTACATGATTGTGTTTTCAGTAGTCTACTCTAGAATCCATCTGGTTTCTTTAGGGACCACACTGGAAAATTAAATGAAGATAACACGAAGGCTACCATCCATGAATCCTTTAGATCCTTAAGGGTAGCATTGACTTTTGCCATCCCCCTGCCCTCAGTATATGATGAAACTTTTTTTTTAATTTGAGGGGAGCAGTTTCAGAGGCTTCAATTTGACCTTCACCACCATGATACCCCTTACTCCACATGCCAAGGACCCAATGTTGACATTATAACCATTGACTATGGAATTGACTAAATATTCCAAACTCAATTATAAATTTAGGAGCCAAGTAAATGCTCAGTTGGTGGGTGCCCAGACCAAATGGACTCCATCTATTTCTCACATCTCCTTCCCCTAAGGAAGAGAGTCAAGATGGTATCTCAGGTCTTTGAGCATCAGTGTCAACTAAGATCCTGTAACTAACAGTCCCTTTTTTTAACCTGGGGAGAGGACACAGCCTGTGAGCAGTTGCCCACCAGGAAATGCCTCACACAAACAACAAAACAAAAGTAAATAAGTTATTACAAATTAGGAATACATAATAAGTATCAAGAGAATGGTACTGGCCAGGCGCAGTGGCTCACACCTGTAATCCCAGCACTTTGGGAGGCTGAGGCAGGTGGATCACAAGGTCAGGAGTTTGAGACTAGCCTGGCCAATACAGTGAAACTCCGTCTCTACTAAAAATACAAAAATTAGCTAGGCCTGGTGGCAGGCCGTAGTCCCCAGCTACTTGGGAGGCTGAGGCAGGAGAATCACTTGAACCGAGGAGGCAGAGGTTGCAGTGAGCTGAGATGGAGCACTGCACTCCAGCCTGGGCAACAGAGCAAGATTCTGTCTCAAAACAAACGAACAACCAAACAAACAAACAAACAAAAAAAGAGAATGGCACTGATAGAGATGGCTACCGGAACTGGAAGGAGAACATCAGAGCTGAAGACTATTACCCTAAAATCTACATAAATACAGCATATTCCTAAAGTGGATTCTTTGGGAATTTACATGTAAAAAGAAATCTACTAATAATTAGTAGTAGTACATTGTTATTTTTATTTCTGAAACAAACAGCCCCAAATCCCTATCAAAAGAATCCCAGGTATTTCCATCAAAACAAACAAATAACTCATTGGAACTTAGCAATCTTGAATTGTCAAGCACAGATCCAGGGGAAATATGGCTCTGAGCAGATGACAAGAAGGTATCATCTATAGTTTACTTTTATCCTTAAGTGTGTTACCCTTGACAGTTTTAATAAATATTCGATCTAAGTTATAGAGCTTTGTGCTGTCTGTTTGGGACTTAAATTGGCTCTCTGAAAATGGAATATATGCCAATTCTCAGTGTTCTCATGGCTTGCAAGTGAAACAGATGAACAATATTATGTGTCATGTTGGTTTCTGCTTGATAATGACAAATGTTGGTGTTTCCTAAAAAATTAATTTGCTCCACATGTTGGTTTCTGAAAGACTGAAATAGTGGACCACTTTTGGAAATGGCATCAATAACATTTTATAATCTTCATATTGATTAGCACCTTTGGTTGATATGTATTACTAATGTTTGTATACACGTGTGTATACATTATACATTTCAAGATCTATGTGCAGAATAAAAAGCCCATGTTTATTTTCAAATAGACGGCTTTCATGACTCTCATGACTCTCAGCTCTGGCTTCAGCTGAGCTGATAAGCGGCCCAGTACAAGTTGGTTCTGTTGCCCTGGAAGATGTTTCACAGTAGCAAAGGCCCTTGGTATTGGAAGAGACATCAAAGATCATCAGAACATCCCAAACCTGACAGCACATTTATGAGATTCACTGGGGAGATTAAAACTACATATATCTAAGCCCCTATTTTGGTCTAGTAATTCAAAATATCTGGATGAGGGATTTGAAAAACCTCAGGCAGATCTGAGAATTGCATAATCCAGTCACCTTCATGATTTTGTTAAGTCTTCAGATTTAGAGTCAAAAGTAAGCAATTCTTGTTAAAAACCCATTATCTTGAAAGTCTGGTTGTTGAACCGTTTTTGAATGTATCTGCATGGATAAACCAGACTCTTCAGTTTTTCTCTGACGGGACATCATGTCCTATTGTCCTCAATATCCTTCCACAGCAGCCTCCTCTGAGCCTGCTCAGACAAGAGCAGAACACGTTTTTGTCAAATGAATTAATAAACTTGGATTTCAGATCTTTTATTGTCAAAGAGGGAAAAAACGTCATTCAGAAGAGAAGGATCAGGGCCTTATTTTCTTTTCTTGTACCTGAACAATGGTACGGTAAAAAAGTTAGATCAGAACAAAACTATTTATATTAGATCAGAACAAAAACTGTTTTAATGATTTAAGAGCATATACTGGGTTTCTCACCCTTGTGTAGGAATTAGGAAGTCCTTCATTGCTATCTGCTGGAATCAGTACTGCATTAACTCCAAATAGGCATAATTTACTGAAGCTCCTCACCTTCCAACAGCTTATATGGCTAATTCCGCTGGCACTCGCATTTGCTGTAGACCCAAGACTAAATGCCAGATGCCACCAGGCTGCAGTGTGGTGTGTGGGGTGGCAGGAATAAGGAGGCATGGATTTCAGCTGGGTCTGCCTCTCTCCAGCCATGTGATTCATTTTCAGCTGCATCTCTTCTTTGGCCCCCCCAGATTACACTTCTGGTGTAAAATTTGGGTGCTTTGATAGTGAATTATTCTGATCCTTGAACTTAAAGTGCATCATCCCTTCCCAATTGCCTGATGGGAGAGCAAATCTGAGAGGGAAGCAGGCTCAGCACCCTGTGATTGAGATTATGAGGGTGCCCCTACACATGTGCCTACGGGTGTGATGCTGGAGATACAAGGGGGCCTGAGATGCACAAACACTAATTTGTGCATGTAACAAAAAAGTCTAGTTTTTTTAGAACAGTTAAAGTTCAAAGCAAAATAGAGCAGAAGGTACAGAGAGTTCCCATACGCCCTCAGCCCTTGCAAATGCACAGCCTCCCATACTATCGACACCTCCACAAAGTGGTACATTTGTTACAACTTATGAACCTACATTAACAAACATAATTACCTGTTGGCCTTTTGACTGAGATCAAGTGTAGCATCCTATTTTTATGAGGAGTTGTTTGGACCCATCTATCTCTGCAACTAACTCATCTATCTCTCCAAGTAACCCTCTAGTTACTTACACACAGACCAGAGTTCCTTCTCTAGAAATGAACTCTGTTTCTGATTTGGTAGCTCTGATAGGACCAAGCCAATGGTGACAAGCTCCGGATTCATGGTTTCTTGGCCAAGTATTCCTTCCCTCCTGGAGCTCAAGAGCAAAGCAGAAGCTGTTTTTCAGAAGGTGTCTAATTCTTCATTGCATATATCATAGCCCTGCTCCAGACCTCCAGGGCCTGTGTTGTCAACTCTGTGTTGCTTTTATATAGAGAGTTATAAAGTCGATTTACTCCTCCTACCTAGAATGTTTTGAGGGGACACTGAGGAGATCATCCACCTTTCCTGCATTTCCTTTCCCCAACATATTGGACTGGCATGTAAATTTCCAACATTATTAGGCATCAATTTTACCTTAAGTTTTTGTCTCCAAAAAAAATGCAAATATCCGTTGGGAAGAGTAACACCTCACAATAAGTAAACTATTAGCAATATCACATTTGCATAGGTTTTTACAGTTTATCAATCAATTTCAGCCATGTTAATGCTTAACTTACATAATAGCTTAAAACACAGCAACTCTAAGGTGATGGTGGAGATGGGACTGAAGAATGGTTGTGTGCTAGACAACATTTCCTAAATGTATACAGGGCACCTCACTTAAAATCATGGACATACAGTACAGTCTTTCGTTGAATTTATAAACATTATCTCATGTATTCCTCTTGACATTTGTTTAAGGTATACATTCTACAGGTAAGGAAACCAAGGAACTGAGACTAAGTGACATCTGTGTTGATGAAAAAAGCCAAACTCTGTAAAATATTTGAAGTCCTATTCTGAGCCAAATATGAGTGACCATGGCTTGAGACACAGTCTCAAGAGGTACTGAGAACATGGGCCCAAGGTTGTTGGATTACATCTGATTTTATACATTTTAGGGGGACAGAAGTTACAGGCAGACATCAATCAATACATGTAACAATACATGTAACAATACATGTAAGGTGTACAGTGGTTTGGTCTGGAAAGGTGGGACAACTTGAAGTGGAAGTGGGGGTGGGGTTTACAGGTCATAGGTGGAGTCAAAGATTTTCTGATTGGTAAGTGGTTGAAAGACTTCAGTTATTGTCTGAAAATGTGGAATCAATAGAAAGGAGTGTCTGGGTTAAGATACGGGATTGTGGAGATCAAGGTTCTTGTTATATAAATGAAGCTTCCAGGGAGCAGGCTTCAGACAGAATAGATAGTAAATATCTCTCACCAGAATTTAAAGGTGCCAGACTCTTGGTTAAACCACTCCTGGATTAGGAAAAGACCTAGAAAGGGAAGGGGATTTTCTATAGAATGTAGATTTTCCCCACAAGAGGCAGCTTTGCAGAGCTATTTCAAAATATGTCAAAGAAATACATTTTGGGATAAAATACTTTGATACTTTCAGGGCCTGCTGTTTGTCATTTGATGCTACGCTAGAGTTAGGTTGGAATTTGCTATCTGATTCTACAAAGAGTCTGTTATGTCAATCTTAAGATCTCTGTTTTGCTCTTAATGCTGGTCGGTTCTGTCTGAATTCCAAAGGGAGGAGAAAATAATGAGCATGTCCAACTCCCCTTCCCATCATGGCCTGAACTAATGTTTTAGGTTTCTTTGAAATTCCCTTGGCGGAGAGGAGGCATCCATTCAGTTGGTTGTGGGCTTAGAATTTTTTTTTTTTTTTTTTTTTTTTTTGGGTGGAGGAGTTTACACCTGGATAGTAATCAGAGGATTAAGTCCAAGCCTTTCTGGAGGGCAGAGTTTGAGAGCTTGGAGAGTGGAGGGGACACGGGCTCTGGTTGTCTTCCAGAGGCCAGGGACCAGGGAGTGGGAGGGGGTGTGAATAAGGGAGTAGAAGAAGTTACTGGCTTGTTTCCTGCATGCTTTCGTCCTTTTGGATTTCTGCTGTTATATAAGGGTGTAAGGTGGGGCTGGACCCTTGAGGGATGGTTCTCTTAGATCTACTCCATCCTATATTTTACCTAACACAGCAGAAGATTATTAGAGACATTGAAGAAAAAATCCATGCTATTTCCAGTTTTAGAAGGGTGAGTCTTTTCCTGTTTTCTCAATATACGTGAAATATTATGATCCAAACCAAATGTACCTGAGCTCTTAGCTTTGAATCTGCTGGGATAACCTAGGAAGTGTTGCCTCTTCCTTGGGCTGGGAGACCCAATGGTATCATGAGGGTAAAGGAAGCTCTTTCTTGCACCATAGCTTGGCAGAAAGAAGGACTGTGCTTGACTTGAGTCATACGCACATAAATGTCTTGGCAGAAGTATGTTTTACATGCCCAATACCCTTGCCTCTGGACCTTCGCCAAAGTACACATCAAAAGGGGGACCTGCCACAGGTTTCTGTTGCCCTGGAGTCCTGAAGTGTGAGCTTTTTACCTGTCTCTCTGAGCACACTTTGTTTTTTTCCTCAATTCTCCTGGCTCCTGCCTTTTTTGTTCTTTTTCTTTCCTTTTTTTCATTTATTTTTTATTTATTGAGACGGAGTCTCTGCCACCCAAGCTGGAGAGCAGTGGTGTAATCTCAGCTGTCTGCAACCTCTGCCTCCTGGGTTCAAGCAATTCTCCTGCCTCAGCCTCCTGAGTGGCTGGGATTACAGGCACCCGCCACCACGCCTGGCTAATATTTGTATTTTTACTAGAGATGGAGTTTAGCCATGTTGCCCAGGCTGGTCTTGAACTCCTGACCTCAGGTGATCCGCCTGCCTCAGCCTCCCAAAGTGCTGGGATTTCAGGTGTGAGCCACCACATCTGGCCGTTCCTTTTCTCTTTTCCTTTAGGCAGATTAGGGACACCCTCTTGGGGATCTGCTGGGAAAGGAGGAAAAGAATGGAAATAAAAGAAAATCTTGAATTGCTTTGAGGGAAGTTCTAGGTCATCCTTTTAGGCCAAAATCAATATGCAATCACCTACGACTTCTGCTTTCTTGAAATTTACCCCTGCCTTTAAAAACCGTTGCCTGCTAGCCACTGGGGAGGTTGTGACTTGCACGTTAACTGCTTGATCCTCCTTGCTTGGCATCCTGCAAATAAATGCCTTCCTTACTCCAGTGCAAACCTTGATGGGGATATCTGGTCTTACTACTCTCAGCAAGCAGACCCCAGTTTTGTTGGATAACACTATAATTTCAAGTAAGGAAAAAAAGGAAGCATTTGAGAAGGGAGAGAAGGTTGGTGCAGAGACGAGCGGGAGTGGGGATGGGTAGAGACAAGATTTTGAGCTGGGTCATTGTTTAAGATCCAGCTCGAGTGCCAACTCCCCCCAAAAGTCACTTGTGAATGACAGCACCACTTCCTCCTCATGCTCCATGGCCGTCACTCGCACCTGTGGAGGTGGGGTGGGGGTGTGGAGGGGGCTTAATGAATTCTGTTCTACTTTAGAGTTGCTTACACACAGACAAGAATTCCTTTTCTAAATTATCAGCTATCCTAGGATAATTTCTCATTTTAAACACAATTTAATTATCTTTGTATCAGACACAGCAAAAAGCACCCTGAATTACTTCCAATAGTGTTGTAAAACTTTGTTCTTAGCTCAGCAGAAAACAGGGTCCTTGTCACACGACCATAAGAGATTAGGCTCACAGACACTTTGAAGGGTGAGAAGGGCAGGGTTTACCGGGTGTAAAAAAAAAAAAAAAAGGGGGGGGGGGAAACAGGGAGTCTCAGAAAACCGAAAGTCCTGCTAACTGGCTTCCCGCCTCACAGATTGAATCCCAGGTACTAACCAGGAAGAGGAGGGGCCGCGTGCTCTCCACTGCAAACACTTAACTTCCCAAGGCTCTGCCCCAGTGTGCACTCCTCCTAGTGTGCAGGCCAGTTGGAGTTTCTCCAGAGATGCTTTTATGCTTGGCTGTCTCATTTCCCTCTCTAAAGAAGTACATCTAACTACCAGTAGAATAAGGATAAGGATGAAGATGGATCTTAACTGCTTCCTGCTGACAACGGGTGCTGTTCTGGGAAAAAGAGACCTCTCTCAGAGGCCGATCTAAGGGTCCCCGATAGAAGGGGCCATCATCCGAGGCTCCCGTTGCGTGACCATTAGGAGTTTGATGGCCTGAGGGCAAAAAAAGACAAACCTGGTTGTTAGAAAACATGTATCAAAATGAAACAAGGGGAAGCGTAAGGACAGCTCAAAAATCCCAAGGCCTTTTACTAGTTTGCACAGGGATAGGGAGGTCAAAAGCCTGACTGGTAAAAAACCTTTGCCTTTTTGCCAATATGTTGGGCTTCTGGTTTCCTTTCTGCTGAGCCCAATCCTAAATCCACTAGTTTAAGGTTTGCGAAATTAACTCTTTCCAGTTGAGAGGATGCATCTGAGGGGAGTGTCCTGTAGTGTGGAGACACAGTTACCTATGAGTGGAGAGAGGACAGAGGAGGAGAAAGGAAAAAAGAAGGTGTTATTTCAAAGGAGTCCCAGGGGTTCAGGATGCATTTGAAAGGGGTACAGACTGACGATGAATGGCTACCCAGCTAGAAAGAGGGGAGCAGGCATCACTGGTTCCCTTCTCTTCTGAGCAAATACCTGCGGTATGTGAGGGAGGGAAGAATACCCTCTTTCTCTCTTTCATCCTTGCATCCCTGAGTCCTGGAGACCTTGGCAGCCACCACCCATGGGTGCCAAAAAGGCTTGCACCCATGAAGCAGGGAGGGCCTCAAGAACAGGAATTATCCACTCTCACCTATGTCTCTATCCCCCGCTACTGTCAGAAGCCTTGGAGTTCCCTAGACCTCATTTATGCCGTGGATACTAGCATGACCTTTATCCATGAAATGGGAGGCTTGGCTTAATCAGTAGGAACTAGCGATGTTCACCTTCGCTGTCTTTTAACCTCTGTTATTGTCTACCTCTGGATCCCTTAGATCCAGTTTTGTTTCCTAGGGCTTTGATCTGAAGCTTGGAATAGAGTTTGGGACACAAATGTGCTTTGGAGGGGTTGCATGGACTTCTTATCACAGGCTGAATGCTAAGGTGAAGCAGTGGAATTGCATCTTCCTCCAACAAGGAAAGGAGAGGAAAGAATGTCTTGTGACACACCTAGATAACTGGTGGCTATAGTTATGCTTGCTAAGATTGGGTGCATGGGGCTTGGCTTTGGTTAGCTCCCTGGGTCTTACATTCCCCTAAAGGAAACCTCTGGGTGATGGGCATCCTATTTATTCCCATCACCTGGCAGGATTTACAGGATAATTGCTCAGAACTAGAATATTGATCCAGATTTTTACAATAGGACTATAGTAAATATGTGTTGAACCAACACAAGTAGGTAAGGTGAGATGGTTTCAGCCTGCAGCTTGTATCACAAAGAACCCTCCCAGTTTAAAGAGAAACAAGAGATGGGAAGAGTTGCTGCTTGGGATCTTCTTGGGGGAAAGGGAAGTTACCCAGGGAATGGTGCTAAAAAAAGGTCTTTACCGGAAGAAATTCAACCTCAGGAAGTAATGGATAGTAAATTTAGGAGTGAGTGAGGTTCAAATTATAAATGAATACATATCTTTAGATGTTCATTTATTTATTTAATTCATCAAATTGAAATTTGCAGAATAAATCTAAACTCACAGCAATAGTTCAAAGGAAGAATAACAATTAAAATGCAAAGAACCAACTGGCTATATTGAATTTATATAAATGAATGACATATATCCAAATTCTGAATAAATATTAATGTTGAAAATCATGTGGCACAGGCCCCAGCTACATTGTGTAGCATTTAATGATCATCCCCATCTCTCCTGGTCTAGACTATGTATTTGGTTCTTCCTGTCAGTCACGTGGGCATTATCCCTGTGGCATGTGCCGTAGGTAATACAGACTGGTTGCATTGAAATTGGAAGGGTGGTAGATCATCCAGTTAACCCTGATGTTCTTAAATGTTATACCGTTCTTTATCTTGAGTCTTTGCAATTCAAATTGAATTGAAGGTAAAGGCTGTATCTATTAATAATAGAAACACTGGACTCATTTGACTCACAAAAAAGTGAAAACTGAGCTCCTTTAGAAATTCACACTCATAATCATAATTTTCTGCAGCTAAAACCATTAGTAATAATGCTGGCATCAATTGCAGAGGTCCTCTATTTTCAAATGTAATTACAAGAATAAATTGAGTGTTCACAATCTGCTCACTAGAGGGAGTTAGACACCAAAGAGCCACCTTTTCAAGGACAGTTGAGCTGGATCTAAGGCAGCAAATCCCACGAAGTCTTTAGGAGGCTAGATGTCAGACTTGCTGTGACCGAGCCATCTTTTCACAGATTTCAAAAAAGAATGCCTTATTAGTATATTTAACAAATCAGAGTAATTTTAAATTGTTTTTCTAATTTAAAATAAATGTTTACTATAGGAAAATAAAGTTCCTTAAAATATGAAGAAAATTTTATTCCACCTATAACCAAGCTGAATTTATATAGTGTTTAACCATATGGACCTACTGGACAACAAAACCCACAATTTCATATGATTTAACATACCATTTTGGTATCAATCTCTTTTTCCTATGCATATACATAGGAAAAGAATTTGCTTTTCATTGAATACTATAGAGAGATTGTGAATTAAATATTTATGTATGAATGTATTACTTACTAGTTTGCGTCATTCAAAGTCCTCCAAATTGTATTTAAAATTGCTTAGTCTTTTTTGCCTGTAACTTTTAAGCTACTTAACAGCAATAAAAGGCAACATTAAATCGGAGTGACTACTCTTGTGTTAAGCATTATGCATAACAGAAAATTAAAAAGTTCCTTGATTTCAAGGCATTTATAATCTCATTGGGCAAAGGAGTAAACGTGAAACACATAAAATACCAGTATAAAGTGGTCTTATATTCAGTTATAGATTCTAAGTGCTACAGAAACTCAGAGAAGAAAGAAATCAAGATTATCTGAAATTTTCAACAGACTTCCTGGAAGAAGCAGAATTTAGAATGCAGTTCTAAGAAGGCAGGCACTGGGTCTAACTTTCTCCTTGCTGCATTCCCAGGGTCCAGGGTAAGGCATGGAATGCAGCTGGTTTTAAAGAAATGTGTTACTGCCTGTTGTGTGTAAAGAAGGTGCTGCTGGCCTCTAGATGAAGACATGTCATTGGAGATGTTTTCCAGTAGTGCTAGGAGGCCATTCACTGTTGCATGGGGTTTTCCTATTGTTTTTTATTAGAGGGATAGTTTAGTTCTGGAACACTGTCTAGGGTCACAGATCAGAGTGAAGGGTGAACCGACTCTTATTGGCTTTGAACTTTTAACTTGCCCTTCATAGGCAGGGAATAAGCTAATCTGCCATAGATAATATATAAAATATGTTAGCCGACAGTGTGTCATGTCTGGAAATGAGGATAAAATGTGAAATGTGAGAGTATATATATGTGTGTATATATGTATATACACACATACATGCATATATATAACATACATATAATTTTTCCTTGTAAGATCCTGAATAAAAGCAAAAAGTAATACATAAAGAGAACTTTTAGAGACTGGGAAGATGTATGGTTATGGATTTTTTTCTACTTGTATTCCTTTTAAAATTCTAACACAAAATCCTGTTCTGAATAAAGTGGAAAACAATAATGAAAATTACAAAGCAGGGTCAGCCAGTCATTTAAAATGCCTTTCAGAATTTGAAACCCGATCCTAGTTTTAATTTTTTCATGCTATGTGATCAGTGCTGGCTTTAGGCCATGCGTCCTTTTAAGCTGCAAACCTCTTTCCAGGCAGAACATTGTCGGAGGTTATTAGAGCTGCCACTTCCCTCAGCACTTGAGTCTCATGGGGTCAGCTCTTTTCCATGGGTCTGGGGCCTATGTAAAGAACGTATATTCAATGCATTTAACTTTTGTGACCAGGTAACCACATTTCCCAGCTTTATGACTTATGCAAAATATGGAACAAGGTTTATCCAAGATATAAAATCTGACCACAGTTTTATGTATTGTATACCAAAAGCTAAAGCAGTTTAAACATTTAACATTAGTATTGAACAGGACATTAGGAACCACAATCTCCTATCAGATTAAATATTAATTACAGTGACGATAGAAAACAAGGACACACTGAAACGTCCTGAAATGTCAATGGAGCTTATTGTTGTACAAAAAAACACTGTTTTGAGAGCTGGGTTCTGTGTGGCAGTGGCTACTAATTAACTCCAGGTCCATTGCTGAGTGACTTCAATTTCTGGCCTCCGTTTCCTTATCTGTAAAATGGGTAGGTTGAAATAGGTTATCTAAGATTCTTTCTTGCTATGAAACTGTGTGTTTTATGCATCAAAGCTTGTTCAATATATTTTAGGTATGAATGATTCTGAAACCATCTGTGTATATTAGCCTTGAATAAAGAAAAGTTTCTGGTTGAGAAAAAATGCACAATTTATTTTCACCTATGCTTCTACTTAAAACTGTGTGTCACTAAAAATCAATTGAAAGGCAGCTTACAGAACAGGAAAGAATATCTGCAAATTGTTTATCTGACAAGGAATTGATATCCCAAACATATAAGGAATGAAAACAACTCAATAGCAAAAAACAAAATAAACAGATTTAAAAATGAGAACCTGAATAGACATTTCTCAAAAGAAAATACACAAGTGGCCAACAGGTATATGAAAAGGTACTCAACATCACTAATCATCAGAGAGACATGATTCAAACTCCCAGTGGGCTATCGCTTCACACCTATTAGGATGGCTATTATCTAAAGGACAAAATAAGTGAAGCTGTGGAGAAAAGGGAGCCTTTGAACATTGGGGTGGGAACATAAATTGGTACATCCATTAAGGAAAAATTGTATGGTGATTCCTCAAAAACTTAAAAATAAGCCAGGGGCAGTGGCTCAGGCCTATAATCCTAGCATTTTGGGAGGCCTAGTTGGGAGGATCACTTGAGTCCAGGAGTTCCAGGCCAGCCTGAGCAACATGGCAAGACCCCATCTCCACCAAGAAAAAACAAAATTAGCTGGATGTGGTGGTGTGAGCCTGTTCTTCCAGCTACTTGGCAGGCTGAGGTGGGAGGATCCTTTGAGCCTGGGAGGTTGAGGCTGCAGTGAATGGTGTTTACACCACTGCACTCCAGCCTGGGTGACAGAGTGAGACCATGCCTCAAAAAACAAAATAAGTAAAATAAAAAATAAATAAAATAAATAAAAACAGAATTAGCATATAAGCCAGGAATCCCACTTCTGGGTGGTATATCCAAAGGAATAAAATCAGTATCTCAAAGACATATCGGCACACACACGTTCATTGCAGCATCATTCATAATAGCCAAGATATGGAAACAGCCTAAGTGTTCATCAACAGATGAGTGGATTAAAAATGTGGTTTGTGTGTATGTGTGTGTGTGTGTGTGTGTGTGTGTGTGTGTATTCAGCCTAAAATAAAAAAGGAAATCTTACCATTTTTGACAACATGGATTAACCTGGAAGGACATTATGCTAAGTGAAATAAGCTAGAGATAGAAAGACAAATATTGCATGATCTTACTTTTATATGGAATCTAAAACTGCTAAACTCAGAGAGTGGAATGGTCATTGCTGGGAGCCGGAAGATGGGTGGGGAAATTGGGAAATAATGATGACAATGTATGAAGGTTCAGTTACACAGGATGAAGACGTTCTGGCGATCTAATGTACAGTATGCTGACTATAATGAATAATATTCTATTTTATACTTGAAATTTGCTAAGAGTGTTTATCTTAAGTGTTGCCACCACACATACACAAAATGATAATTATGTATGATAATGGGTATGTTAATTAGCTTGATTGTGGTAATCATTTTACAATGTATGATATATGTCAGAAAGTCACATTGCACACCTTAAATATATACTATTTTTATTTGTCAAGTATACCTCAATAAAACTAGGGAAAAATCAATATAATTTCTAACATTTTGTACCTTTGACTCAAAAACAACTAATTATTTTCTGCTTTTCAGGTTTGTTTTAGTGGATATGCAACTTAGAGCATCATGCATCTATCTTATCTGTATTACAGTTTGTTAATTTGAAAAACTCTCTGAATAAATTTGGTGAGGAGTTTGACATGGGCCATTTTAAGTTTAAGATGGTGGCAGAACATTGCAGTTGAAATGCAGTGAAGACAATGAGAAATAAGAAACAAGGAGCAAACATTTTACATTTTATTTGAATTAGCTGTTTGGGACCTTTTCAGCAGCCAACACAATAATAGGGGAAATAAAATGCTGTTGCTAAGCCAAAGCCCCTCCACATTCATATTACTTATCTGCAAGTGTGTGGTTTTCATTCTGCCCTGAATAAGAGAGAGCATGGAGAGTTCTTCATTTGATGTTTGTTTATGAGTGTGATGTCATATTTCTCTGACCAGGAATATTGCTGGATTAAATTTTCTTGACTTAAGGATCACAAGGTCTATAATGTATATATGCATGTGTGGGAGGGAGAGAATCTAAATACATACCTAATGTGAGACTTCTGCAGATGTCAGTTATCTTAGAATTGCATTACACCTCTTTTTGTTCTTCCTAAACTTATACTCCAGCTTTTATTATTTTGTCCCGATGAGTTCTCTTCTTTGGATTTTACCTGAGTAGACAAGCATAAAATGAAGTTCACACTGCATTTTACCAATGTCAGGAATTCTTGCAGCTCAATGTTACCTATTAGTAACAATCCCCACTCTAGGGACTGGCAGTGGATGCTCTGTACACCACCCAGGACCCCTTTGTTCCACCAGCTGCCCTGAGTGCTGCATGCTTACTGTTCGTAGCTGAGTCCTTCCTCAGGCACTGCTCTTGGCCAAAAGGGGTGGTCTTGGCTCAGTTTCTATCGCCTCCTGATTATGATCCACTTGACTGGTCAGTGTGGAGGTACAAAGGCCTCGTTCCCTTGCCTCCAGTTTGGACAACTCTGAGGGGCCGTCCCACTTCTATGGCTTTCCATACAATTCATGGGAGCTCAGCCAAGATCTTGGTCACTGCCAATCATCATTCACCCTTTTCCTCTCTACTCAGTCCCGCTTTCTTTTCTACCTCAGAGGTATTGTTCCCCAGAGCCCTTCCCAGTAAGCCTCCTTGCAGGCTAATCTCAGCCAAAGCCTCTGTTTTGCAGGGACAGACCAAAGACAAAACTCTTTTCCCATTTAATGTTGTAAGCATCTTCTCTAATGTCTACATTGGATCCCTAGTAAGATGAACTCTTCTGAAAAAGTGAGTGTTAGATGCCCAGAATCTTAATCCATTACATTGTTTGTATTTTTCACTCTGTGTCTAGTACCTTAAAAAAAAAAAGAATACATAGGTGTAATTTTATAATTCTGGGTAAAAATGAATCCTTTTACTTATTGCAAGTATCTTTAAAACCTCATTCCCGGGCCGGGCTCATGCCTGTAATCCCAGCACTTTGGGAGGCCAAGGTGGGTAGATCACGAGGTCGGGAGTTCAAGACCAGCCTGGCCAAAATCGTGAAACCGTGTCTCTACTAAAAATACACAAAAATTAGTCAGGTGTGGTGGCAGGCACCTGTAATCCCAGCTATTCAGGAGGCTGAGGCAGAGAATTGCTTGAACCCGGAAGATGGAGGTTGCAGTGAGCCAAGATCATGCCACTGTACTCCAGTCTGGGCAACAGAACAAGTCTCCATCTCAAAAACAAAAAGCAAGCAAGCAAACAAACAAACAAACAAAAAAACACAGAAAAGAAAACCCTCATTCCCTCTTTTGACATCATATTGGACCAGTCTTTAAACAATTACAAGATACTGCTCAGTATAATAATCCTTGTCTTTTAATTGTGTTATTTAGCTCGCTTGCCTTTCTTATCTTCATTAGAATGAAAAATTAAAATGCTTGACCTTGGTTCCATAAGAAATAATTCATGTAGCTGAACACATACGTAACTGTCTTATGATTAATTATTTATTTTTTCATTGTTGTGATTCAAATGACAAACATAAAAAAACAATGAAACTTTCAAAGAGATAGCCTAAGCTGATGTTAATTAGTATCAGTTCATGTGTCCATGCCCCGGATGAAAAGCCCATTTTTCTATTTTGTAAATATTTGGAGTTTTTTTAGGTCATAATTAAACTTGGCAACTTTTGTCCACCTTTTAACTAAGCCAAAAAAGATATTCAACTGAGATAATTGATATCTGGCTTTTAAAGAAGATGTTGGGGTTTTAGTTATTATGATCTCTTACAAGATTTAGAAATTAGCAAACAAAATGGATTTTACATCAAAATGACAGCCTGAAATTTCAATTGTTGCGTATATATACCAATTGAATAGCAATTCTATTTCTCTAGTAAGTGAAAGAATGCATAACTTTGTCTTATGAAACACAATCATGGTTAGGCAGAATTGAAATAAAGATGCATTTTAAAATTTATTTTAAACTGAAGCTCCCAAAATTTGTGTACATAGAATGTAATATTTAACACCTTTAATTTGGATTATTCCAAGCCCAAGATGTTTTAGCCCAATGTAGTTTGTATAATAGATACTTTCTTTTATCAAACGCCAGACATCTGTATGAATTGATAGTATTAGAGTCATGATGTTGAGACTGGGGTAAAGAATACTGTGTCATTAACACCCACTATGAAGGCTATATGAAAGCAGTTGCAGTTAAAGCCTGCCCTGCCAACATGAACATAGCAAAAAGGCACCATGGTTATGGCATGGGAAAAAAGAGCCAAGTGTTCCAATAGCATGTGAGACACACATACTATTTATAGAGTTCAGAGAGTAGCCTTTTAAAAGACTTTTACTAGGCTTCCATAATCTTCATTGGAAGTCCATTCTATTCAATCTATGCTTCCACTTGGACATTAAATATTGGGAGACTCTGGTTAGAAGTTTCAGAAAATAATCTTTATTTCTTACCTTCTCTAACCTAGGTTGATCAACGTTTTTCTCTAGGGCCAATTCCAGCTCTTCCACGTTTTACTTGTGTCTCTCAGAGCCAATGAAGAAAAACCATACATAAATATAAATTGCATTTATGCTGATGTTTAAGGGAATAATACACCCCTTGAAAGAGCTAAATGATAATCTAATAGATGAATGAATAAATGGAAGAATCACCTAAGTATTTGTCAGATTTATGAGGTGCTACATATTCATTATTAATACTTAGAGGCAGGAAATATGGCCTATGTCTGTTGTCCTGATGAAATCTGATACGTTTCCAAATTGATTTGGTTATTATGTCACCATGTTTTCTTTGGTTGTAGAAAATGTTATGGGGCATAAAACAGAGAGTGAGAGCTTACAGTCAAACAAGTTTGGGAAATTCTTTGTTAAATTGTTTGTATACTGTAGGACTTCTCAAAACCTTTTAGATAAAAATGTATTATGAATCTTCAAGAAAGGGATATTGTGCATAGCATTGATCTAAATTATTAGATCACAAAATCTTTTTTTATGTGGCCATTCATTAACATCTATCAGGAAAAGGTTTGTGATCAGTTTTGAAAATGCTGACCTACAGTTTTGTTTTTTGACTATAATATTTTTGAAGCTTTCTAGCTCCGTAAATGGAATCCAAAACTTTATTTTTTTCAGTGCATTGAAAATTGCTATAATGTGCAAATGATTTGTACTTCTTTCAGTTTCTTCTATAAGATGAGCCAGACAACATAAGCTGTCCTGCACTTGAAGATTGATGAGAATTATATCTTGAGCAACACAACTTTCTTAAGCAAAATGTATTTCTCTGTGTTTGACTTTTTAACCAGCAAACAAGGAATTGAGAGAATGCAAAGATTCATGGATTCACTTACAGATTCATGCACTCAAGGATTCGTGGTGGTGTGAGTGTTTTGAGCTTTCTGGCACTGTCCTTGTTTCTCATGCAGGCATGCTGCTGTCTGGTGGTTTCAGTAGTCCACATGGAGGAAAGGGTCTACTATGTTGAAGAAGCTGCCCCTGGCAGCTGACTGCTGGATAACACCTTATGTGCTGGGGGAATGTAGGTGTGTACAGATCAGCACATAGGGGTCTATACTAAAAAAGGACACATTTCAATTTTAAACCATGTTACCATCTTCTTGGTACCAGATTTACAAATTTTCGAGTAAAACTTAGTACCACTGAGGCATCTAGCATCTATAGAGCATCTTATAATATAACCCAATTTGAAATATTTTACGGTAATATTGTACCTGCTCAAGGTTATGATGAAACAGGCCTGGCCATGGTCTACTACAATAAGGTTATTGATCTATGTTTCTGCCTTTCTACTTATTCTTGAGTCACCTTAAAAATTTTTTCTGGGCCAGGCACAGTGGCTCGTGCCTGTAATCCCACCACTTTGGGAGGCTAAGGCAGGCAGATCATTTGAGCTCAGGAGTTCAAGACTGGCCTGGGCAACATGGTGAAACCCCATCTCTACAATTACAGAAAAAAAAAAGGTAAAAAAAAATAAAAAGAAAATTTATGCTTCTGTATGAAATTACCTATTTTATCACCTTAAAAAAACTTACTTCTCAACGTAGTATGAGACACAGAAATCATGTCTTTTTATCTTTCCATCCCCAGTCACCAGCACATTGCCTTGTACTGGGTAGACATTTACAAAAGTAGTGGAGTGAGGGAATCATATTTGTAGACAGTGTTGTCATTTTCTATACTGTCAACCTGCACAGGTTAGTAGTAACTATCATTTATTGAGTGCCAAACATTTTTGCCAATGCTCACCATATATTGTTCCTAATTTTTACAATGATCTCGTAAGAATATTCTTGTCTTCATTTAACGGAAGAAAAAAACAAAACTTAATTAGTTAGAAAAGGTTATATGTCGATTTTCTTTCTTTGGAAGCTTTGTAGCCATATATTTCTAATAAACTGGATTATTGGTTCTCTCTGATTCCGAGTCCCTCCCACTTCCCATACTAGGATACTACCATGTGTCTCACGGAAATAAGATAACCATGTAAGATATGTTATCACTGATTTATTCAATAAATGTATACCAAGTGCCTCCTTTAGGGCCAATAATCTGCTGAATGCTGTGAGTGGGAACATACAGAATGAAAATAACCATAATAGTAGCAAACACTTATTGGGGGTTTACTATGTACCAGATACTACTTCTAAGAACATTATTTGCAATAACTTAATCTTCTAAAATATGTATTTTTATTGTCCTTCTTTTATAATGCAGGAGAGGGGGCACAGGATTGCTGTGTAATTTACCCAAGGCCACACAGCTATTAAGTGGCAGAGCCATTACTGAAACCCAAGACATCTGACTTCAAAGGTGAACTGCCTCTTGTACTCAGTCCCTTATGCCAATGAGTTTATAGCCTAATTTGAAAGCAAACCAGAAACACACCATATATAGATTTCAGAATGCCCATACAATTTTGAAAACATATAATCTTCATACCAAAGGATTCAAGATAGGAAAATATTTTCATGAATCCCACATGCTATTTTCATGAGCTTCAATGTGATTTTATAGCTAATTAAGATCAGTTAACTTCTTTAACTACAAATCTTTGTTTAGGTAATTTTTTGTGTCATATTTTGATTAAAATTCTTTAAATAAAAAAAAACTCCTCTCATGAATATTTCTACCATTACTAATCTCAAAAAGACAAGGACCAAGAAGATCATACATAAGCCTCTGAATATCTTTGGCGAAATGCATTTGGCTCATTTAGGCATAGTTATTCCCAAAATAGCCTAGATGGGCTGGATGGAATTTATTGCATTACTAATGTTCCAAAGGCAGGTTTCCCAGTAATAACTTACCCATAAAACTCTACTTTAACAAAAGGCTACTTGATAGCATAGAATAAACTGGAATGCTTTTTTATAGCCAGAGATTTCCTAACCATAAATACTTCCATTCCTCTAAGCAAATGGGTCAGAAATATTTATGAGGTGCCCTGCATTTTTATCACCTCTGCAATGAAATGCAGCAATTTCATCATGATCACATTCTATCTCTACCCTTACTCTATACTGTTGATGGACTCCTTAGCATATCATAAGCAGTCCATTAGTGAGAGGAACTTGGGAATTTAGAAAGGAATGAAGGGAAATACGGAATAGAAGTTGTTGAATCTGGTTGTAGTTGATCTATCCAACGCTATTCATTGCTAAACTAAATCCAATTGTTAATTTCAGAACTATGTCAATATAGTTGGTTAAAAAGGTGGTTGCCTGGTAATTAGATTTACCCTCTGATGGTATTACATTTTATTTTTCTTCCTTTTAGAAATAAACATTCATTTGGATCTGGAAATGCCAGATTGCTGACATTAGGGATATGAAGCAAGACTTACCATTTATACGTTGGCCTTTTTTTCTTTTTTCTTTTTTTTTTTTTAAAAGAAGGAGGCACATGGAAGTAATTGCTTTAAAAATAACTCTAAAGATGTCAAAAGGTCAAAATACTTACAACATTATTCTGTTGGTTATGGTTGCTGTTTTGTCTCTCTTCCCTGTAAGAACAGTATGTAGAAAGCCACTATCTAATTGCACATTAATTTTACAAAAATTGTTATTTTGCTGTTTGTGTAAAATGCTGCATGCTTTATATTTAAAATTTGAGCAATTAAAATTTACAAAGAAGAAATGTTTAAATTAGATAAGAAACATAAGTTATGTTAGCTAATATAGATAAGAGTTAGAAAACACAAAATATGAAATAAACATCGAATGATATATATACTTGTATTTTAAACATAATGCTAAAAAATCTGGTTATCGTATTATCATATTTCATTTTAGTAAGACATGTATTGTTTAAAATAAAATTTGCAGGTGACCTCATATTAAATGTTAGTTTCAGATTCTAGTTCCTATTTTTTTAAAAAAGACAATATTGGTTTGTACTAATGAACATTTTTTGGTATTAAGTAATAGTTAATTTATTGTTATTGAGCACCTGTGAGCAAAGCATTTTGTTAGACACAAAGATAACTAAGACATAGTGGCAGAGACTGGGTAGATACTCATCAAACTTGTTTCCCCATTTTGGACACACAGCTAGACTACATTTCCTCACCTCCCTTGGCATTAGATACAGGCATGTGACTGACTTGTGGACAATGGAATGTGGGTAGAATTGATACCACCTTCAGCAAGAGCCCAAAAGGTCTCCCATGCGTTGCTCTAAAGGCCCCTTTTCTTTCTTGGCTTTCCGGAAAGATCTGGTGGAAAATTCTGAAGCCCTATGGTTGGTTGTGGGGGCCACTGGATAGATAAAACCTAGATTCCTGTATGTATATAAGGAGCAGAGACCCCCCCGTCAACCCACATAGGATTATTACAAGGGTAATAAACTTACGGTGTGTTAAGTCACGGAGATGGTAGGGTTGTTTATGTTTTACATCTTGTATTTTACCGACATCAGGGTTTCTCAACCTTAGCACTATTGATGTATTGGACTAGGTATATCCTTGTTGTGGGGGCTGTCCTGTGCATTGTAGGATGCTGAGCTGCTTCCCTGGCCTGTATTCAACAGATGCCAATTGCACTGCCTTCCCCGGCCATGACAATCAAAAATGTCTCCAGACATTTCAAATATCCCCTTTGGGGCAAAACCGCCACTGTTTGAGGACCACTAGCCTAACTTATACAGTAATATTTACTATTTTTAAAAGTTTTATACCAGAGAGTCTCCTACTTTTTTACATAACGAGTTTCTGAAAAATCTGTTTGAAAGTCAAATGTCTGAAAGTTGAACAAGACATTTACATGTTATAAGGAGATTTGTAATACAAGCAAACCAGAAAGATTAAATTATGTAGTTACCATTACATTCAGTAGCACATTTTGAAGATGCTGTTGTAGCAATTTTTACATGTTTTAAGCTTTATATTTTTCCTCCAAAGTCAAACTTACACTTGAATTAGCTTAAGTACAGTGAACCCTAGATGGAAGCTGAAGAGTTAGCATGTAAAGCACATAGAATGACTTTCATCTGTGTAACAATTTTATAAGATCTGTGCTTTTTTTTTTTACCACAATAAGGTGCACCGCAGTTTTCCATTTCTCACTTATCTTTTATGAAATAGGAAAAATCCTTGAAACAATTTTATAAACACTTCTGTATAGACAAAGATGGCAAGAGAGCCACAAAGGAACTGGTGGCATTTAAAAGGCTCTATTATGGGAATTGTATGAAATATGCTTGTCTGATGATGCACAAATGTCTGATTTTACTTTGGCATTTCTGGGTCTTAACCCCCTTTCCCTGTGCCTACTTTCTCTCCTGCTCTACTTGTTCCTGCTTTTCCATCTCAACCTGTGGACTCGGCAGTGTGGTGTTTGGACTATTTATCTGGCTTCAATGCTAGTATCCTCAGGTCTCTGCACCTGGCATCTGATCTTTCATGCCAGCCACCCCAGAGGTTTAAGGTACTTTGCACTCACTCTGTGCCCCAGGTGACCACTGGCCTGGGTAGCCCCTGCTTGTTGGGAAGAAACATTACAGAGTTGGATGCTTGGTAATACAAACATAAAGAAGGCAGTATCCTTGCTTTTTTAGGAGCTTTAATCCAGTGGTATAGAGGCAAATGCAGACACAGATAATACAATAATCCCATCAAAGGAGTGAGACGCTGGTGTGACTATAAGTTCAAAGTTGAAACACTGTGGTTGGAGTGTATTAAATCCAACTGCATTCCAGAGGAGACTGGTCGAGGGAACATGCTGATTTGAGCCAGAGGTTCATATCTGATGGAGGATCCTCCTTTAAAATTCACCTGTGGGCCCTTCCACCCGGCTGTTAGTGCTGAGAGTGCTGAGTGTGTGCTCCGGGCTTGGAACACACATTTATTATTAAAAAATAAAAATAGGCATATTAAGATGACCGAATAGGAACAGCTCCAGTCTCCAACTCCCAGCGCGAGCGACACAGAAGACCAGTGATTTCTGCATTTTCAACTGAGGTACTGGGGTCATCTCACTAGGGAGTGCCGGACAATCGGTGCTGGTCAGCTGCTGCAGCCTGACCAGCGAGAGCTGAAGCAGGGCGAGGCATCGCCTCACCTGG
>NW_016812958.1:257011-285357 GCF_001698545.2 Rhinopithecus bieti | reverse complement strand
CCTCTTTTATAAAATAACCCGGTGAAGCAGCCGAGACCGACCCCCCACCCCCACGCCTGCAGCCCAGCAGCAGGTCCAAGAAGGAACCAAGAGACCAAGGCCTTCCTGCTGCCCAGACCCGACACCCCCACCCTCACTCCCAGCCGGCAGCCTTCCTACAGCCACTGAGTAGTTTTCAAGTCCGGTTGATTTTTGTCCCTCTGCGCTTGCCCCCACTCCCTCCCACCGGGTCCGGCCCCGACCCCAGACCCAGGCACTCGCTCTCCTCCTGTCAGGGAAAGGTCGCGGCATGTGACCCTGCGGATAGCTGTGCCGAGATGAACCCCAGAGCCCCCAGCTACACCATGGCCTCGTTCTATGTGGGGGACCTCCACCCCGACGTGACTGAGGCGATGCTCTAGGTTCAGCGTAGCCAGGCCTATCCTCTCCATCTGAGTCTGTAGGGACCTGATTACCGGCGACTGCTTGGGCTGCGCCTATGTGAACTTCCAGCAGCCGGGGGACGCGGAGTGTGCTTTGTAAATTTTGATTTTATAAAGGGCAAGCCAGCACGCATCCTGTGGTCTCAGCGTGAACCATCACTTCGCAAAAGTGGAATAGGCAATATATTCATTAAAAATCTGGACAAATCCATTGATAATAAAGCACTGTATGATACAGTTTCTGCTTTTGGTAACATTGTTTCATGTAAAGTGGTTTGTGATGAAAATGGTTCCAAGGGCCATGGATTTGTATGCTTTGAGATGCAGGAAGCATCTGAAAGAGCTATTGAAAAAATGAATGGGATGCTCCTAATGGTCGCAAAGTATTTGTTGGACAATTTAAGTCTCGTAAAAAACGAGAAACTGAACTTGGAGCTAGGGCAAAAGAGTTCACCAATGTTTACATCAAGAATTTTGGAGAAGACATTGATGATGAGCGCCTTAGGAATCTGTTCGGCAAGTTTGGGCCTGCCTTAAGTGTGAAAATAATGATTGATGAAAGTGGAAAATCCGCAGGATTTGGATTTGTAAGCTTTGAAAGGCATGACGATGCACAGAAAGCTGTGAATGAGATTAATGGAAATGGAGCTCAAGGGAAAACAAATTTACGTTGATCGAGTTCAGAAAAATGTGGAACAGCAGACGGAACTTAAGCGCAAATTTGAACTGATGAAGCAAGATAGGATCACCAGATACTAGAGTGTTAATCTTTCTGTGAAAAATCTTGATGATGGTACTGATGATGAACATCTCCAGAAAAGTTTTCTCCATTTGGTACAATCACTAGTGCAAAGGTTATGATGGAAGGTGGTTGCAGCAAGGGTTTGGTTTTGTATGTTTCTCCTCCCCAGAAGAAGCCACTAAAGCAGTTACAGAAATGAATGGTAGAATTGTGGCCACAAAGCCATTGTATGTAGCTTCAGCTCAGCGCAAAGGAGAGTGCCAGACTCACCTCACTAACCAGTATAGGCAAAGAATGGCAAGTGTATGAACTGTGCCCAACCCTGTAATCAACCCCTACCAGCCAGCACCTCCTTCAGTTTACTTCATGGCAGCTATCTCACAGTTTCAGAACTTTGCTGCATACCATCCTCCTAGCCAAATTGCTCAACTAAGACCAAGTCCTCACTGGACTGCTCAGGGTGCCAGACGTCATCCATTCCAAAATACGCCCGGTGCCACCCGCCCAGCTGCTCCTAGACCACCATTTAGTACTATGAGACCAGCTTCTTCACAGGTTCCACGAGTCATGTCAATACAGCGTGTTGCTAACACATCAACACAGACAATGGGTCCACGTCCTGCAGTTGCAGCTGCTGCAGTTACTCCTGCTGTCTGCACCTTTACACAGTTATAAATATGCTGTGGGAGTTCGCAATCCTCAGCTACATCTTAATGCACAGCCACAAGTTACAATGCAACGGCTGCTGTTCATGTACAAGGTCAGGAACCTTTGACTGCTTCCATGTTGGCTTCCGCCCCTCCTCAAGAGGAAAAGCAAATGTTGGGTGAATGGCTGTTTCCTTTTATTCAAGCCACGCACCCTACTCTTGCTGGTAAAATCACTGGCATGTTGTTGGAGACTGATAATTCAGAACTTCTTCATAGGCTCGAGTCTCCAGAGTCACTCCGTTATAAGGTTGAAGAAGCTGTAGCTGTACTACAGCCCATCAAGCTAAAGAGGCGTATCAGAGAGCAGTTAACAGTGCCACTGGTGTTCCAACTGTTTAAAATTGATCAGGGACCACGAAAAGAAACTTGTGCTTCACCGAAGAAAAATATCTAAACATCGAAAAACTTAAATATTATGGAAAAAAAAATTGCAAAATATAAAATAAATAAAAAGGAAGGGAAACTTTGAACCTTATGTACTGAGAAAATGCCAGGTCTAGCAAATGTAATGTTAGTCCTAGATTACTTACTGATTTAAAACAAAACAAAATCCCCACAAAATAGTAAAATATTAAAAAAATGATGTGGGAAACAGAATTTTCAGGCAAGTACATAACATTTATAAGCAATTCCTCTTCTTTAATTTTGTAAATTCTTCACTGGGAATGACTCAAAATGTTCAGTTCTGTTTTTAAAGTAACAGAATTGATAACTGACGGCAACGGAAACGTTAATTTGGATTCCAAAATTCTTCCTCCAAAAAAAATTTTCCTTAAACAGTGACAAAAAAAAAAAAAAAAAAAAAAAAAAAATTCACCTATGGACATGGTCTCTCTTAATCATACCTATGACTATAGTACTAGAGAACATTGAAATTAAAATTCAATCTGAACCTTTGAGAATGGTCAGTTTTGATGAATTGGTAGATTCAATAGCGTAGTCCTAGCTAAAATCATCTTCTGACATTGATAGACCAAAGACCCTTGGGCCAGACTACCTGTGTTAGAATTCCAAATCTTTCTTGTACCTCCATTGTGACTTTTGTCAGATAATTTAACCTCTTTTGCCTCAGTTTTCTTATCTGTAAAATTGGGTTAAGAAACCTTATGTGATAGGACGTTGTGAGAATTAGATTGATGTATGTCATGTGCCTAAAACAACACCTGGCATCTAGTAAAGCTCTTGATTATTGTTATCTCTTACTAATATTTGTTTGTGATGCAATACAGAATTAATTTATTCTTTCAAGTAATTCCCTTAGCATTGATGGTTTTATCCTTTATATAACTCACTTTCATAATTGTGGTTGTTTCGTACAGTAACTCAGTCCCAATAAACACCTCCATCTTTTTGTTCTTCCATTATTATGTTATTAGATTTCTGCTATTAGCATGATCTCTAGAAATGCCCATCACTCAGAAATCATTCTAGAGTTCTGAAGTGAGAAAAGCTTTAGATGACCTATCTTTCTTTTCTTTTCTTTATAAAAACACATATTCTACTATTATAGATCCCAGGCATTCATTTTATTTCTTTTGTATGCTACCTATTAAGTAAAACAATTTTTTTTTTTTTTTTTTTTTAGTAAGGATACCTGCAGTTCATACAAAAACACTACTCATCCCTCGAATTTCTCTATTTACATGCTTTTCTCATAATTTTCTTGGACATGGGCAGTTTTGATTTTCCTCAGCACCTTGAGTGTGAGATATGGACAGCAAGTGCCCAAAACCTTATTACCTAGGTTAAAAGGCCTTGGGAGACATGAACAGACTCGTAGGCACCATACATCAGTCATACTGCAACTTTTACCATCTCACTGTGCAATAACCCCTTAACACTCAATACAATTGAAAAAGGATGTGGACAATATAAATATCATCTTTCTCTCCAGGCATAAAAATAACCACATTTAAAGAAAATATTTGAAAAAAAAGAGATGGGACTTAGGAATTAGGGTTATGTATCCCAGAGACAAGATTACTATGGAAGGCTTCAAGTTTATGAGGGATTATTATGTAGAAAATAGGGACCAGCTATTCTCTATCTCTAAAGAATCCCAAAGAGATGACTAAACCTCAGCATGAAGTAATAGGTTAAGTATGAAGAAGAATTTCTTGATGGTGAGTGTGAAATATTGAAAGAAAACTCTTCCAGGAAATACCTGGAAATCTGAAAGAACATTAAGAGCAGAATGATGATTTTCCTGGCATATTCTCTGCATTTGAAATCTACAAAAGCCTTGTGCTTTTATGAAATGTGAAATAACATAACCACGTTTCTCACTATGCGTCTCAAACATGCTAAGGCATTGCCTATTTGTGGTACTGTGTACCGTATCTATTTTCTATACATGGTATATAATTCATATTTTGTTTTCTTCCATGGTTCTAGTGATGCAGTTTGGGAAGAGCATAGGCCTTGGAATCAGCCATAACTTGGCAGGTATCCTAGCTCTAATATTTGGATTCAGAGGTCTTGCTTAATCTCTCTGAGATTTGGTCTTCTATTATAATGGACAATAATTAAGGAATAAACTAGTCAATGTATTTGTGTAGCAAATACAATTTTAGGGCATAGTAGTTAATACATATTAAAAATGTATTTAAAAACATATGCATATATACATGTGCCTACATTATATAGGAATACTTTATAAACAAAGCTCCAACACAGTGAGCCATAATCACACCAAAAAGAAAAGCTCCAACATATAGGAAACAAAAGTCCCTGAACAGATTCATAAATGTATATCTTACATTAAAATATTTCTTCTGTAAAACATTTTACTGTATAGTTTATTTTATTTTGAGACAGTCTTGCTTTGTCACCTAGGCTGGAGGTCAGTGATACAATCACGACTCACTGCAGCCTTAACTTCCTGGGCTCAAACAATCCTCCCGCCTCAGTTTCTTGTGCAGCTTGGACCACAGACATGTGGTCCAAGCTAATTTAAAAGAATGTTTTGTAGAGACGGGGTTTTACTATGTTGCCCACGTTGGTCTCAAACTCCTGGGCTCAAGCGATATGCCCCCATCAGCTGGTATTACAGGTATGAGCCACTGCGCTGGTGGAATCATCTTAAACAGCAAAATACCATCTGGAAATTTATTTTATTTATTTGTTTTTTTGAGATGGAGTTTTGCTCTTGTTGCCCAGGCTGGAGTGCAACAGCTCGATCTTGGCTCACTGCAACCTCTGCCTCCCGGGATCAAGCGATTCTCCTGCCTCAATCTCCCAAGTAGCTGGGATTATAGGCTCCTGTCACCACGCCTGCCTAATTTTTTTGTATTTCTGGTAGAGATGGGGTTTTGCCATGTTGGCCAGTCTGGTCTCGAACTCCTGGTCTCAAGTGATCTGCCCACCTTGGCCTCCCAAAGTGCTGAGATTACAGACGTGAGCCACTGTGCCCGGCACCACTTGGAAATTTAAAAATTCTCTTAAACAATTTCTTGATTAAAGAGAAAATCAAATTTTAAAGGTCAGAATATCTAGAAGATACCATTAATTAAAGTATTATATGTTAGAACTCAAGCTAATGCTGTGTTCAGAGAAAAAATATATAACCCTAAATGTTTTCACAGATAAGCAAGAACAGATGAGAACAAATAAATTAAGTGTCACATTTTAAAAACTAGACAAAGAACAAGAAATTAAACCTAAGAAAATTAAGGAAAAGAACAAATAAAATAAAAGGAAACATTAATGAAATGTAAACAGAAAAGCAAGAAACTAAGAAATACATTCAAAAGCTAGTTTTCAAAAATTAGTTAAAGCAGACAACCCACAGAGAGGGAGAAAATCTTCACAACTTATACAGCTGACAAGGGACTAATATCTACAAGGAACTCAAACGAATCAGCAAGTAAAAACAAAACAAAACAAACACCAAAAAATCACACCAAAAAGTGGGCTAAAGACATGAATAGACAGTTCTGAAAAGAAGATATACAAATGGCCAAAAAACATATGGAAAAATGCTCAACATCACTAATAATCAGGGAAATGCAAGTCAAAACCACAATGTGATACCACCTCACTCCTGCAAGAATGACCATAATCAAAAAATCAAAAAATAATAAGTGTTGGCGTGGTTGTGGTGAAAACAGGACACTTAAGAAAATTATATATATATAATTTTGGTGTATATATATATGGTGTGTATATATATATGGTGTATATATATACATGGTATGTGTGTGTATATATATACCATGAAATACTATTCAGCCATATAAAGGAATGAAATAATGGCATTTGCAGCAACCTGGATGTTATTAGAGACTATTATTATAAGTGAAGTAACTCAGGAATGGAAAACCAAACATCGTATGTTCTCACTCACATGTGGAAGCTAAGCTATAAGGACTCAAGAGCGTAAGAATGACACACTGGACTTTGGGGACTTGAGGGAAAAAGTGGGGATGGCAAGGGATAAAAGACTACACATTGGGTACAGTGTATGAAAAATTCGGAAATCACCACTAAAGAACTTACCCATTATGGAGAAATAGGAACACTTTTACACTGTTGGTGGGACTGTAAACTAGTTCAATGATTGTGGAAGACTGTATGGCAATTCCTCAAGGATCTAGAACTAGAAATACCATTTGACCCAGCCATCTCATCAGTAGGTATATACCCAAAGGATTGTAAATCACGCTGCTATAAAGACACATGCACACGTATATTCACTGTGGCACTATTCACAATAGCAAAGACTTGGAAGCAACCCAAATGTCCATCAGTGACAGACTGGATTAAGAAAATGTGGCACATATACACCATGGAATACTATGCAGCCATAAAAAAGGAGGCATTCATGTACTTTGTAGGGACATGGATGAAACTGGAAACCATCATTCTAAGCAAACTATCACAAGGACAAAAAACCAAACACCGCATGTTCTCACTCATAGCTGGGAACTGAACAATGAGAACACTTGGACATGGGAAGGGTAACATCACACACTGGGGCCTGTCGTGGGGAGGGTGTAGGGGAGAGGGATAGCATTAGGAGATATACCTAATGTAAATGACGAGTTAATGGGTGCAGCACACCAACATGGCACATGTGTACATATGTAACAAACCTGCATGTTGTGCACATGTACCCTAGAACTTAAAGTATAATAAAATAAACCAAAAAACAAAAAACAAAAAAAGAACTTATCCATGTAACCAAACACCACCTGCTCCCCAAAACCTATTGAAATAAAAATAAAAGCAGAGGAAAGAAAAACTGGTTAAAACAAGCAAAGCACAATTACACAAAATGAGAAACAAGAATAGAGAAATTACCACAAATACAGAGGAAATGGGAATAATTGACTCTTTTCTTTTTTTTTTTTTTTGAGACGGAGTCTCGCTCTGTCGCCCGGGCTGGAGTGCAGTGGCCGGATCTCAGCTCACTGCGAAACTGAAGTGAAGTGGAATAATTTTGGAAAAAGGTAAATTGATAAAACCATCTCAGAAGAGGAAGGTCATTTAGTATATTTAGAGATCATTGACCATAAGGAGATAGATAAAAGTTGTTAAAAGCACTAATGTCTCCCTAATGAAAGCATTCTTCTGTCAGTACAAGTTGATGCTATTATTAAAAAGGAATAAAAGAGATATGGAAATTGGAAAGCAGGAGATAAAATTATTGTTTGTAGATAACGATTGTATATATCAAAATCCAAGAGAATCAACTGAAAAATTCCTAATGACCATAAGCAAATTTGCTATCTGTATACAAAATCCATATAACAAAGTATGATAGCATGTATACCTACCATGTACCCACAAAAATTTAAAATATAATTTAAAACATTTTAAAAAGTATGATGCGTAAAACATAATAACCACCAAAAATAATTTTAGAAGAGAATAAACTTGATAAGAAATGTGCAAAAGTTTTATGAAGAAAGTTCTGACACACGACCGAGGGACATCAAAGAAGGCTTGACTAAATGGAAAGGCATTTCCTGTTCCTGGAAAGGTAGACTGAATATCATAACATTTTACTCATTCCTAAATTAATCTCTATACTTCATGCAAGTCAGTTAGAAATAACAACAGGAGTCTTCCTCCTTCTCCTCCACTTCCTCCTCCTCCACTTCCTCCTCCTCCACTTCCTCCTCCTCCACTTCCTCCTCCTCCACTTCCTCCTCCTCCACTTCCTTCTCCTTCACCTTCTTTCCTGTGAGAGGTGGGGGTGGGGATTAAATAAATTGATTTGAAAATTCAAAAGGAAAGTTAAACATGCCAGAATAGCCAAAATCATTACAAAAATAAGAGTAATAAAAGGAACAAGGCATACAGATTTTATTACTGTATTTATTCATTTTTGTCTCTGTCACCCAGGCTGGAGTACAGCAGCAAGAGCTCAGCTCAGTGTAACTTCCGCCTCCCAGGTTCAAGTGATTCTCTTGCCTCAGCCTCCTGAGTAGCTGGGACTGCAGGTGCACATCACCATGCCTGGCTAATTTTTGTATTTTTAGTAGAGATGGGATTTCGCCATGTTGACCGGGCTGCTCTTGACCTCCTGACATCAAGTGATCGGCCTCCTTTAGGCTTCCCAAAGTGTTGGGATTACAGGGCTGAGCCATTGCTCCTGGCCCCAGATTATAAAACATATTTTAAAGCTGAAATATTTAAAACCCATTGTTACTAGGGCATGAAAAGACAGGTCATTGGTTAAAAGCTGGCAACTCAGAGAAATAGATTCAGTTTTATATCTTTTTTCTTAGGGTGTTTTCATATCTTTTATTTTTTCATTTTTTATTATGCTTTAGGTTCTGGGATACATGTTCAGAACGTGCAGGTTTGTTATGTAGGTATACATATGCCATGGTGGTTTGCTGCATCCATCAACTGGTCATCTACATTAGGTATTTCTCCTAATGCTATTCCTCCGCTTGCCCCTCACCCTCCGACAGGCCCTGGTGTGTGATGTTCCCCTCCCTGTGTCTATGTGTTCTTACTGTTCACTTCCCATTTATAAGTGAGAACATGTGGTGTTTGGTTTTCTGTTCCTATGTTAGTTTGCTAAGAATGATGGTTTTCAGCAGTTTTATATCTTGATAGGAGTTTGGGTTATAAAGATGTAATTTCACTTTGTGAAATTCGGTGAATATACAGTTAAAATTTGTACGTTTCATTGTATATAGTTTCTCTTGAAAGAAAAAAATCAAAAAATAATATTGGAGTCTAATCTAATGATATGTATACTAAAGTATTTGGAGGGAATTAAGCTGCTATCTGCAATTCATTTAGAAACAAATAAGAAAGTCAGAAAATAAGATGGCTAGAGGGCTGCATATATGAAAAATTACGTAGTTATATAAAATTGTCTCAACATTGCTGTATGCTTGAAATTTTTCATAATAAAATGTTGGAAAATAGACTCTAATATTTAAAGAAATTTGGTATACAATAAAGACAAAACTGCAAATCTGTAAGTTATAATATTATCTACAGAATGAGAGATTTTGTCTACTATTATAACAGTTTCAGGAACCAGGATGCAGATGAGAAGGGTTGGGTGTAGACTGAGTTGCCCCTGGAATGACTCTTCCAGATTCTGTGGTGTCTCCTAGTGTTCTGACTTGTGAGGCTAAGGAGGAACTCTGGCACCCCAGCCCCTGAGAGCACTGTGCTGGGCCACTGCTTTCCTACTAGCAGGGGCCATGTTGGCTATGAGGCGAGCACAGGTCCAGGAACTACACACACACTCAAAGGGCTAGGAGAACAAAGTAAGCCTTTTAACAAAGCACATGTTGTGCAGGCCAAGGGCAGTTCTGTTCTTCAAGCATGGTGATTTGACTTTTTTTTGTTAAGTTGTTGTTTGTTTTGTTAAGTTGTTTGTTAACTTTTTTTGCTCCTTTGACTTTTTTTTTTTTGTTAAGTTGCTCTTTTATAGCTAACAACTTTAGGATTTAAAACAGTTTATTCAGGAGTTCTGAGTAGTTTTTAAAGTGCTATTACTTAGCTATTTGTCTTCTGTGTTTTTCAGTTACTCGACCCTAGATTTATATTTTTCAAAGACTGCACAGAATGGGTGTTGGGGAAATGTGTCATTCTGCTATTCTGTGTACAGAGTTTCAAAAAAGTGGGATCCCTGGGGACTCACCTGAGCTTCAAGCAGTAGAAACTGTCAGCATGTGGAGAGAATTAGCTAGGCTTCCTCAATATTTAAGGTGTACTTGGACTCTGATAGGTAAATTTGAGGCTGCTTTTATTTGGGGAATGGCGGTGAGAAAGAGTATATATATATTTTGGTGGCAAAAGGGAAACACTAGAAATTCAAATATATGAGACCTCTCTAGTTTTGAGAGCTCTCAGGGAGGGGCACACATTAAAGAAAACAGTTTACAGAATGTGTTCACAACTGAATTTATTTCTTTAGCATATCTTTCATTGAAAATGTCATCTTTGATGTCACCCTTTTACATCTTGAATAATTTTACCATTTGAATATGGAAATGCTGATGCACAATTTCTGAGTAAAACCTTCTCTATCTTTTGGTTTACATTTACTTGATTGATGGTATTGTGGACTTTTTAAACCATATGCCTGCCTGAGAAACTAGCACTGGAAAGCTTCCAGTGACAAAGGTCACCTAGCTCTGCCACTTACATGTAGTTCTCATTGGACATTATTTCCATGAAGTGTGAGGTATACAGTTAGCAAAGGACCAGCAAGTAAGATTTTAAAGAATGTGATTATAAAAAAGGAGAAATTGTTTGTAAAATCTAGTGTATGTGAGTGTTTAGGAAAGAAGCTGAAGGTGAACAGTGATAAACTGGACCCCAATCCCGATTTCAGCTGCCTTAAATCCTCTCTTTAGATTCACTTTGAAAGCTTAAGGCCTCATGTGCATTTACTTGGCAACAGTTTCTGTGCTAAGTGCCTTACATATCCTGCCTCTTAATTCTAACAGAAACCTTAAAAAGTAGGTCTTTTCCATTTTACAGATAGAGAAACAGAGGCAAAGAGAGTTAAGTCATGTTAGGGTATAATTTTCAAAAGGATAAAATCATGACTCTCAGGTAAATATAAAAGGGACATATGTCCATTATTTTATTGAACTAATTAATTAATGAGGGAACAAGTAAGATGTCATAATCAGTTCAAAGAGCATTTAAGAAGTGATGGCAGTTATTGGCAACTTAACAAAGACATGTTAAGATAAAATTGCTGAGTTAGATGTAAAACTGGTTAATATTCAACAGGCCATCACTATTTTACATTGTCTGTTCCATTGGTTGGAAATTGTTTGCATCTCTACTGGACAAAACCCTGCAAATTAATCAGTAAATTCCTTAAGTATGAGACCTTTTAATCAAGAGTGAAAATGAGATGAACTAATTACAGGTCTAGACAATCCTAGGGGACTTTTGCCCCATATGATATTGAAAAGATCTGTTCCCACCTTTTTTCCCTATTTCCAAGTTTGGAGAATTTTTTTTTTTTTTTTTTTTTTTTTTTTTTATTGACAGTAACCTGTTCTTACAAATATTAGCTAATGGAGCAGAAATTTGAACCTCAGTATCTGTGACTCCACAGACCTTGTACTCAACCCTTTGTTATGACTCAGCAATGAGTTCGTTTGTATTTTTAAGAATGTTGGAATCTATCAGGTCTTTGCAAATAATTCTTTTTCATAGCCAGGACTTCTCTGAAGCACAGAGATTCTCTGGAGCATGAAATCATCCAACTCAGTCAATAAACATCTATCTGAAGTAGCAGCACTTTTTGTTTCTGCTTTAGAGGAGATTGCTGATACCAGACTTGAAGAACATGAGCACTATGGTAAGAATGACACTGAGACAACACTATTTTATGTCTGTTTTTATCAACATTAAAACATTAGGACAATAGAAAAATTTAGGTTGAAAGCGTATTTTATTACCTGCTTTGCAAATGGCTTTAAGATTAGGTAATACCTTTTAGAATAAGAAATAGATAAATAAATGCTCACTTTTGGGCATACCCTCGCCAACCTTTTTCAACTTTTATGCTTTAAAGTAGGGTAATAATAGGGATCTTCAAACTGGGTTCCAGAAAAAGGGATTTCGTATATAATCCCTGAACCCCTCATGTCATGCATCATATATAACCCCAAACACACCATGCTATGTGTTAGATTCAACTCCTGAACATATCATATCACCAGGATGAAGTCATGGATACCAAGAAAGCAGCATGGTGATGGCAGGTTGTCTTCAGACAAACTCTGAAGTTAGAAAAATCACCTCACCTTTCTAAGCATTAGTTTTTTCCCTCCTATGTGTGTAGTTGGACTAGATGGGAGGTTTCTAAACTTTTTAGCACCACGACCTCCAAATATGATGCTATATCATGCATGACTTAGTGTGTTCAGGGGTTACATATCATACATGGCATGGTGTGTTCAGGGGTTACAGATCATACATGATGGCATAATACATTCAGGAGTTATATATGATACATGGCATGGCACATTCATGGGTTACATTTGACAGAGAGATGCTATGGTTAAAGGAATCGAGAGAGAAAGGGAAGTGGATGGCTCAGACTTCTTACCACCCTGTTCTCTCCTTCCCTTCTGGAAGGAATCAGGATTCAGTACAAAATTTGCAGGGTTCAGTGCAAAATAAAATTTGGGACTCTTTGTTAAAAAAACAACAAAAAAAATACATTAAATATACTAAAATATAAAGTTTTTTCCTTTAAAAAATTCAGTGAATTTCAAAACGTAATAGCTACAGCCAAGATAAATGAGCAGCATAAACTTACAAATTGTAAAAATAGTATTTTTTGTGTCATAATTTTATGTAGTACAATATATAATACTTAATAATCTGATATCATGATTATCATAAGATTTTTTTCTGACTCACATTTTTGCAAATTCACATGCAGGTATTAGATGATGCAAATTAATTTAAATTTTTAGCAGCATCACTTTCTTTTTTTTCTTCAACTTTTATTTTTATTTTAAGTTTGGGGGTACATGTACAGGATGTGCAGGTTTGTTACATGCTGCTTTGCTGCAGAAATAATCCAATCACTTAGGTATTAGGCCCAGCATCCATTAGCTATTTTTCCTAATGCTCTCCCTGCTTCCACCACTCCTCTCCAATTTTTAATCTATATAACTGAACACAGCATTAATTGCTCTTGGCAATTTCAAAATCACAAATCATTTTTGATAATTTTAATTTTAAGAAGATCTTTCTGCTAATGCAATGATTACTGGAGCTGTTAAGAGTATTTTATGGGTTGCAACAATATTGAGATAAATTTCTGATAAATTATGTCAAAATATACTTTTCAGTACATCTAGACCTGATGACTCTTGTTTTCTCTAGAAAAAGATGTAACTCTTGGTACAAATTTTCTGTAAGTCTGAATTTAATTTCAAATATAAATTTATATAATGACATTTCATTATTTCCCTTGATGCTTTTCATAACTTGTGGAGGTTGTACAAGAAACTTTCTAATTTGTGTATATTTCAAAATATCTGTTATGTATTCTATTGCTATATCTTCAATGATAAGAAAAAATTAATTTAAAAATTGTTTACCTCATTTATACATGGTTTATCCAGTGCTCCATATGATAATAGTGTTATTTTCCGTCAAACATGGTACACTTAGAATTTAATTTCCATTTCTAAGCCTGTGGATATTTGTCTTGTAAGACTGAGCAGTTTTTTAAACTGCTGAAATTTACTACCTAAGCACCAACAGTTCCTGTCCTGGCATTTCTGCTGCTGCTACTGCTATTGCTGCTGTCACTACCATCATTCCGTACCAAGGTCCCAGCCTGGCTCTACTCTGCTGCTTCCCTTCACCTCTGGACTGTCCCAGTCACTGGCACACATATAGGGCCAACAGCTTTGGGTATGCTGTTTGCTGAGCCTGAAGCCCGAGCTACACATGTGCAGGCTGCTGCTGGACCCCTACAACATACCCACATACCAGTATATTGCCTCTGTTATTTGCATGCTCCCTTGTCCTACTGAATTTAACTTACAAAACACAACATGTTATTTTATTTTATTATTTTACTTTAAGTTCTGGGATGCACGTGCAGAACGTGCTGGTTTGTTACATAGGTATACATGTGCCATGGTGGTTTGCTGCACCTTTAAACCCGTTGTCTAGGTTTTAAGCCACTCATGCTTTAGGTATTTGTCCTAATGCTCTCCCTCCCTTTGTCCCCACCCCCCGACAGGCCCTGGAGCGTGTTGTTCCCCTCCCTCTGTCCATGACAAAACACACCATGTTTTGAGAATTTGAAGAGGATAAACCTATAAGACTAAGAATGCACAGTCAAAAATAGAAATAGTCAGAAGATTCTGATGCCACAGAAGCCAAGAGAAGAGAGAACTTCAAGAAGGAGAAAGTAACCAATGGAATCAAGCAATGTCAAGAGGTCAAGTCATATCAGGAAGGACTAAAAAAATTTTGTTGGCTTAACAACATAGAAGTCACAGGATCTTAGGTCTTAGTGATCTTAGAAATGTCTTAGTGATTTAGAAATGAGTTGTTTCATAGAGAAATGCAGGCTACAATCAATCAAAAGCAGCTTGAGGTATAAGCAGGGAGTTGAAAAATGGACTCTCACAACCCCTCTTATGTCCTGGCCTGATAATCAGTAGATATGGTCCCTCTTAGATGACCCTCAAAATGACCTTGGAAGCATGCAGAGGGGTATATCTGATTCTTTGTAGATGTTGCTTCTCCTTCCTCTTTATCCCTGTTTATCATGGCTTAACGATAACAACTACCATGCATTGGGAACATATTTTGTGTTAGTTAGGCTGGTGCTGAGAATTTTGTATATGCTTATCTCTAATTCTGTATGCTGCACTTATCATTTGCCAAATGAAGAAGTAGACTTAGCCTGTGTGATCTTTAAAGTTCATACAGCTATTATCAGACCTGACATTCAAACTTGATCCTAAGTCCCTGTTCCTGCCACTATCATAGTGCTGCCTTTTGTTTTGAGCCACACTTTCTTTTCTGTGAAATGCAAAGAGGAGTCTCCAGGGAGGAAGGCCAGGTAGTCTGTGACTTTTTTTTAAAGACAGGGTTTCATTCTGTTGCCCAGGCTGGTCGACCCCCTGATCGCAGGTGATCCCGCCACCTTAGCCTCCCAGTGGCTGGGACTATAGGTGAGCACACCACCATGCCCAGTCAATTTTTAAATATTTTGCAGAAATGGGGTTTTGCCATGTTGCCCAGGCTGGTCTCAAACTCCTGAGCTCAAGTGATCCGCCCACCTCAGGCTCCCAAAATTCTGGGATTACAGGTGTGAGACACTGTGTCTGGCCATAGTCTGTGATATTTTGTTGTCTCTTATTCATTAATCCCAATACATTTTATATTTGGACATCTCAAATCAAATAAACTTCACTTGATATTACTTGACTCTGTGTCCCTATCCAAATCTCATGTTGAATTGTAATCCTCAGTGTTGGAGGAGGGGCTTGGTAGGAGGTGACTGGATCATGAGACTGGACTTCCACGTTGCTGTTCTTGTGAGTTATTTAAAAGTGCATAGCACTTCTCCCTTCACTCTCTCTCTCCTACTCCAACATGTGAAGATGTGTCTGCTTCCCCTTCACCTTCCATCATGATTGTAAGTTTCCTGAGGCCTCCTCAGTCATGATTCTGATATAGCCTGCAGAACTGTGAGTTGACTAAACCCCTTTTCTTCATAAATTACCCAGTCTCAGGTAGTTTTCTATAGCAATATGAGAATGGACTACTACATTTCTCAATACATTCTACTGCAATTTGCTGAAGCCTGTGGGACTTTGAACACAAATTCTTTAACACAACTTAGTCAACAAAAGTTGATAACATGAAAAAGTTTCATCCAACCTATCAAAACTACATTAGTTAAATCCATCATAAACACACATCTTGCTCTGACTCATACCTCATTCCTCTTCTTGATGAGAATGTTGTTTAATTTTCATATAATTGTGAATTTGCCAAATTTTCTTCTAAATAATGTGTATTCTGTTACTGTTTATTATTGTATTCAATAAATGTGTGTTAGGTCCAGTTGGTTTATAGTGTTGTTCAAGTTCCATATTGCTGATATTCTGTCTAGTTTTTCTGTCCATTATTATAAGCAGGATATTCATTCAACCATTACTGTTGAATTGCCTATTTGCTTCAATTTTGCCAGTCTTCATGTATTTTGGGACTCTGTTTTTAGGTACATATATGTTTATAATTGATTATTTTATCATTAGAAAATATATTTCTTTATTTCCAGTAAATTTTTTTTCTTAAAATCTATTCCATCTAGTCCAGGCATAGTGGCTCACCCCTGTAATCCCAGCACTTTGGGAGGTCGAGGTGGGTGGATCATGAGGTCAGGAGATTGAGACCATCCTGGCTAACATGGTGAAACCCCATCTCTACTAAAAATACAAAACAAAACAAAACAAAAACTAGCCAGGAGTGGTGGCGGGTGCCTGTAGTCCCAACTACTCAGGAGGCTGAGGCAGGAGAATGGCATGAACCTGGGAGGCAGAGCCTGCAGTGAGCCAAGATCGTGCCACTGCACTCCAACCTGGGCAACAGAGTGAGACTCTGTCTCAAAAAAAGAAAAAAATTGATTCCATCTAATGTTAGTACATTTACTCTAGGTCTCTTTGATTACAATTTGCATGACATGTATTTTTACATCTTTTTGCTCTCAACCTATTTGTGTCTTTGAATCTAAATTGTCTCTTATAGATAGCTTATAGTTGGATCACTTTTAAAAATCTATTCTGCCATTCTTATCTTGTATTAGGAGTGGTTAATCCATTTAAATGTAACTATTTATAAAGTAAGATTTATAATTACTGTTTGTTTTATGTATGCCATCTTTTTGTTTCTTTATTCCTTCATTACTGTCTTGTTTTGTGTTAATCAATATTTTCTAGTATGTCATTTTAATTATTTTGTCATTTCTTCTGCTGTCTTTTCTTTTGGAGTTATTTTCTTAGCAGTTGCCTTAAGGATTAAAATGAATATTTTAATTTATAACCATCAGGTTTGGATTAATATCAACTTAGTTTTAGTAGTTAACAACATCTTTGCTTCTATAGAGCTCCATTCCCTTTTTTGTGTTGTCATTTTAATTTAAATTACATTATTATATATTAAGGGTCACCAATACAGATTTATAATTATTGCAGTAGTCTTTTAAGTTAGGAGGAAAAAAAGAGTTACACACAAAAAATATATTTATCCTGTTTTTCTATGTGGTTGCCTGTAGAGCTGTTCTTTATTTTTTCATGTGGATTTGAGTTACTGTCTAGTGTCTTCTTATTTAATTCTGACAGGATTCCTTTTAGTATTTTTTGCAGAGTAGCTTTGCTAGCAACAAATTATCTCAGTTTTTGTTTATCTGGGAATGTCATAATTTTTTATTTACTTTTGAAGATTGTCTTGCTTGTTATAGAATTTTTGGTTGACAATATTTTTTCTTTGAATGTCATAACACTGCCTTCTGAGCTTCATGGCTTTTATTGAGAAGTCAGCTGTTAATCTTATTGAGTATCCCTTGCATATCATGAGTTAGTTATTTCTTTTGATGCCTTCAAGATTTTCTCTTTGTGTTTGTTTCTTTTCTTTTTCTTTTTGGAGACAGAGTCTCACTGTTGGGAGCAAGCCCCCCCCCAAAATCTGGTCATAAACCAGCCCCAAGACTGGCCATAAACAAAATCCCTGCAGCTCTGTAACGTGTTCATAATGGCCCTAACACCCGTGCTGGAAGGTTGTGGGTTTATGGGAATGAGGGCAAGGAACACCTGGCCCACCCAGGGTGGAAAACCACATAAAGGCATTCTTAAGCCCTGAACAATAGCATGAGCGATCTGTGCCTTAAGGATGTGCTCCTGCTGCAGTTAACTAGCCCAACCTATTCCTTTAATTCGGCCCATCCTTTCATTTCCCGTAAGAGATACTTTTAGCTAATTTAATATCTATAGAAACAGTGCTAATGACTGGTTTGCTGTTAATAAATATGTGGATAAATCTCTGTTTGGGGCTCTCAGCTCTGAAGGCTGTGAGACCCCTGATTTCCCACTTCACACCTCTATATTTCTGTGTGTGTGTCTTTAATTCCTCTAGTGCCACTGGGTTAGGGTCTCCCCGACTGAGCTGGTCTCAGCAAGTGGCGTCCATTCATAGGTGCTTGAATCCAGGTCGAAGGGTCGCCGGAGTGACGGTTGGAATGGAAAACTAGCTGGAGGACACCGAAGTACTCTTAAAGCAATCCCCATGGTGTGTAAGAAGGGGAGCTCAGAGGCGTCAGGGTAACAATGGGACAGGTATGGGGTCTGGTTTGTTTCACCTTGGAACTTTTTCACACTGCTTATGAGGAGGAACAAGAGTATAGTGAAGTAACAGAAGAGGTTACAGAGCATGTTCATTTGCCAGCTAAAGTGAAAGCGGCAAAGGAAGGAGAGGTTCATCCCTACCCTTCTGCACCCCCTCATTATTATTTTGAAGAAAATTACCCCCCAGATCTTTCTTTTCTGGAGGACCCTGGGCGAAAAATAGTTGCCCCAATGACTCCTCAAGTAGCACCTCGAGCGACTGCTCTTAGTTTTATTCAGGCAGGAATTTGGCAAGCTAGACAAGAGGGTGATTTAGAGACTTGGCAGTTCCCTGTTAGAATACACCCCCTAGATCAACAGGGAAATATTTTCTCTTTGTGTTTGTTTCTTTTTTTTTTTCTTTCTTTTTTTTTTTTTTGAGACAAAGTCTCACTCTGTTGCCCAGGCTGGAGTGCAGTGGTGTGATCTTGGCTCACTGCAATGACTGCCTCCCAGGTTCAAGTGATTTTTGTGCCTCTGCTTCCTGATTAGCTGGGACTACAGGTGTGTACCACCACACCTGGCTCATTTTTGTATTTTTAGTAGAGATGGGACCTCATCATGTTGGCAAGACTGGTCTCAACTCCTGACATCAAGTGATCTACCTGCCTCCACCTCCCAAAGTGCTAGGATTACAAGCATGAGCCACTGCACCCAGCCTGTCTTTGGTTCTTGACAGTTACTTTGTGTCTAGGTATTGGTCTCTTTGCGTTTATTCTACCTGGAATTAATTGCACTTCTTGAATATGTACATTAACATTTTTCACAAATTTGGGAAGCTTTTGACCATGATTTATTCAAATATATTTTCTGCCCTTTCTCTTCTTGTTTTAGGACTCTAATTATGGATATGTTGATATGCTTGATGGTGTCCCACAGATCTCTAAGGCCATATTCATTATTATCTTTTCTTCCTGTTTCTTGTACAGAATAATCTCAATCAAACTGTCTTCAAATTAACTGATTCTTTCATCTGCCTGCTCAAATCTGCTGTTGAGCCTCTAGTAAAATTTTCATTTCAGTCAGTGCAACTTTCAACTTCAGAATTTGTTTGCTGTTTTAAAAATAGTATTTATCTTTCTACTAATATTCTCTTTGCTGAGATGGCATTCTTTTGCTGTTTTTAGTTATTTGAAAATACTTAAAATAGTTGACATAAAGTCTTTGTTAGTCAGTCTAATTTATAGACTTTCTGAGAAACAGTTACTTTTGATAGGTTTTTTTATCCCTGTGTAAGGGCCATACATTTTTGTTCCTTTGCATATCTCATAACTTTTTTTATTGAAAGTTGGTCATTTTAAATAATGTCAACTCTTATAATCAGATTCTTCCTCCTCCCAAGAGTTTGTTGTCATTGCTGTTTGTTGTTGTTATTATTGTTCTGAACTGATTTTGTACAATTTGTATTCTTTGTTGTATGTGACCACTAAAGTTTTTGCTCAATTTGTTTAGTTATCAACTAATGATTGGACAAAGATTTCTTTAAATGCCTGTAACTAATATGCCTCCCAGACTTTAATGATGGGCTCTGTGTATGTGTTGAGGTATGCCTTTAACACTCAGTCGGGGAGTTGACAACTGCCTTACCCTTTGCTTTGCATTTTGAGCCTCAAAGTTAGCCAGAGGTGAAAGCTTAGGGCCTTTTCAGGTCTTTCCTAAGCATACCCACAGCCACGAGGTCATGCCTATAGCTGAACATATGCATGTAGCCTTCTAGATTCTTAACGATATGTGAAACTTTTGAAACCTCTATTGACATCTCATTCCCTGGATTGTCCTTTTAAGCTTTTTAGTTAGCCTGTTGTTCACTCTGTTACCTAGGCAGCTGTGATGTCAAACAATTGCCTCTAACTGTTTTCAACAAATGTCCTAGGAGTGGGTACTTTTCACACAGAGTAAGTGCTGAATCTGATCAAATAAAGACAGCTTTGCAAGTGAGGTCTTTGGGAGAACCACCAGACAGGTTAAATAATTACTGTTCTCCGAAACTGAGACTTTGAAAGAGCTCTGTTCCACTCTGTCTCCTCTGGTGGCTGCTAGGCTGCTAGTTTTCGCTAAGATTTTGGAGCATTGTTTTTCAAGGCTACTACAAAGCTGGAGATGGGGAGATGAGAATAGGCCAAATTAAAACATCACAAAACTTGCTGTTCCTACCAAGATTCCAGCTCCCCAATTGCTGTAAGTCCTTGGTTAATTTCCAGAATTCTTAAAATTAATTCAAAATTTTAGACAGATTTCTTAGTGCTCTTATGAAGGAACGATATTTTGGAGGCTCCCACTCCTCTGTTTTGCAGATGTCACTTTTTTTTATTTGTTTATATTCTTATTTATAGGTTATTCTATTGTTACTGGTAATTAAATACACTGTATTATCTATATATGCGTATATTATAAGACTAGAGTATAGTTAAGATCATTTTATTTCTTATTACTCTTTTAGGTATTGCCATGAGTAAACCTTTGTTCAGAGTGCAAACTAAGCTACCTTATACTGCATTTATTATTACATCCACCTACCCAGTCAGCCAGCCATGAAGCAAAGATCCATTGAGCATCTACCATGGTCAGGTCTATATGCTATAATTCCAGACACTGGTAGTGAAAAATATTTGGAAAGTGAAGAATTCTTAAGTATTTTAAAGAAAAACCAAATATTTAAATTTTTTGGCTCACATATCTCTGAAAAATCTAATGTCACCTTGAGAGTAAGGGATTTGAGAGCTAAACATTTAAGACAGTATGTAAAGTAAAAAAGTAGAAAATGTTCCTAATTAGTATGTCCTAAGAGAAAGATTAGAAAACGGTCAAATATAGGCCCTTGGGTTTATGAGCTCAAAGTGAAACCAGTCTATTAATGAATAAAACATCCGGGCCGCAGTGGCTCAAGCCTGTAATCCCAGCACTTTGGAGGCGAGACCGGGTGATCACGAGGTGCAGGAAAGATCGAGACCATCCCCTGGCTTAACACGGTGAAATCCCGTCTCTACTAAAAAATACAAAAAATTACCGGGCGAGATGGCGGCGCCTGTAGTCCCCCAGCTACTGGGGAGGCTGAGGCCCAGGAGAATGGCATAAACCCGGAGGCGGAGCTTGCAAGTGAGCCGAGGATCGCGCCACTGCACTCCCAGCCTGGGCAAAAACAGAGCCAGACTCCGTCTCAAAAAAAAAAAAAAAAAAAAGAAAAAAGAAAAAAAAAACCATCTTTTCTGATTAAAGATATTCAAACCTTTATTTTAAAAAAAATTACTGATGGTATAACCAAGGAAATGAGATTCTAGGTTGAATTCATTTCTGAAGTCTGAGAAATTCATGTCGATTAAATTAGTTTTTTTCGCCCCCTTCTTCTTTCCCATAGAAAAGTAAGGAAAATAAATGATGAATTATAAAACTAATCCCTCCTCAAACTCCAAACTGACAGCAATAGTGTTAATAATAGTCAATTTCATGTCAAGACTTAATATAATTGAAATGGAAATGAGTGTTTAAAATGTGGAAGCCTTTTCATATGTTTTAAGCAAATTATTTTATTTTAGTATGTATGTTTGTGCTCTTTGTGGGGAACACACTGTTTGTTTTGAATGTCATTTTTTTCCGTAGGATAATTAGTGTTCATCTGAACTTATTGAATTAACATTTTTTATATTTAAATGAGATCAATGAACATTTTTATTTCTTCTCTCTCTTTTGGCCTCAGTTAACCTTTGTTTAACATATTATTATTTAACATTGAAAAAATACCCAACTTTGCCAGGTAAGCAAGGGATTTTGTTGCATAAACAATACAGTTTTTCTGCTTACCTGATATAGCCACATTTTTTCAATATTAAATAATATATTAAGAGAGAGACTGAGGAGAGAGATGACAACTTGACATAAATGATATAAATGTGCCAGGTTCTTGGCTGCACACTCTAATCTATAGGTACATTATTTGAGGTAGAAAGTCAAATGTGCTTGCCTGTGAGAGTGGGAGGATTCTGAATTCATATAATAGCAAGGAGTTCAGTGTCACTGAAGTTATCACTGCAAATGGAAGAGTAGAGAAATAAGGCTTTTTAGGTGTCTAAACAAGGAGTTCAGATTTTTATTGTCTAGGAGATGAAGAACTATTGGTGGATTTTTGAGCAGTGATGGAACATGGTCATTTGCAGGGAAATAACATTCTTGGAACTCTGGAGATAAATTTGATCAGGCAAGACCTTCCTTTAGAGGTCTTAATCTTATGTCAATTTTTTTTTGGGAAGATGCTCACACGGTCACTCTGCAAAACTTTTCCAGCCAGATCCCCAAATTAAAGTTATTCCAATAAGAATATAGAGAATAGTCTAGGTCAGTTACATAAACCAGTTTGGACTTTGAAAATGAAATGTCCTATTTTATACATTGCTAATAAAACAACAAGCTTATGACTGCTTTCTAAAATTCTAGGTAACATCGAAACTTCTGTATTGTTTTAGTTTCTAGTATATTTATATTAACAATTTTTGTTTTCAGAATAGTTCAAAGAAACGGGTATTATTTCATTTTATGTTTTCCGTCTGTAAAGTAATAAAGAACTGTCTACATTTCATATAGACTTTCATTTCATCTTTATGCAACTCCCGTGAGCGGGTATTATTATCCTTACTTTAAAACTAAAGAAGCTGATTCCCAGGTTAAGCGACTTGGCTTTCATTACAGAAAGAGCTGGAATTTGAACCCGAGTCTCTCCAACATCAAAATCCTTTCTTTCTAATATATCACCCTTCCCCTTGATAGCACTTGTATAGGTGGAATGTTGTTCTTCCTCTGTACACCTTCTTTACAGAACATTTTCTTCATGTTATCTAAAGGCATGGTACAAATTAAAAACCTGTGAATCTCTGCATTAGGATAATTCAGCTTACCTAATTGTTTAGGTCACGTAGCCCCTTGTTTCCTCCGTAATAATAGAATAAAGAAGAGCCAGAGGAGTTCTGCTTTCCAATGACTTACATCACTCTGCAGACAATTGGCAGCCAGGAGACGGGCAGCTGCCACACTCTTCAGATTTCTCTCTATTTAAAGTTCAAAGAGACACTGGATAACAAAAGAAAGAGGTAAGCGTGGCCTGACCTAGCCACCCACCAACAGGAATAATGGCTGAAAAAGGTAAGATTTAAGGCATTGGATTCTCTTGGCACAAAAAAAAAGGCTTCTTGACTTTGGTTTAGTTATGTTTCTAGGTATTTCCCAGTTACTCTAAAAAATGTGGCATCTATGCTAAATGACCATTAACCATATATGTTAGTGTGGCTGCAAAAGTGCATTAATTATGTAATTTGTGGATCAGACCTATAGGTTATGAAAATTTTAAAATGATCAACAAAGCAAAAGAGCTTAATTTTGTTTATGCTTATTTTGAAAGGTGAGTTAAAAATCAGTTCTGATTTCAATTCTGAGCCAGAATTGAAGACAGTTAAGTTCTGTGTCAGATCTGCTAGTATAATGGCTATGTGAGTTTGGAGAAGTCCCTATACCTCTCTAAGTCTGTTTTCTGACAGTAAAATGAGAATATTGGGCTCAGTCATCTGTTCCACATCTAACATTTTAGTTCCACGTCAAACTTTTTTCTTGTTTTTAAACATTTTTTGTATTTATATTTTATAGTTATATAAAATAATTGATTCCAATTTGTCAAAACAGGTTGAATATATACTATATCTAAGAAATAGCTTTTAAATATTTACAGGAATTTTTTCTTTGAATCTTGACAATGACCTTCTGAAATATGCATATCATCATCATGCCCATTTTATAGATAAGAAAACTGAGTGGAAAGACGTGGGTGGCAGACCAAGGGTGGTTTTAACCTGGACACGTCCTCTTTCGCAGAGCAACCAATGTCTTCAATAACCACTCAACACTTCCAGCTGTAACTACTTTGACATGCTCCGAACTGGACAATAGAGAAGCATTTTACAATTACACTTCATATTTAAAAAGATGTTTTGTTCTTATTTGTGCTAGTAATGTAAGTGATATATGCAAAGTATGTTGTGCTCTTATATATTTCTGTTTCCAAACAATTCCACAGGTGTTAGTAAAGTGGAAAATATTAGTGTTAAAAAACACTAATGGAATGTATACTTTGAGTGTTAAAATGCACAGTTAGTGCAACTGGTACTATTTTATAAGGAAAATAAATAATGAAATACTGACTTTTAGGGCTTTGTGATATGTAAATTTTATTAAAATATGCATGTATAAAATATAAATGCACAATTAAAGGGTTAATATTAATTTTCAAGTTCTTTGAAATTGGGAAAAATACAAAGCCACATACATAGACAGTTAAAAAAAAATTACTGCTATGTACTTCCATTGTAGTGGTACCTTAATTCATAAAAAGGTTTTGTCCAAATGAGAGTAAAGGACATCTCATGTTGTTTGCTTTATCCTTAAGCAATACCACATGTCAAGTAAAGAGAATAGTTTTCCATTTAGTGCTTAATGCCTTATACAAGGTCACAGTGAGACGGAGAAACAAGAAAAGCACGTTGAATGTTGTCAGTTAAGAGAGACTCTAGCATTCTTGGAAAAATAGAAGTATTAAAATTCATTTCAACTTCAGAAAGTTTGCTTTTATAAGAGTGTCTTCTAATTTTAAATGTGTCTCATCTCCTAATGATTTTATTTTAATAGCATTTTTTAAAATTTCACATTTTAAAGTGATGGAAATTGTAATAGGAGTATACTTGCTAAGAATATGTATTCTCTCTTTTAACTAATGGCATAAGATCTAACTGTGTTTTGCAGTTAAGAATATATCTGAGTCCTTAACACAGGGACATTAATTCTATAGAATGTTTTCTGTGCTCTTTCTAAATCTTTTGTGTGATGCATGTGTAGATTTCTGTGTGTGTGCATGTGTATGTTTGCTTGAAAGTACAAGAATTAAATGCAGTGAATACTTGTAAAAAGATACTTGTATAAATTGCTTTTTACAGGGAAGAGTACAAATAGGAGGCACAGGAGGAATCATATATAACAAACGCCATTTATATGTGTGTTGGATTATTACTGCCCATTGATTCAGGTTCAGTGCCGGTTGTTATAATGAATAATTTTTAAACAATAGAAATTCTTTTCTGTAGTCAAGAATGGTTATATAATGTATGATACTTTCCTTTTCCCTGTGATATTTAAAATTACATTCAGCTACGGAGGCCAAGAACTGTTCTCAACACCTTTCCCTGTGTTATAATTATTTACTTTAGTGGAAATTGCCTCAGAGTTGTATTAGATTGTTTTTCATTTAAATAGCTTCTGTATGTGTTATTGCACAAATGCATGGATGTGTTCTGTACACACTAAACACACACGGTGGTTAGAGTTTACAAAACTTTGCACATATGTTATGTCATTTGACCTTCAAAACTATTCCAGGAAGTAGATAGCACAAGTTTCATTATTGATATTTTACCAATAGGAAAGTTCAAGCTCAGAATTGCCCAAAGTCACATAACAGTAAAAGATCCGTGATTTAATTCAAAATACCCAGGATTTATGGCAGTGTCATGTATTCTCTGTAGAAAAGAAAAAATAATTATGCATGGGTATAACTAGAGAGTGTGTGCTTTTTTTCTTAATGTTACCAGATTCCTTTTATTCTCTTGACTCAGAAAATTCAATACTAAAATGACCAATATAATCTGTTTTCTACTGTTTATTTTAAAGCAGGGTCTACATTTTCACACCTTCTGGTTCCTATTCTTCTCCTGATTGGCTGGATTGTGGGCTGCATCATAATGATTTATGTTGTCTTCTCTTAGAAAGGTAAGGGTTTTAATAATTGAATGCTTATTTATAGTCTAAATTACTCCAGAAACAATTTTTTCTATTTTACTAATGGAATGTTTTGTCATTCAGGCAAGAAGATACCACATTGACATCATTTAGAAGAATTAAGAAAACTATGAACATGACTGATTATTAAATGTCTCATGTTAAACAATGAAATGTTTGACATCACTTTACAAACTTGGATTATAAACTGTACTTTGGTGTGCATAAGAATTTCTTCAGGACAATAAGAAATTATGAGTGAATTTCTCTATATTCTGAGTGAGAAAATGTTTAGCTATGATGAAAATGCATGACATTAAAAAAGTTTGATAAATTTAATCACATTACAAAAAATTCTCCCCCCTACCCTCTGGAAAAAACTATAGAGAAAGTTGGCTAAGGCTGTGCACGATGGTTCATGCCTGTAATCCCAGCACTTTGTGAGGATCCCTTGAGCCCAGGAATTGGAGACCTGCCTAGGCGACAGAGAGAGAGACTCCATCTCTACGAAAAAAAGAAAAAAAAAAATGGGCTAGAGATAAAAACAGACAATTCACAGAACATATACTGTAAAAGTACACTTACCTCTTGTTCGCAAAAAGAGAAATGTAATTAAAGCTACACTGAGGAATCATCGCTCACTTATCAGATGGGAAAAAATAAAGATGTTTGACAACATATGTGTTGGTAAGGCTGTGTGCAATTAGACATTCTCATACATTGTCTTTGGGAATTCAAAATGCTATATTTTGGGGGATGTTTGGCGGTACATATCTATCAAAATTGTATACGTATCTAATTTTTGACTCAGTGATCCCTCTTCTAGGAATATGGCAATTTCCACAGGTACATGAGCAAAAATAGAAAATGACTTATATACAAAGCTATTTATTCTGGCATACTCTGTTTAGCAAAAACCCGGAAATAAGCCAAATGTCTTTTAAGAGAGCATTAACTGAACAAACTGTGGTATGTCTACATAATGTAGTACTTATGCAGTTGTAAAAAGGAATGAAAAGGATTTTTAGATACTGATATGATGAGATCTCCAGGACAAAGTGTTAAGTGAAGAATCCAGCTATAGGACAATGTGTGCTACCTTTTATATGAGAGAAGAAGGTGCTATACCAATGTGTACATGTGTTTGTTGAAATTAAAATATTGTGAGGAGAAACAAATGGAGGCTAGATATCTCTGAATATGTCTTGTTTTATAGGTTTTATTTTTGGAATCATATAGCTATTTTATAAGTTAAAAGAAAAAAGTTATTTCTCAAAATTTAAAACAAACTAAAGCAGATCTGATAGTATATCAAGTTGTGGCATAACCACACAGAGAAAAGACATCTTTCATGCATCTTTATAACATAGCATATTTGACTGTACACCTCTTATGGGGTAAAAATCTTAACCACATTCAGTCGTCTTTTTGTTCATGGTAATATTGATTTGGTTTGAAATTAATATCATCAGCATAAAACTCAAGTAAATAATTGGTGATATTAAATCTGAATGGCAAATATCAGTATAAACTAATTATTTTTCTTCTTCTAAAACAAAAAGTCTATTCAAACTCTGTCCACTGGAAAAGCCTGGGAGGAAGGAGTCCAGTCTGTAAGTCCAGTCTCCACTCAGAGGAGGCAGGGATCCCTGCCCTAGTCTGGGGCAGAAAATGTACAGTGTAATCTGCAATTTCATACCGAATGGATTAGTCTGATTATACCTGAACCCACTGATTAATTTAACATCACCAAAAATATTACAGCTCAACATTGTGTTCCTTCTGATAGGAGATGGTAGAAAGTAGAGTGCCACTTATGAAGTAGTCTTGCCAAAACAAGTGAACCGGAAGCAGAACAAGTTTCTGGATCTATCTAAGGCTACTCTAAACAAAATCATGAAGATATATTCTGCCAAGTCTAAAGTGTGGAAAATTATAAAGGACACATGATCCAGTTTTTCCAACAAATAACTAGCATTAAAAAGTGAGGTGACTCACGCTTATAATCCCAACACTTTGGGAGGCCAAGGCAGGCGGATCACCTGAGACCATCCTGACCAACATGGTGAAATCCCGTCTCTACTAAAACACAAAATTAGCTGGGCACGGTGGCGCATGGCTGTAATCCCAGCTACTCGGGAGACTGAGGCAGGAGAATTGCTTGAACCAGGGAGTCGGAGGTTGCAGTGAGCTGAGATCATGCCACTGCACTCCAGCCTGGTGACAGAGTGAGACTCTGTCTCAAAAAAAAAAAAAAAAAAAAAAAAAAAAAAAGGCGGGGGGAAAAGGGAAAAATATT
>NW_016812958.1:242218-256587 GCF_001698545.2 Rhinopithecus bieti | reverse complement strand
AAAAAAAAAAAAAAAAAAAAAAAAAAAAGTGAGGTGGGAAAGGAGAAACTATTATAGAAAAAAAGAGACTTAAAATGATAGCCAACAAATGAATCAACTACAAAAGACACATTTTTGCATGTCTGTGATAAAGATATTAAAGAATTGTTATTAATTCTAGACATTACATGTTAGGGTTTGAATATGGTTTGTTTTTCTCCACCAAATCTCATATTGAAATTTAATTCCCAGTGTGGCAATTTAGGGAGGTAGGGACTAGTGGCAGGTGTTTGGGTCATAGGGATGGATCCCTCATGAATGGCTTGGTGCCTTTCTCTTGGTAATGAGTGAGTTCTCACTCTCTAGAGACTAGGATGGCTCCTTAGAAAGTGGGTTGTTACAAAGCCGGAATGCCCCTTGGGCTTGGCCGCTCTTCACATATGGCCATTTACCTCTTGACTTCTGCCATGTTTGACTCAGCACAAAAGCCTCACCGTAAGCTGAGCAAGATGTCAACACGATGCTTCTTATACAGTCTGTGGAATGAGCTCATTAAATCTCTTTTCTTCGTAAGTGACCCAATCTCAGGTATTTCTTTCAGCAACACAAAATGGACTAAGACACTATAATAATGACTTGGAATAGAAAAAGCTCTTGTCTGTTAGAGAGAATACTGAAATAATTGCTGGTTAGATATTAGGATATCTTTACCTTAAAATATTCCTATAGACAGCAAACTAAAAAATGAAGTGGGGAACATTAAATAAGACAGGCAAAATGTTGACATTTGCTTAAGACGAATGATGATCTCACAAGGATTTATTATACTCTTTATTCTACTTTTGTGAATATTTAATTTTTTTTTTTTTTTTTTTTTTTTTTTTTTTTTTTTTTTTTTTTGAGACGGAGTCTCGCTCTGTCACCCAGGTTGGAGTGCAGTGGCCGGATCTCGGCGCACTGCAAGCTCCACCTCCCAGGTTCACGCCATTCTCCTGCCTCAGCCTCCCGAGTAGCTGGGACTACAGGCACCCGCCACCTCGCCCAGCTAGTTTTTTTGTATTTTTTAGTAGAGACGGGGTTTCACCGTGTTAGCCAGGATGGTCTCAATCTCCTGACCTCGTGATCCGCCCGTCTCGGCCTCCCAAAGTTCTGGGATTACAGAATATTTAAAAAGTTTTATAAGAAGTTTCCTTTTTCCTCCCGGTGACTCTGTGTTGCAAACCGTGTAACTAATACAAGTAAGCAAAATTACATAAAATAAAACATAGTGCTGTTCCTGAACCTCACCCTGGGAGATTCTGATTCAGCAGGTATGCACTGGGACCTGAAATCTGCATTTTAACAAATTCCTCCAGGGATACTTGGGCAAACTAAAATTTAAGAACCGTTGTTTTAGAGAAGTGGTGCTCAGACTTTAGTGCACATCAGTATCCTCTGGAGAACTTGTTAAAACACAGATACAGATAGCTGGACATCATTCTCAGAGTTTCTGATTCGGATCTGGGGTGGGTGCCTATGAATTAATTTCTAACAAGTTTTCAGGTGATGCTGCTGCTGCTTCCTTGGGATCTGTATTTTGAGAACTGCTGTTCTAGAAGGGAGCTGATTTCTTCCTCATAACTTTCACACTATCTTCCATTTGATTAATTTCTCTACATAAATTAATCCTCATCAAAAGTTAGAAAAGCTTTTGCTCTGTTCATTGATTTTGATCTTTTAAACTTGACTAAACACTTCAAAATGCTTCTTAAATATATTTAGAGAAATATTTACAAAATTTAAGCAGAAAATGTGCACAAAATTAGGCTCAACTCATTTCCTTAATGACTTGCCCTAATTTAAGCTTTCTCCAGACCTGAGAAAACCTAACTGACCTTCAGTCAGAGGTCTTGCTGGAGTTGACTTCTACAGACTTCTCGAAGTTGATTGTTAATATCTTCAGGAATTTTGTATTAGTCAGTGTCTCTTCTGTAGCTTGAAACTGGTCATGGAGGAGTATGTATACCACAAAAATCAACAAATGCTATATATTAGGACTTATTTTGCTGAATCGCCAGCTCCTAAACATTTACCAGCACACCACTGCCTTGAATCCCTTTGTCTGATGCTTATACAGGTTTGTCAGGGATTCAAGACCAGCCACTTTTGAAAAAAAATCTTCTTGAGGTAATTAGAAAGATGATCTCTTCATTTACTTGAGCTTGTTTTGTGCTATGGACTTTAATGAGAGATCTGTGAAAGCTATAAGCTCTCCTAGAAACCAAACGTTCATAAAACATTGCAATACTATTTCAAGGTGTTTATGGACTTCCTGAAATCTACAGAAAAGACACCTCGGGTTAAGTAACTCCTTAAGTGTTTCCTACTTTCTGAAGCCTTTAGGCTTTTTCACAACTTGGCTCCAGTTTCACCTGGAGTTAAAGACATGACCTCATATTTAAGCTTTCTTTCTAGATAAAGACCAGTTTTCTTTTATCCCTTTTAAAAAAATTATTATTTATTGATTTATTTTAATGGACAAAAAAGCATTTATTTATGGTGTACATGATATTTCAATATATGTATAAATTATGGAATGACTAAATCAAATCAACATATATGTTATCTCACATAATTATCCTTTTGTGGTGAGAACATCAAAGTCTACTCTCTTGCTCCAGTCAATGGCACATGCCCATAGGTCCTAGCTACTTAGGAGGCTGAGGTGAGAGGATCACCTGAGGCCAAGAATTTAAGCCTTTGGTGCATTATGTTCATACCTGTGAATAGCGACTGCACTGCAGCCTGGGCAACACAGCAAGACCCCATCTCTAAAACAACAACAACAACAACAACAAGCAAAACTACTCTCTTACCAATTTTTAAGTACATGATATGTTGTTATTAACTATAATCACTGCATTGTGCAATGGATCTTCTGAACTTATGTCTCCTGTCTAACTAAAATTTTGTACCCTTTGACCAACATCTTGAATCCCCACCCACTCCTCCCTCAGACCCTGGCAACCACCATTTTATTCTCTGCTTCTATTTTTATTTAAAATAGAAGTTCAATTAGAAAGTTAAATAAAATAGTTCAATTGTATTTAAAATCCACATGTAAGTGATATAATTTGGTACTTGTCTTTCTGTGCCTGATTTATTTCACTTAGCATAATGTCTTCTAGGTTCATCCGTGTTGTCAAAAATGACAAAATTTTCTTCTTTTTAAGGTTGAATAATATACAACTGTATATATATACCACATTTTCTTTATCCAGTCACCTGTTGATAGACACTTTGGGTGCTTTTATGTCGTGGCTGTTGTGAATAATGCTGCAATAAACATGGGAGTATAGATGTCTTTTTGACATACTGCTTTTATTTCCTCTGGATATATATCAAGTAATGGGACTGTTAGATCATATTATAGTTCTAATTTTAATGGAACCTTTTTCTGTAATGGAATACTGGATGTTTCTATTACTTCTTTCTACCGACACAACTTGGCATCAGTACTCAGCTTTTTTGATTTCTTTGGTTTTTAGAGAGACAGGGTTAGAAAACATAATATTATGGCAACCTATGTCCTATGTTTGTCAGAGTAACTTTCCTTTCTTTAGTCTGGAGTATTTTTCTCCACATGTACTGGTCCTTTTCTTTAGCTCATTGAGGCTATAGCCTAGCTCATTTCTTGCTCAAATGTGTGCACAACTTCCTCTGAAACACAGAAATCTTCAGCTTTCCCACAAATCCTTTTTTTTTTTTTTTTTTGTTTTTTTTGTTTTGTTTTTTTTGTTTTTGAGGCAGAGTCTTGCTCTCTTGCCCAGGCTGGAGTGCAGTGGCATGATCTCAATGAGCTCAGTTCATTGTAACCTCTGCCTCCTGGGTTCAAGCAATTCTTGTGCCTCAGCCTCCCAAGAAGCTGGGATTACAGGCATGCACTACGATGCCTGGCTAACTTTTATATTTTTGGTAGAGAAGAGGTTTTGTCATGTTGGCCAGGAGGGTCTCAAACATCTGGCCTCAAGCAATTTGCCCGCCTCGGCCTCCCAAAGTGCTGGGATTACACGTGTAAGCTACTGTGCCCAGCCTCATAAATCTTAATATTGTATCTCTGACAAAGACTTTCTTATTTCAAGAGCTCAATATTCTATTATCCATCACTTTAAAACAGATTATAGCATTTTTTAAAATTTATTTTTTATTTCAATAGGTTTTCGGGAAACAAGTGGTGTTTGGCTATATGAATAAGTTCTTTAGTGGTGATTTCTGAGATTTTTATGCACCCGTCACCTGAGCAGTGTACACTGCACCCAATGTGTAGTCTCTTATCTCTCGCTACCCCACACTTTCCCCAAGTGTTCGAAGTGTCGTTCTTATGCTTTTGAGTCCTCACAGCTTAGCTTCCACATATAAATGAGAGCATACAATGTTTGATTTTCCATTCCTGAGTTACTTCACTTAGAACAATAGTCTCCGATTCCATCTGGTTTGCTGCAAATACCATTATTTCATTCCTTTTTATGGCTGAGTAGTGTTCTATGGTATATATACATATACCACATTTTCTTTATCCACTCATTGATTGATGGGCATCTGGGCTGGTTCTGTATTTTTGCAATTGCAAATTGTGCTGTTATAAACACGTGTGTGGAAGTATCTTTTTCATATAATGACTTTTTTCCCTCTGGGTAAAAACCCTACCTAGTAGTGAGATTGCTGGATCAAATGGTAGATCTACTTTCTGTTCTTTAAGGAATATCCCCACTCTTTTTCACAGTTGTTGTACTAGTTTACATTCCCACCTGAAATGTAAAAGTGTTCTGTTTTCACATCCATGCCAACATCTACTATTTTTTGTTTGGTCATGGCTATTGCAGGAGTGAGGTGGTATTGTGTTGTGATTTTGACTTGCACTTCCTTGATAATTAGTGATGTTGAGCATTTTTCCATATGCTTGTCGGCTATTTGTTTATCTTCTTTTGAGAATTGTCTGTTCATGCCCTTAGCCCACTTTTTGATGGGATTGTTTGTATTTTTTCTTGCTGATTTGTTTGAGTTCTTTGTAGATTCTGGATATTAGTTCTTTGTTGGATGTATAGATTGTGAAGATTTTGTCCCATTCTTGGATTCTCTGTTAACTCTGCTGATTATTTCTTTTGCTGTGCAGAAACTTTTTAGTTTGATTAAGTCCCATCTATTTATCCTTGTTTTTGTTGAATTTGCTTTTGGGTTTTTGGTCATAAAGTCTTTTCCTAAGCCAATATCTAGAAGGATTGTTCCGATGTTGTCTTCTAGAATCTTTATAGTTTCTGGTCTTAGATTTTAGTCTTTGATACATCTTGAGTTGGTTTTTGTATAAGGTGAGAGATGAGAATCCAGTTTCATTCTTCTACACTTGGCTTGCCAATTATCCCCGCACCATTTGTTAAATAGTGTACCCTTTCCACACCTGGTCCAGATTACAATTTCATTCTGAGGCAATACTCCCCCACCTGCCCAACAATTTCCTCTTTGAAAGGTAGCTGGAGCTAAGAGCATTGTCAGAGTGCATGTATCATTTTCTCTATCAGACCTTTCCCAAATTAATCAATGCTTAGGCCTTAGACCCAGAGGGGCCAAAAGGCTGCTTTATTCTCAGTATATAGTTTATCATTCAATCTGCTCCTGACATTAGAAAAAAACTCCAAAAGTTAGATTCAGGCCCTTAAACCCCACAACAGGATTTAATTAACCTTGCCTTCAAGGTGTACAACAATAGAGAAGAGATAGTCAAGGGGCAATGCATTTCTGAGTTACAATTACTTGCCTCTGCTGAGAGACAAAACCCAGCTGCACCTCCAGCACACAGGAACTTCAAAACGCCTAAGCCGCAGCGGTATTCCTACAGGACCTCCTCCCTCAGGATTGTGCTTCAAGTGCTAGGAATCTGGCCATTGAGTCAAGGAATGCCCGCAGCCCAGGATTCCTCCCAAGTGGTATTCCATCTGTGCAGGGACCCACTGGAAATCAGACTGCCCAGCTCACCCGGCAGCCACTCCCAGAGCCCCTAAAGCTCTGGCGCAAGGCTCTCTGGCTCCTTCCCAGATCTGCTCTGCTTAGCGGCTGAAGACTGATGCTGCCTCATCGCCTCGGAAGCCCCCTGCACCATCACGGATGCCGAGCTTCAGGTAACTCTAACAGTGGAGGTAAGTCCATCTCCTTTTTAATTGATATGGGGGCTACCCACTCCACATGACTTTCTTTTCAAGGGCCTGTTTCCCTTGCCCCCATAACTGTTGTGGGTATGGATGGCCAGGCTTCTAAACCTCTTAAAACTCTCCAACTTTGGTGCCAACTTGGACAACATTCTTTTATGCACTCCTTTTTAGTTATCCCCACCTGCCCAGTTGCCTTATTAGGTCAAGATGTATTAACAGAATTATCCGCTACCCTGACTGTTCCTGGACTACAGCCACATCTCATTGCCGCCCTTCTTCCCAACCCAAAGCCTCTTTTGCATCCTCCCCTTGTATCTCCCCACCTTAATCCACAAGTATGGGATACCTCTACTTCTTTGGCAACCAACCATGCACCCCTTACCATTCCATTAAAACCTAATCACCCTTACTCCACTCAATGCCAGTATCCCATCCCACAGCGGGCTTTAAAGTGACTGAACCCTGTTATCACTAGCCTGTTAGAGCATGGCCTTTTAAAGCCTACAAATTCTCCTTACAATTCCCCTATCCTACCCGTCCAGAAACTGGACAAGTCCTACAGGCTAGTTCAAGACTTTTGCCTCATAAATCAGATTGTCTTTCCCATCCATCCTGTTTTGCCAAACCCTTATACTCTCCTCTCTTCAATACTCCCTTCCACAACTCATTATTCTGTTATCAACCTCAATGATACCTTCTTTACCATCCCGTTACATCCCTCCTCCCAACCTCTTTTTACCTTTACTTCGACTGACACTGACACCCACCAGTCCCAGCAACTCACCTGGACTGTCCTACCCCAAGGTTTCAGGGACAACCCACACTACTTTGGTCAGGCTCTCTCTCATGACTGACTTTCTTTCTGCCTGTTTGCCTCCCACCTTATTCAATATGTTGATGAATTTCTTCTTTGTAGCCCTCTTAACAATCTTCCCAGGAGGACACTACCCTACTTCTTGAACATCTCTACTCAAAGGGGTACCAAGTATTCCCCTCTAAGGCTCAAATTTCTTCCCCTAATGTTACATATCTTGGCATAGTCATCCATCAACATACATGTGCTCTTCCTGCAGACTGTGTTCAGTTAATCTCCCAGACCCCAATCCCCACCACCAAACAACAATTCCTTTCCTTCTCAGGCATTATTGGATACTTCTGACTCTGGGTACCAGGCTTTGCCATTCTAACCAAACCACTTTACAAGCTCACTAAAGGTGATTTAGCTGATCCCATAGACCCTAAGTCCTTTACCCATTCTTCCTCTCATTCTCTTAAAAAGACCCTAGAAACAGCTGCCACACTAGCACTCCCTGACTTGTCCCAAACTTTTTACTTACACACAGCTGAAATGCAAGGCTGTGCTGCTGGAGTTCTCTTACAGGAGTCAGGCCCATGACTGATAGCCTTTCTACTCAAACAACTTGACCTTACAGTTCTAGGCTGGCCCTCATGTCTATGTGCAGTGGCAGCCACTGCTTTAATACTTCTAGAGGCCCTCAAAATCACCAGCTATGCTCCACTTACCCTCTACAGTTCTCACAACCTTCAAGCATTAATATCCTCCTCACACCTTTCACATTACTGTCTGCCCCCAACTCCTCCAGCTCTATTCACTCTTTATTGAAACCCCAACAGTAACTATTACCCATGGGTCCCATTTCAACCCAGCTTATCACTTAGCACCCAGCACAAGTCCTGAGCCACATGACTGTATCTCCCTAATACACATAGCATCTTCCCCCTTTCCTCATATTTCTGTTCTTCCAATCCCAAATCCAGGCCACACTTGGTTTATTGATGGCAGTTCTTCTAAACCCAACCAATTCTGGCCAGTTAAAGCTAGTTATGCTGTCATGTCTCACACCTCTATTATCGAAGCTACTGCACTTCCTCCCTCCACTACTTCCCAACAAGCTGAACTGATTTCTTTAACTCATGTGCTCTCGCTCACCAAAGGAATGTACATTAACATTTACATCGGCCGGGCGCGGTGGCTCAAGCCTGTAATCCCAGCACTTTGGGAGGCCGAGATGGGCGGATCACAAGGTCAGGAGATCAAGACCATCCTGGCTAACGTAGTGAAACCCTGTCTCTACTAAAACTACAAAAAACTAGCCGGGTGAGGTGGCAGGTGCCTGTAGTCCCAGCTACTCGGGAGGCTGAGGCAGGAGAATGGCGTGAGCCCGGGAAGCGGAGCTTGCAGTGAGCTGAGATCCGGCCACTGCACTCCAGCCTGGGTGACAGAGCGAGACTCCGTCACCAAAAAAAAAAAAAAAAAAAAAAAAACAAACAAAAAAAACATTTACATTGACTGCAAATATGCTTTCCACATCCACCATAACCATGCTGCTATTTGGGCTGAAAGAGGTTTTCTTACCAAACAAGGCTCTTCCGTTATCAATGCTGCTACAATAAAGGCTCTCCTTAAGGCTGCTCTCCTGCCTGCCAAGGCTGGGGTCATTCATTGGAAAGATTATCAGGAACCAACTGACCTTATTGCTAAAGGAATTGCCTACGTGACAGGACAGCAAAAGACATAGCAAATGCCTCCACACCTGCAAATATTCCAGCTCTCACTCCAAAAGGCCAGTATTTTTCTTTCTTCTCTATCACCCCCACCTACTCCTCTTCTGAAAACCTGCTCTACCACTCTTTTCCAACTCAGCGAAAGTGGTTCTTAGGTCATGGAAAATTCATTCTTCCTCAGCTTAATCCAGGAGACAAAGATTATTTTATTTATTATCTCTCCTGCATAGGATCTGCAATCAGAACTATTACACTTCTCCACTCACACCTATGGAAAAAGGGTAATATAATAGATCTTTGGCTTAACAACAGGGAATCCTATTCATATGATGGGAAATGGGGACAAAGAACTTTGGTACGTAAAACATTATTCCTTCCTTGGCCTAAAAAACTCACTGCCACCTACCTTAAAGCTATTATGCTTAATTGCTATTTAAAAAAAGATTCTATTAGGACAATTCCAAACTCAAAAATATTCTAACTGGTGCCTTGTTAACCACACAAAATTGTACCCAAAAACTTTCCAGACCAACTTGTTATAAAATTAAATTTTCTTTAGGTGTCCACACCACCCCTAAGTCATGCCTGAAGTAGCCCTGAGAAACATCACCCCTACCCCAATAACCCTCAGTAAAAACTTACATTTTCTGTATCTTTTCTTATAACTTTATATTTTATAAATAAAAAGACAGGAATGTCAGGCCTCTGAGCTGAAGCTCAGCCATTATAACCCCTGTGACCTCACATATACATCCAGATAGCCTGCAGGAGCCAAGAAGTCTGGAGCAGCCAAAAACCACATAGAAGTAAAACAGCCAGTTCCTGCCTTAATTAACCCACCTCATGACATTCTACCATTATGACTTGTTCCTACCCTGCCCCAACTGATCAATCAACCCTGTGACATTCTTCTTCTGGACAATGAGTCCCATGATCTCTCCACCATGCACCTTGTAATCTCCTCCCCTGCTAACAATAGAAAAACACCACCTTTAATTGTAACTTTCCACTGCCTACCCAAGCCCTATAAAGCTGGCCCTCTCCTATCTCCCTTCACTGACTCTTTTTTCAGACTCAGCCCACTTGTACCCAAGTGAATAAATAGGCTTGGTGCTCACACAGAGCCTGTTTGGTGGTCTCTTCACACGAACGTGCTTGACACTCACCTTATGTTTTTGTTTGCTTTGTTGAAGATCAGTTGGCTCTAAGTATTTGGCTTTCTTTCTGAGTTCTTTATTCTGTTCCGTTGGTCTATGTGCCTATTTTTATACCAGTCCCATGTTGTTTTGGTGACTATGACCTTATAGTTTAGCTTGAAGTCAGGTAATGTGATGCCTCCAGATTTTTTTCTTTTTGCTTAGTCTTGCAAAAAGCAAGACTATGTAGACTCTTTTTTGGTTCCATATGAATTTTAGGATCTTTTTGCTACTTCTGTGAAGAATGATGATGGTATTACTGGTGGAGGATGTCCAGATTCTTGGCATCTTGAACAAAGAATTGGACAAAATGCACAAAGCAAGGAAAGCAAAAGCAGAGATTTATTGAAAATGAAAGTACATTCCACAGGGTGGGAATGGGCCTAAGCACAGGGGCTCAAGAGACTCAGTTACAGAATTTTCTGGGATTTCAGTACTCTTCTAGAGTTTTCCTATTGGTTACTTGGTGCATGCTCTATGTAAATGAAGAGAATGAAGTGAAGTTAGAGAGTCATTTACTCAGAATACACCCTGTGTATATGGAGAGGATGTTACTTGGTGTGTATGATCTACGTAAATGGAGAGGATGAATGTGAAGTTACAAAGTGTAAATTGTGTAAGTGGAGAGGATGAAGTGAATTTACAAAACCATTCATATTCCTGTCATTGCTGAAGTGCTTCCATTTGATTTAGTTCTAGGAAGTCAGCCTGTATCAGTCTTATGTTCCCTGCCTCCAGGCACTATTCTCCAGCCTCAGTGATATTTCAGTGGAAATTGCATTGAATTTGTAAGTTCCTTTTGGCAATGTGGCCATTTTCACAATATTGATTCTACCCATCCATGAGCATGGGATGTGTGTCATCCATGATTTCTTTCAGCAGTGTTTTGTAGTTTTCCTTGTAGAGGTCTTTCACCTCCTTGGTTAGATATATTCCTACGTATTTTATTGTTTTTGCAGCTTTTGTGAAAGAGGTTGAGTTCTTGATTTGATTCTCAGTTTGGTCACTGTTGGTGTATAGCAGAACTACTGATCTGTGCACATTAATGTTGTATCCTGAAACTTTGCTGAATCTATTTAACAGGTCCAGGAGCTTTTTGGATGAGTCTTTATGGTTTTCTAGATATACAATTCTATCATCAGCAAACAGTGACAGTTTGACTTCATCTTTATCGATTTGGATGCCCTTTCTTTCTTTCTCTTGTCTGATTGCTCTAGCCAGGACTTACAGTACTATGTTGAATAGAAGTGATGAAAGTGGGCATCCTTGTCTTGTTCCAGTTCTCAGGGGAATGCTTTCAGCTTTTCCCCATTCAGTATAATATTGGCTGTGGGTTTGTCAGAGATGGCTTTTATTACTTTAAGGTATGTCCCTTCTATGCCAATTTTGCTGAAGGTTTTCATCATAAAGGGATGCCGGATTTTGTCAAATGCTTTTTCTGCCTCTATTGAGATGATAACGTGATTTTAAAAAATTCTGTTTCTGTGGTGATTCATATTTATTGACTCATATGTGGTGAACCATCCCTGCATCCCTGGGATAAAACAAAATTGATCACAGTGGATTATCTTTTTGATATGCTTTTGGATTCGGTCCACTAGTATTTTGTTGAGAATTTTAACATCTATATTCATCAAGGATATTGATTTGTCATTTTTGTTCTTGTTGTTATGTCCTTTTGTGGTTTTGGTATTAGGGTGATACTAGCTTCATAGAACGATTTAGGGAGGATTCCCTCTTTCTCTATAAAAAAGGAGTGGTACTAATTCTTCTTTGAATATCTGACAGAATTAAGCTGTGAATCCATCTGACCCGGGACATTTTTTATTGTCAATTTTAAAATTACCATTTCAATCTTGCTGCTTGTTACTGGTCTGTCCAGAGATTCTACATCTTCCTGGTTTAATCTACAAGGGTTGTATACTTTCAGGAACTTATCCATCTCCTCTAGGTTTTCTGTTTTATGTGCATAAGGGTATTCATAGTAGCCTTGAATAATCTTTCGTATTTCTGTGGTATCAGTCATACTGCTTCCCATTTCATTTCTATTTCAGCTTGTTTGGATCTTCTCTCTTTTCTTGGTTAATCTTGCTAATGGTCTATTAATTTCATTTATCTTTTCAAAGAACCAGGTTTTTGTTTCATTTCTTTTGTATTTTTTTGTTTCAATTTCATTTAGTTCTGCCCTAATCTTTGTTATTTCTTTTCTTCTGCTGGGGTTGGGTTTGAATTGTTCTTATTTCTCCAGTTCCGTGAGTTTTGACCTTAGATTGTCTTTTTGTGCTGTTTCAGACTTTTTGATGCAGCTTTTAATGCTATAAACTTTCCTCTTAGCACCACTTTTGCTATATCCCAGAGGTTTTGATAGTTTGTGCCACTATCATCATTCAGTTCAAAGAATTCTTTAATTTCCATCTTGATTCTATGGTTGACCCATTGATCATTCAGGAGCAGATTATTTAATTTCCATGTATTTGCATGGCTTTGAGGGTTCCTTTTGGAGTTGATTTCCAATTTTATTCCACTGTGGTTTGAGGGAATATTTGACATAATTTTGATTTTCTTAAATTTACTGAGACTTGTTTCGTGACTTATCATATTACCCATCTTGGAGAATATTCCGTGGGCTGATGAATAGAATGTATATTTTGCAGTTGTTGTGTAGAATATTCTGTAAATATCTGTTAAGTTCATTTATTGTAGGATATAGTTTAGGTCAATTGTTTCTTTGTTTACTTTCTGTCTTGATGACCTGTCTTGTGCTGTCAGTCGTGTATTAAAGTCCCCCATTGTTATTGTGTTGCCAACTATCTCATTTCTTAGGTTTAGTAATAATTGTTTTATAAATTTGGGAGCTCCAGTGTTAGGCACATATATATTCAGAATTGTGATATTTTCCTGTTGGACTACTCCTTTTATCATTATATAATATCCCTCTTTGTTTTTTTTTTTTGTTGTTGTTGTTGTTTGTTTTTTTGTTTTTTTTGAGATGAAGTTTCACTCTTGTTGCTGAGGCTGGAGTGCAACAATGCAGTCTTGGCTCACTGCAACCTCCACCTCCTGGGTTCAAGCAATTCTCATGCCTCGGCCTCCTGGGTAGCTGGGATTACAGGCACCTGCCACCATGCCTGGCTAATTTTTGTATATTTAGTAGAGAGTGGGTTTCACCATGGTGGCCAGGCTGGTCTCAAACTTCTGACTCAGGTGATCCTCCTGCCTTGGCCTCTCAAAGTGCTGGGAATACAGGTATGAGCTACCACACCAAGCCTCTTTGTCTTTTTTAACTGCTGTTGCTTTAAAATTTGTTTCATCTGATATAAGAATAGCTACTCCTGCTTGCTTTTGGTGTCCATTTTCATGGAATATCTTTTTCCACCCCTTTACTTTTTTATGTGAGTTTGTATGTGCTAGGTGAGTCTCCTGACGACAGCAGAAACTTGGTTGATGAATTCTTATTCATTCTGCAATTCTGTATGTTTTAAGTGGAACATTTAGACCATTTACATTCAATGTTAGTATTGAGATGTGAGGTACTATTCTATTAATCCTGCTATTTGTTGCCTGAATACCTTTATTTTCATTGTGTTATTGTTATGTAGGTCCTATGAGATTTATGCTTTAAGGAGATTTTTTTTGGTGTAGTTTAAGGATTTGTTTCAAGATTTAGACCTCTTCTTAGCAGTTCTTGTAGTGCTGGCTTGGTAGTAGTGAATTCTCTCAGTATTTGTTTGTCTGGAAAAGACTGTATCTTTCTTTTGTTTATGAAGCTTAGTATCACTAGATACAAAATTCTTGCCTGATAATTGTTTTGTTTAAGGAGGATAGAAATAGAACTCCAATCCTTTCTAGCTTATAGGGTTTCTGCTGAGAAATCTGCTGTAAATTTGAAAAGTTTTCCTTTATAGGTTACCTATGCTTTTGCCTCACAGCTCTTAAGATTCTTTCTTTCATCTTGACTTTAGATAACCTGATGACACTGTGCCTAGGCAATGATTTCTTTGCAATGAATTTCCCAGGTGTTCTCCGAGCTTCTTGTATTCGCATGTCTAGGTCTCTAGCAAGGCTGGGGAGTTTTCCTTGATTATTCCCTCAAATACATTTTCCAATCTTAGATTTCTCTCTTCCTCAGGAATACTAATTATTCTTAGGTTTGGATGTTTAACATAGTCCCAAACTTCTTGGAGGCTTTATTCATTTTTTTTTTCTTTTTTTTTTTTTTTTTTATTATACTTTAAGTTCTAGGGTACATGTGCATAATGTGCAGGTTTGTTACATATGTATACTTGTGCCATGTTGGTGTGCTGCACCCATCAACTCATCAGCACCTATCAATTCGTCATTTATATCAGGTATAACTCCCAATGCAATCCTCCCCCCTTCCCCCTCCCCATGATAGGCCCCGATGTGTGCTGTTCCCCTTCCCGAGTCCAAGTGATCTCATTGTTCAGTTCCCACCTATGAGTGAGAACATGCGGTGTTTGGTTTT
>NW_016812958.1:231718-238254 GCF_001698545.2 Rhinopithecus bieti | reverse complement strand
GGATTCCCTTCCCCCTTGCACTTCCCAGGTGATGTGATGCCTCGCCCTGCTTCAGCTCTAGCTGGTCATGCTGAAGCAGATGACCAGAACCGATTGTCCGGCACTCCCTAGTGAGATGACCCCAGTACCTCAGTTGAAAATGCAGAAATCACTGGTCTTCTGTGTCGCTCGCACTGGGAGTTGGAGACTGGAGCTGTTCCTATTCGGCCATCTTGCCGCTTTATTCATTTTTTAAAATTATTTTCTCTTTGTCTATGATGGATTGGGTTAATTTGAAAACCTTGTCTTCAAGCTCTGACATTCTTTCTTCTGCTTGGTCAATTCTATTCCTGAGACTTTTCAGTACATTTTGCATTTCTCTAAGTGTGTCTTTGATTTCCAAAAGTTGTGATTTTTTTTTATTTATGCTATCTATTTCACTGAAGAATTTTTCTTTCATATCTCATATCATGTTTTTGATTTCTTTAGGTTGGACTTCACCTCTCTCTGGTGCTTCCTTGATTAGCTTAACAATCAACCTTCTGAATTCTTTTTCTGGCAATTAAGAGATTTTGTCTTGGTTTGGATCCATTGCTGGTCATCTAGTATGATCTTTTGGGGGTATTAAAGAAACTTGCTTTATCATATTACCAGAATTATTTTCCCTGTTCCTTCTCATTTGGGTAGACGATGCCAGAGGGAAGATCTGGGATTCAAGGGCTGCTGTTCAGTCTTTTGTCCCATGGAGTGCTGCTTTGATGTTGTGTTCTCCCCCTTCCCCTAGTAATGGGGCTCCCTGAGAGCCAAACTGTAGTGATTATTTTTGCTCTTCTGGGTCTAGCCCCCAGTGAGCTACCAAGCTACCAGGCTCTGGACTGGTACTAGGGAGTGTCTGCAAAGAATCCTGTGATGTGATCCATCTTCAGGTCTTGCAGCCATGGTTACCAGCACCTGCTCTGGTGGAGATAGCAGGGGAGCGAAATGGACTCTGTGGGGGATTCTCAGTTGTGTTTTTGTTTAGTGTGCTGGTTTTGTGATGGTTGGCTTGCAGCAAGTAGGTGGCACTTTGAAGAGTACATAGCTGCATTCCTATAGGGAGGATGCAAACTTGCCCTAGGGATGCCTGGTTAAGTCTTCAGGTTTCTCAGGTGATGGGCAGCGCCATAGAGCTCCCAGGGAATTATGACCTTTGTCTCTGGATACCAGGCTGGGTAGAGAAGGACCACCAGGTTGGGGCAGGGATAGACATGGTTGAGCTCAGCCTCTCCTTGGGTGGGGTTTGCTGTGGCTGCTGTTGGGGATGGGGTTTGGTTCTCAGTCCAATGGAGTTATATTTCTAGGGGAATTAGGGCTGCGTCTCCTGAGTCATACAGGTTGCCAGGGAAGTGGGGGAAAGCTGTAGTCACAGGCCTCACCCTACTCCCATGCAGCCACAGTCCTAAAGGTCTCACTCCCACTGTGCCCCACCAACAGCACCAAGTCTGTTTCCAGGCAGCCGGTGACCAGGGCTGAGAACTTGCCCCAGATCACAAGCCTCCCTGCCGAGAGCGCAAGGTGACTTAACAGTTTTTTGGTGTCTCAGGGAGCCTGCCATGATGATTCAGTTATTTCAAAGAGTCTGTGGATTCTCTTGGCTTCCTTGGTATGTTTCTGTGGTAGTTCTTGGAGCAAAAGTTCACAATGTGAGTCTCCACATGCTGCTCTGTCTGTCCAAGTGAAAGCTGCAAGCTAGTCCTGCCTCCTATCTGCCATCTTCACGCTTTTATTTCCATAACATTGTTTTTAAGCAGCAATAGAAATACATTTTTCTATAAGTGTTTTAATTCCATGTTTCTACATCCCACCTAATTATTTTCTCAGAGAACCAAGAAAGCTTAGTACGGTGGAAAGAACAAAAGTTTTGGAAGTCAGATTGTTTTTTCCTAACTTGGGAGTCCTTGGAGTAGCTAATTAATCTCTCTAACCTTAGTTTTTTCAACTATAAAATGGGAATAATAATATTGTCATGGCATTGTTGTGAAGACTGCAGTGTTTTCTAAACCTGTCTAATCTGAATCAAAGGAGTCATTTGTTAAAAATGCAGATTCTCCAGTTCCTCTGCAAATTCATTTCAGTAAGTCTTAAAAGGGCCTAGTAGAAGAAAAACCCGTTCCCCAGGTGACTTATTATTATGACAGAAATTCGAAAAACACACGTATAATGCATATGCATGTGTAAGCATTAATTTCTGATGCATATAGACAATGATCATGGCAGCTTATGTTGGTAAGTCCCAACCACTTTTCTATTTATTTCTGCAAGAAAATATTAGCAGTTTATTATGTTGCATAATATTACATTATATTTTGTAATTATACAAAGTATAATAAAATATACAATATTAATTTGTCACTAATTGTATTAGTCTGTTTTCACACTGCTATAAAGATACTACTGAGACTAGGTAATTTATGATGAAGAGAGGTTTAATTGGCTCACAGTTTTGCATGGCCAGGGAGGCCTCAGGAAACTTACAATTATGGCAGAAGGCGAAGGGGAAGCAAGGCACATCTTCACAAGTTGGCAGGAGAGACAGAGAGAGATACAGCACAGGAGAAACTGCCACTTTTAAACCATCAGATCTAATGAGAACTCCTTCACTATCAGGAGAACAGCATGGGAGAAACCACTCCAATGATCCAGGCATCTCCCACCAGGTCCCTCCCTTGACACATAGGGATTACAATTCGAGATCAGATTTGGATGGGGACACAGAGCCAAATCATATGACTAATGTTTTCATATATCTGAGTCATATTTTGCCCATTCCATTTAAAGCTTTTTATAGGTGAATTCATTTTTCATCTTTCTGACTTACAGAACATGGTTCAATACTAATAAATATGTATCAAATGTATGATGAATTCACTTTTCCCTTAGGATATTCTTGAATGCATTATGTCAATGTCTTAACTTTAGACTCTAAAGATGTTGTTGTGGGCAATTAAAATTGTATTGGATATCTCAAATACATGATTAGTAGTCTGCAAACAATAGGTTCAGGTACGCAACGGCATATAGATTTCACCAGGCATAGATTCTTGTATGTTTTTAAGTTTTCAGAATCTTTAACTTACCTTCTATCAAACTACACATGTAAATATTTGAGAAGGTGATTATAATGAGATAATTTTTCTTAAACTTTTTTTTGTTTCATTGATGCCTATGGTTAAAAATGTATGAGATGTTAGAGTTGAGAAAGATTACTTTTTGTATATCCTGTATTCGAATATGAAATATAAAGACCTCTTAAAAAACGTTTTTTATTTCTCTCTGTGGCTGGGGAAAGAGATACATTCCAATGAATTTTGAAATGTCTAATGAAATGCCTCATGAGCTACCAAGCCTGGTAGAGCACAGAAAACTCCCTAGAGGATAAAATCCTAGAGGAGAGATTCCTGTGCACAAACTGAAGTAACATATTCAAGTAAAATATATTTATAGATCTTATAAAATAAATTTAATTTTTCTCTTATTTTGCAAAGACATTATTTTCTATTTATATGTACTCAAAACCCTTATTTTGCTTATTGTAGTTTCTCAAATATTTCTTCCCCTTTTCTTTCTTTTCTATTTTGGACAGGCAGGGGAGTTCTGCTTAAGATGTAAATATACATTAGCTCAAAGTTCCTGTAGAGGAAAAGAGAAGAACACCGAAAGCAGAAGAATAATTTTTGAGTTGGTAATTTCTCAGAGAATGAGAAGAATGAACATTTTATTTTTATTCCACTCTCTTTTAAACGTGTTTCTTAGTTTGCAAAAGTGAGATGGGTATGCAATTTTCTATAAATTATCTCAACAAATTATGGATGAGCACAGACCTGCGATTTTCTTGGAAGGGCAGGTCTATTCTAGGGATTAGGACTTTGGTCATTACGTACCAAAATTTAAGTATATTTTTAATCATTTTCTTGGGCTGGACACACAGACCCTTACAAATTCCAAGTGACACAGATATGTATCTAACAAAGTTCTTTTTTGGAACTTATTCCTATGAATATTAGGGGAAATAGGATATTGATTGGAATCTTGATGCTGAGTGAAATAGGATCATGGAGAAACCATTTTTAGTTGTTATAGGTTACAATAATAACCAATAAAATTGTCTGTAAATTGGTCTAGAAGTGGAGAGCAAATGGAAATAGACTTTTTGGTTATTTGCATATTGATGTGCTCAAAACCCCTAAACTAGTACCTTAAGCATTTTATCTCATCCCTGTCATGTGAGGTGTTCTCAGCGTAGGATGCATTTTGACTTAGAAAACACAGTCTCTTAGTATAATAAACATAATCTCATCAGCATGTTACAGACATTGTGCATTTTCCTCATTTATCTTGCTAAAGGTACAAGCATGCTTTTGAGCCTGTTGACAATAATGGTGTCAACTCGATGGATAGATTGCTTTGGGTCAGACTACTATTGCCTCTTCAAGCATGTGGCCAGATTCATTCAATTTTGTTTTTTTCTTTGTGTTTTGTTCTTGTCTTATTATTTGCTATTCTCTCTCATTTCTTTTCTCACTCTCATTTATATGTAACCAACACTTTGTTGATCCCAGTTGCCCCTGGGGAGTAATGGGATCACCTTAATAAAGATAATTTAAAGGTTTCTGGCTCTTGTGTCCCCTCCTCAGAGTTTAACTAATAATCCCTTCAATGTTTTTTTCTTATCCTACTCTCTCCCTAGAACCCAGACATACATCCAGAGCAGGGCCAGATAAACTCAAGTGCCATTTGCCACACTGAACTCAGAATCACTACATGAAGATTATCATGCCTGGCTCCTTTTTTGACAAAGTTTAGTTCTACCAGGAGGCTTCTCAGGTTTTTGCAAGAAAGCTTGGGTTTACTTGCTCCATCAGGTTGGCAAAAATGCTGAGAACTGTTTGGATTACACCTCCACTCAAGCCACATGATTGGATTCTCAGAGTCTCCTGATGCAAACAGGTGGGCTCAGTGATCATTTAAAACAAAATGCAGGTCTTCCTCCACCCAGCTGACTTCAAAACCAGTGAATTGAAGAGAACAGTGTTTTCAGACATTATCTTCTTTAAACTTTTTTTCTTCATTTCAATAGCTTTTGAAGTACAAGTGGTTATTGGTTGCATGGATGAATTGTATAGTGATAAAATCGGAGAGGCTAGTGCACCAGTCATTCAAGTAGTGTGTATTGCACCCAATATGTATCTTTTATCCCTCACACCCTCTCAAACCTCCCCTTCTGAGTCTCCAAAGTCCATTATATCACTTTGTACACCTTTGTATACCTATAGCTTAGCTCCCACTTGTAAGTGAGAACATACGGTATTTGGTTTTCCATTCACTTAGAATAATGGCCTCCAGCTTCATCCAAGTCACACAAAAGACATTATTTTGAACTTTTTTGTGGCTGAGTAGTATTCCATGGTGTATATATGCCACATTTTCTTTATCTACTCATTAGTCAATGGGCACTTAGGTTGGTTCCATATCTTTGCAATTGTGAATTGTGCTGCAATAAACATATGTATGCAGGTGTCTTTTTGACATAATGATTTCTTATTCTTTGGGTAGATACACAATAGTGAAATTGCTGGATCAAATGGTAGATCTACTTTTAGTTCTTTAAGGCATCTCCATACTGTTTTCCATGGAGGTTGTACTAACTTACATTTTCACCAGAGGTGTCTAAAGCGGCCCCTTTTTACCACATCCACACCAATATATATACTTATCTATTGTTTTTTGGCTTTTTAATAACAGCAGTTCCTGTAGGAGTAAGGTGATATCTTCTTTGTAGTTTTAATTTGAATTTCCCTAATGATTAGTGATGTTGAACATTTTTTGATGTTTGTTCACCATTTGTATACCTTCTTTTGAGAAATATCAATTCATGTCATTTGCCTACCTTTTGATGGGTTTGTTTTTTTCTTGCTAATTTAAGTTCCTTGTAGATTCTGGATATTAGCCCTTTGTCAGATGCATAGTTTGCAAATATTTTCTCCCATTCTTTGGGTTTTCTGTTTACTCTGATGATTATTTCTTTTGCAGATATTACCATCTTGGTAAAGATTTCCTTCACCACCTATACCTTCACGTGTACATAGACACACATAACCAGGGTTTTTGTTCCTCCTGAGACCTTTTTCCCTCTGCACCTTCACACTAGATTGTAAGTTATTTTCGTGTAGGATGTGTGACAATGTAGGATTCACTATGTACGACAGGAAGATGTCCAATAGATATATGTCAAGTGAATGAATGGATACCTGAGATTTACCTTTAACAAAACAGCCTCATGAGATGCAACAAGTGTGTGAAGCTCTTAGCACAGTGTCTAGCACCTACTGAATGCTCAATAAAAGTATTCAATAAGTGCTAGACACTGTGCTCAGAGACTAATGTAAGAGATTATTATAGTCATTATGATCATAATTTTCTTCATCATGCCTCATATTGTCTCTTGACTTAAAAAGATCTCTGTGCCCCTTCCCGGGAACATCACACACCGGGGCCTATCACGGGGAGGGGTGGAGGGG
>NW_016812958.1:193264-231346 GCF_001698545.2 Rhinopithecus bieti | reverse complement strand
ATAATAATAATAATAATAATAATAAATTAAAAAAAAATCTCTGTGTCATAGAAACTAAGGTTCTAAGCCAGATATATTTGGATTGCCTGCTTCCATTTCTAGCTTCAAGCCAATGTTGCATGTTCTGTTTTAGATAGGACCCCCTTTTGACACGCTAATATATGCCCTCCCCTTTCCCCAAACCCAAATTCATATAACTGGCTCATTCCAGCTTTTAAATTTTGGCTCAATGTAAGCTTTCTCTAAGAAGCAAAAGGACATGGAACTTTAAACCTTTCCCTGTATCTGCAGATACAGATAGTGAACTGAGGGGTTTTATGTTGTAAGTACTGTACAGAGATATTCACATAGGTGCTGGAAAGAAAACTACAATCCCTGGATGTTAAAGTTTTTAGATTCTTGCATAGTTCTCAATAATAACAATAACATATGAAGAGGATTCTATTATTAAAAGATACATGTGTAATAAATGAACTTCATCTCCCTGAAAATTTTAAACAATCCAGCATGAAGTAGAAAGCTCAAATGCCCTTTACCTATCTTCAATTCTACTCTCTTTCCCAGAGGTAATCACTACTAGCCGCTTAGTGGGTATCGATCCAAAATGATTTCAATGTATTTATAGAATAGGGTGCACGTTACAGTTGTAAAAGTGTTTTCTTATATGTTATCTCACTTGATTCTCATGAAAAGTAGGTATATCCAGATTTATGAGATGAGACTTATGGAGGCTCACTTGCCTAAACTTTCTCAGCTGGTCACTTGCTCAGCAGAACTTGAATTCTTGATTCAGGCCTCTAAGCATGTGCCAGGTATTGCTCTAAGCATTTTGCATGTGTTATCTCACTTAACTTTTATGCTGTCCCCTTTAACTAGGTGTGATTATAATCTCCATTTAAAGATGAGAGAACTGAGGTTCAGAGAGGTTAAATAAGAAACTCCAGACACGCAGTTTGTCCGTGTCAGACTTGCAACCAGGAAGGCTCATTTTGAGCCTGGAGATTCACTAGGCTCTATTCATCACCATGTTATATTAATCACTATGTTATAAATGTATTATATTGTATAGTCTCCTGTTGTTGCATATGCCATCTCACAGCGGTATATATTTAAGCCTGATAGAAAGGGCGAGAGCATGGTACTCCTATAAGAAATGGTTTAGATCTAATTTATGCTGTTGTACATCTCTTTGTTGCTTATATTTTTATATCTGATTAGACTATATCTTCATATACTTAAAGCACTGTCAGCAGCTCTACTTGGTGTGAGGTGCTCAATAGCTTTCTTCTTCTCCTTTTTAAAGTAAGACTAAGGAAGATATATTATTTTCCTATCAATCTTGATTGAGTGTGAACTGCAGGTGGGTATATAGTGAAGATGATGGGAGAGCTCTAAAAGTCTCACATTGGGGGTTGTTTGGTACATCTAACTAGAAAGTCATAACTTAAAAATATTTCAAGTTTAGAGACTTTGAGTTATAGCTCCTCATTTAGATATGATGCAAGAATACTCACAAAGGTAATTCTTTCATACAGTTTTTTTTTTTTTAAAATCCACATCTAAATAAACTCATGTTAGAGAAAAGATAAAATAAAATCTGTGGGTATTCTAGTGGTGATTCTTATCTAGGAATCCAAAGAAGTTTAAAAACAACAGCAACAGAGGTAGCAGCAGCTACAGTTCATTAATCCTTGTAACTTCATTGCACGGATAGTAACAAGGAGAACTTTTGAGAAAGAAAAGTGGTGTGGTATGGTGTGTAAACATGTCAGGTAATAGGAACAAAGGAGAGTCAAGGGAGAAAACAAGGCTCTGTGGTGCATTATCTCAAGAAAGGCAGACCCAGGGTCAGGTATGGGAAAAGCTCAGTGTTGTATTTTAAACCATGTCCATGTTTTCTTCTGATGTCACTTTAAGAAATTTAGCTACTGAGAAGCATTTTAAACTTACTGTCTAAAACAATTTTGCTTAACTATTATCAACTAAAATTTCTTTCTTTTTTCTTATTTTTTAAAAAGACCATATTCCAGCTAGTGAAAGCATTAGTGTCCTTCTGGTTAATTGTCTTAGTCAAAGAAAACAGTAAAGAAAAAGTCCTACTCAATATTTGGCCCTGGAAAATCTGGCAGAATTCCTCTGCCTTTGGGACAGATGGCATATCGAGTTGGTCACTGCCTGGAGAAGGACTTGAACAACAATGAAAACATGAAGGCTCAGTAATCATCAATCTTGTTGCAGTTAATTAACTTTTGGCAAAACTATTCTATGTGTTGTGCTTTTTTTTTCATGTTTGGCCCATCATTTAATAAAAGATCATAACACAGGTGGGTTAACACAGTTTTTTTTCTTATTAGCAAGTTGATAAAAATGTTTTTGTCCCAACCAGACCAAAGTTCTCTGTTGTATGATCATCTTTGTCAGTGTCCCAAACCCCGTCTTTGTCCAGAATTGTCTAGATAGAGACTGGTTTATCTAAAGCCAGCATACTCTGTATTTATAAAACCTACTCCCTCAAACCACCTTTCTAACCCATCTCCTGAAGTCACTCTAAATCTTATTTATTGATTCTCAGTAATTTGCTACTGATATTTTTGCTCTAAATGTACTAGTCTGTTCTCATACTGCTATAAAGAAATACATGAGACTGGGTAATTTACAAAGAAAAGAGGTTTAATTGGCTCCCAGTTCCACAGGCTATATAGGAAGCATGGCTGGGGAGGCCTCAGAAAGCTTACAATCATGGCAGAAGGTGACAGGGAAGCAGGCACATCTTCACATGGCCAGAGTAGGAGCAAGAGAGAGAGAGAGAGACTGGGGAGGTGACACATATGTTTAAACAACCAGATCTTGAGATAACTCATTTCCAGGAGAGCAACACCAAAGGGGAAATCTGCTCCCATGACCCAATCAGCTCCCACCAGGCCCCACCTCCAACATTGGGGATTACAATTTGATGTGAGATTTGGGAGACTACACAGACACAAACTATATTGCTAAGTTTTATCTAAAAGATTTTCAATCATTTTACAAAGAAAATAAAATCTGTGTGGGTATGCATGTGTGTCTTGAAAAATAAATGTGACAAAGAAATTTCTTTCTTTTAAAAGTCCCTGAGTAGTTCTTATTTCATAGGTTCTCAAAGTTTGTTCCCTAGATAAGTAACACTGACATCACCTTGGAACTTGTTAGAAATGCAAATACTTGGGCTCTAGGCCTACTGAATCAGAAACTCTGGGGGCAGAGCCCAGCAATCATGTTTTGACAAGTTCTTCAGATGATTTTGATGCTCAAGGTTGAGACCCACTGTGTCATGATTAATTTTACGTCAACTTGACTGAATGAGGAATACCTAGATAGCTAAAGCATTACTTCTGGGTGAGTCTGTGAGGGTATTTCCTGAGGAGACTGGCGCATGAGTCAGTGGATTGGGCAGGAGAGATCCGCTCTCAAAATGTGGGCAGGTACCATTCACTTGGCTGGGGGCCAGTTGGAACAAAAAGAGGAAAGGATTTCTCTTTCTCCTGGAGCCAGGACACTCTTTTTCTGACATCAGAACTCCAGACTCTTAGACCTTTGGACTCCATAACATATGCCAATGGCACCTCCAGTTTCTCAGGCCTTCAGCTTTGGACTGAGCATTATGCCATTGGCTTTCTTGCTTCTAACTCTTTCAAACTTGGACTGAGCCATGCTGCCAACATCCCAGGTTGCCCAGTTTGCAGATGGCCTGTTGTGGGAGCTTTCAACTTCCATAATTAAGTGAGCCAATTCTTCTAATAAATCACTCCCATCTCTCTTTCTCCCTCTATCTCTCTATTGTCTCTCTGTCTGTCTCTCTCTATCTCACCATCCATCCATCCATTCATCCATCCATCCATCCCTCCCTCCCTCCCTCCATCCATCCATCCATCTATCCATCCATCCATCCATCCATCCATCCATCCTATTTGTTCTGTGTTTTTGGAGAACCCTGACCAATACACACTGTTTCCAAGTGACCTCCCTAACTTTTCCTAAAATATCATCTCAGCTCGGTCGTGTGTCTATGAAAAACTTGACAAAATCTGTTTCTTGAAATCCGTGGATTTATTTTTAAGTTAAAAATTACAGATAGCTTTTACTCTTTCTGAAGCTCATTTTAATTTAGTTGTGGTGAATACCAAGTAGCTACATTCATCGATAATTCATAAGTCATAAACTCACAAGACTTTGTGGCCAGCAAGGTGGCATAGGTAATATAAAACCAATGTAAGAAAATAGAGAATAGTGACAACTATGCTAACAAATGAAGAGTGTATTCCTTCCTGCTTAAATCTATTGAAACTCATATTTAAAAGAATATTGTATGATAAAACAAAACAGACATGTTTATACTACAGCCTTCAGTTTATAGTATTGTCTATTACACTAAGGAAATCTATTTAAAGCCTATCTCAAGAAAATGATTTGTATTAAATACGTAGGGATACTATTTAATTCTGATTGCTGGAATTGCATATATTTCTAGCTAAATATGAACCTCAGAGTAAATAAAAGAAAATAAAAATGTATAGCATGATAAAATTATTTGCTTTGAGTTGGACTTTAGAAAATCAAAGTAGGGTTTCTAACAAGGTTTAAAGACTTATGCAGGTTTTGAAATCTTTTCATGATGACTTGATTTTATTCCCTCATCTTAGCATTATGCTAAGAAATATATGCAAGAGCACATCCAAGACAGCTGCCAATTGAAAAGAAATTAAAGCATGAAGAGACAGAGAAATTAACATAATATATACCTTTTTGATCTAAGAGCACCATTTTGCAGGACTCTTGGTTTTTTGGATAAAAAGTTAATATAAGTAATGCAAGTGTTACTGATTTCTTTTCATCTGATTCATAGAAAAGAAAATGACATTTCTAGGGTTTTTTCCCCCCTTTCAAGAGAAGATAATAACTGTCTGGTTAGCATAAATTCCCCCTGCCCTTTTCCTCAAAAATAGACATACTGAAAAAAATAGACATTTCTTTCTTTCTAGCTTAATGAACATTGTTTATTTTGGGCTTCTAAAAACTATAGGATTAAAGATTTAGATATAGGCTCTCTTTTATTGCTTTCCTTTAAATAACATAACCTGTATGTTTTAAAACTCCTGTTTTTATATTGTGATACCAGTAAAATTCTCTGGTATTTTCAAACATCAAGTAAATAAAACTCTAAACATTTATCTAAAAAATTTACTAATTGTGGAACCAAAGTATGAATTCATTCCTAAAGCATTTTTTTCCCTCTGTTCTGCCTTTCAGCTAAAGTTTGGGCTATGAATTCAAATGTTTTCAGGGCTCAGGTGAGGAAAAGAGTAAAACTGGCTAGGTAGAGACTGAAGATTTGGAAACAATTTTTGTCATGGAAGAACTTGAGACCAACATTACCAGATCTTCCCGTTTTTCAAGAGAAGCTGAAAATATCTTCTCTTTAATGTGAAATATCTCTATTTAAAATGCTATATATTAATTTTTAAAAAATAAACAGGATTTGGGTTAGGCACAATTCTCTGGTTATATCCTCTGAGCTGGCATTTAATGACCCCTTTCTCTGGTGGCTATAGAGATGATGGGTGCAAGTATTGAGCCATGGGACAGTTTCCTGAGAAACTGGGGTTATGTGGCATCCCTTGCAAAGACTGAACTTATGTATTTCCTGGAAATGCCTCATTTTGGGATAAACCAGGAATGTTGGTCACTCTAAACCTGAGGTGTTGGCTGTATTTAAATGCACATGGACTGAAAAAGAAAAAAGTTATATGAAAGTTTCTAGGTAGTCTGACACCACTTGAAGGTTGTTCCATACTCCAGGGACCTTAATGTGTCCATTTAAACTCAATTTAACAATTCGTTATGCATTTCCCATGTGCCAGATATTGTTCTAGGTACTTGGGATTATCAGTGGATAAAAAAAAAAAAAACAAAGATTTCTTTTCCCATGGAGGGCAGTTTACATTCTAATCAGGAGAAACAAATAGCAAACAATTATCATGAAAGGAAAAACCCTGATTGACAGAAAACACTAAACGTGCTTTGAGAAGGAGAAAAGTCAGCAAAGGGTTGGGAGATTTGGATTGCAGAGGTTTGGGTCTCTTTGCAATATAAAAATCTTTGCCCAGGAAAGGGGGTAAGGGAGTGGGCCAGGAAGATATCTGAAAATGTGCTCCAGGCCATGGAAGCAAATGGATCCAAGACCTATGTTTCTATATTTTCCAGGAATAGCGAGGAGGCCAGCATGTAGGAACCCAGAGAATGAAGTCTGTGGTGGTAGGAAATGAAGTTAAAGCAACCATGGGAGAAAAATAATCATTAGGGACTTGTGTGTCACCATAAGGACTTTGGCTTTTGCTTAGATGGAAAAAGGGAGCCAGCTCAGGGTTTTGAGCAAAAGACTTACATAATTTGATTTACATTTTAAAGGAATAACTCTGCTTGGTTTGTGGTGAGTAGATTCAAGACTTACAGGTGGTGGGTGAGGAGCACAGAGCAGAGACCTGCAAAGAAGCTATTGAAATAAACCAGAAGAGAGATCATGGTGGCTTGTACCAAAGAGGCAATTGTACTGATGAAAAGTGGTCAAATTCTAGATTTTTAAAAACTATTTATTTCAAAAAAAATTTTTTTCTATTTCTTTTTTTTTTTGAGACAGTGTTTGTCTCCATTTCCCAGGCTGGAGTACAGTGGTATAATCCTAGCACCTTGCAGCCTCAAACTCCTGTGTTCAAGCAATCTTCCTGGCTATGCCTTCTGAGTAGCTAGGGCTACTGGAAGGTGCCATCATGCTGGTTACTTTTTATTTTTACTTTGTTGTAAAGATGGGGTCTTTCTACATTGCCAAGGCTGAATTCTTGACCTCAGCAATCCTGCTGCCCTGACCTTCCAAAGTGTTAGGATTACAGGGGGATTGAGCCACCACACCCATCCAAAATAATTTTAGAAGAGTTTCAGAGAGTTCCCAAGTTACCTTTACCTAGCTTCCCCTGACGTTAATGTCTTACATAATATGGCCCATTTTCTCAAAACTTGAGATTAATAGTACAATACCATTAATTGAATTATAGACTTTATTTATATTTCGTCAGCTTTTCCACTTAGTGTTCTTTTTTCTGTTCCAGGATCCAAACCAGAGTTCCACCACCATGATCTCAGCCGTTATGTCTCTTTGGCTTCCTACAATCTGTGAGTGTCTCAGTCTTGTTCTGTCTTTCATGACCTTGTCACTTTTGTAAAGTACTGGTGAAGTATTTTGTAGACTTGCTTCCTTTCAATTTGGGTTTGTCTATATTTTCTCATAATTGTTGTCAGATTATAGATTTTGAGGACAAATAGCACTGAGATGATGGGTCTTTTCATCATACTCTACTGGGGGTACCTGATATCAACATGACTTATTGCCAATGATTCTGAGATCACTTTGTTAAGGTGCTTTCAGTTTTCTCTACTGTAATGTTGCTATTTCCCTCTTTCCATACTCTATTCCTTAGAAGCAGGTCACTAAGTCTAACCCACACTCAAGGGGCTGGAAGTTAAGCTTGAATTCCTAGAGAGAGAAATATCAGAGAATTCATGGGCATATAATAAAATCACTATAGTAATTAATAAATATTTTGGGGGAGATACTTTGAAGCTATGCAAATAACATATTTCTCTTTAAGTTTTACATGAATTGGTGGAACTTGCCTGTGGAAATTATTACTGTGGTGTTCTATTAGTGATTTTCTATTTCCCTCAATCCTTCAACATAAATTAATTGAAATTCTTCTGTAAGAAGGACTTGTCCCTTCTCTCTGGTATATATTTTATAATTTATTTATATCAGTCTGAACTCATGCATTTTATTTTCTTTTGGGTTAGAATCCAATGCTATTGTTATTTATTTATTTATTTGGTCAGATTGTTCTAACTTTGGTCATTGGAAACTCTTTGATTGGCTCCCGTGTCTTTTTGATGTACCCACCTCCAAGGTCCCCCATTCTTTGGAGCACTTCCCTACTTTCTAACACTACAAAATGCTCCAGGCTTCTCTTACGTTTTTCCCTGCAACCACCCTAGAATCAGTGATTTTCCGAAGAAGCCCTGGTACCTTTTGTTTGAAGGATGATACTTAAAAAGTAAGATCTAGACACTAGGTAGACTTGCTGCTAGTGGGATGTCATTACCTCTAGACCCGTCTAGTGACACAGCTAGGAAATAAATACATATTACTAACCCAAGTATGTTAGTTTCCTATGCTCTGTAACAAATTAGCACAAACTTAGTGGCTTAAAACCATACCAATTTATCAACTTACAGTTCTGGAGGTCAAACATCTGAAATGAATTTCAGTGGGCTAAAATCAAGATATTGGCAGGATTTCATTACTTCTGGAGGCTCTAAGAGCAAATCAGTTTCCTTTCCTTTTCCACCCTTTAGAGGCTGCATTCCTTGACTCAGACACTTTCTTCCATTTCAAAGCCAGCATCACAGCATCTTCAAATCACCATTGCATCATTGTGACACTCTGCTTTAGTTGTCGCTTCTCCTCTGACACTTTTAAGGACCATTGTGATTGTGTTGGACCCACCCAGATAATCCAGGTTAATCTCCCCATCTCAAGGCTCTTAACTTAATCACATCTGCAAAGTCCCTTTTGTCACATAAAGTAATATATTCATGTTTGCCCAAGATGAGAATGCAAATATATTTGGAGAGGGGGCATTCTTCCACCTACCACTTCATGTATATATGCAACTATGTTTATTTATGTATTCATCTGTGTGTGTGTATATATATATGTGTGTGTGTGTGTGTGTGTGTGTATATATACACACACACACACACACATATATATATACACACACACACACACACAGAGGAATGTGTGTATTCTCTCAAGAGGAATGAACTATGGGGAATCTATATATATATGGATCAATTCTGATGATAGAACCAACTCAATTTCCAGTTAGATTGGGTGTAAAGTATGAGAAAGAGAGGAGTCCAGGATGACTTAAGGTTTTGACACTTGAAAGAACGAAACTGACTCCAAGTGAGAAGAGGAAGGCTTAGGTAAAGTAGCTTTTGCAAGAATTCAGTCTTGGACATGGTAAATATTAGATTTTTATTATTATAGAAATACAAGTAGAGCTGTTGACTATGAGCTTGGAATTTCAGAGCGAGGTCTTTTTTAAAATGGAGATGTCATTTTAAAATGGATACGGAATACCAGTAGGAAGAATATCAGGTATTTAAAATGTAGGAACATCATCTCAAAAATATTAATTCAGTCTTGTACATGGTAAGTTTTAGATTTTTATTAGAAATACAGGTAGACCTGATGACTAGGAATTTGGGTATAAGAGTTTGGAATTTTGGAGTGAAGACTGAACTAAAACTATAAATTTGGGAGCTACTAGCATAAAGACAGTATTTGATGCCCTGATGAGATAACCAAAGGAGTAAGTGTAGACAGAGAAGCAGCTCATAGTGTTCAACAATTAAGTCCTGGCATTATCCAACATTAAGAAATTGTAGAGAAAAGGGACATGAAGCAGAGAGTAAGTTAAAAAGAATAGATTTTAGCTGCTTAGCAAGAGTGAAATAGAAGGCCGGGTGTGGTGGTTCATGCCTGTAATCCCAGCACTTTGGGAGGCCGAGGTGGGCGGATCACGAAGTCAGGAGTTCAAGACCAGCCTGGCCAACATGGTGAAACTCCGTCTCTACTAAAGATACAAAAAATTGCCGGATATGGTGGCACATCCTGTAATCCCAGCTACTTGGGAGGCTGAGGCAGGAGAATCGCTTGAACCCAGGAGGTGGAGGTTGCAGTGAGCTGAGATAGCACCACTGCACTCCAGCTGGGGCAAAAGAGCAAGACACCATCACCAAAAAAAAAAAAAAAAGAGTGAAACAGAATAGCTCTGACTTGGAAAGATTGTTTTAAAATGGAGATGTAATTTCAAAATGGATACTGAATACAAGTAGGAAGAATATCAGGAATTTTAAAATGTGGGGACAGTCTGGACATGGTGACTCACACCTGTAATCTCAGCACTTTGGGAGGCCAAGGTGGGTGGATCACGAGGTCAGGAGATTGAGATCATCCTGGCTAACACAGTGAAACCCCGTCTCTACTAAAAATACAAAAAATTAGCTGGGCGTGGTGGCAGGTGCCTGTAGTCCCAGCTACTCTGGAGGCTGAGGCAGGAGAATGGTGTGAACCCAGAAGGCAGAGCTTGCAGTGAGCTGAGATCAAGCCACTGCACTCCAGCTGGGGTGACAGAGAGAGACTCTGTCTCAAAAAACAAAACAAAACAAAACAAAAAACAAACAAAAAACATGGGGACATGATCTCAAAACTATTGAATCAAATAATATATCTCTTGCAGTCTCAATAGAAATTAGTACTTTTATAACTGTCTTTTACAGCAGAAAACAGTAAAAATATTACCAAACTTGTATTCATTATTTAGACATGGGTAAACTCAATGCATCTGTTGAGAAGTATTCTAATTTATTAGTTCCAAAATAATAAGTTAGTTTGAAGAACTTCACTTTTACCTGGTCTTAAGAGCATTCGTCATCACACTGTTCACACTTTCTGGGTTGCAAGCAGTCTTAGAAGAACTAAGATACTAGGCAGCCTGTCCTCCAATTTACTCAACTTAAAAGGCAATCAAGGTTGATCTCAGCTATTCTATGAGGCAGACAGATGGAAATCACTCCTCAAAGACAATTGCTGTAAATTCTATAAATTCTTTGAGACTCAAAACATTTCCTATGAAACTATAGAGAAAATTAGTGCTTATTAACAAACTTATTATCCTCTAATTCTCACAGCACAAATTGTATATATGGAAATGTACAAAAAAGCAATATTAAGGGTAAGATTACAGCAAATAATCTTTTCCACCTCAGTCTAAAAATATCGACCAAGAGACAAGCAAAGGCAAAAGAATTGTTGTTATAAAATAAGCCATAACATCGGTCCATTGATTGGAAATAAAAACATAATTTCCTCTTAAATTATCCCATGGAGTGCAATTTAGCCATATTAGACTACAATAATCACATGAGTTTAGGTACTTTTCTATTTAAATTAGCAGTTCTGTCAAGAGGAATGAACTATGGGGAATCAAAATGAATACAGATTGGTATCAGAGGAAACTTGGACAGAATCTTGCCTAGGCTGGCATTTAAGGCTCCTAAAATTACTAAATGTACTAATTTACTAGTATATTTTAACATACTAGTTCATTAAAATGTCCTAATACATTTTAAGCCCAAGGGGCTGTATATTAGTTAGGGAAACAACAAATAAGATATACTTAAATATATATGAGGAAATTTATTATGGGATTGGGCTCGTGAGATTGTGGTGGCTGTGAAATCTCATGATATGCCATTTGCAGGCTAGAGAACCAGGGAAGTCAGTAGCGTAGTTCTGTCTGAGTTCAAAGGCCTTACTCTAGCATAGCGGGTGATGTAACTCACAGTCCGAAATCAAAGGCCTGAGAACTGAGAGTGCGGGTGGAAGAAGGTCTGAGAATCAGGAACTCTGATGTCTGAGAGTAGGAGAGAAGATGCATGTCCTAGCTCAGAGAAAAAGACAATTCACCTTCTCTCCACCTTTTTATTTTATCTAGGCCTGCAATGATTGGAGGATACCTACCCACATTGATGAGGGTGAATCTTCTTTATTCAGTCTGCTGAATTAAATGCTAATGTTGTCTGGAGACACCCTCACGGATGTACCCAGAAATCATATTTTACTAGCTATATGGACATCCCTGAGCCCAGTCAAGTTGACACATAAAATTAAGGATCACAAACCCATCCCTTGTCTACTTGGTATCCTTAAGCATCTCCTTAAACCATATTTGATCTCAAAATAAACACAATAATGAGGTTATAATTCTTCCTAACATAATACAACTATCCTGTGTATAGCTAAAAATTTATTAATCCCTTCCCCAGAACAGGTAGTAAAGTCTTTGAATGATGTTTACTCTTCTCTTGATGTCCTGTAACTTAAGTACTGTGATGTAAAATTTGCAATATTTAAATGCTGATATAAAGTGAATACATCTTATGTTATATAATTAGGGAATAAGAGAGGAAATTAAATAAAGATATTTGCATATATATATACACACACATATATACAGAAATGCATTCATAACAAAATAAGAAGAAAATAATTATGACAATTACACTCCCTATTTCTGTAACTTGTCCTGTGGTCACAGCTAGTATTTATAACTTCCTTCTTCTACTCATTGTATGTTCTTTGCCTTCAGCAAGAACCTTGTCTGGTTATGGTTCTTTACCTGTTGGGGTGATCCAAACTTTCATTCTTGAAGGGTCCCCCCTGGATTGGATTGTTGTATTTTTCATTGACCTTAATCACAGGGTGGGGTAATATTAAGAGATGCTCTAAGGATTTACCTGTATTCCAGACATACTCTTCCTTACCTCCATTGTGGAATGGTAGTCAATTTTTCCTTGGTAGCCCAGAGTAATCACCCCAGCCAACACTGTAACTCCCTTCTTGGGCTGTTGACTCCGAGGCATGAGGAGCCCAAAGTTGCCAGGTGGTAGCCTTAACTTTTAGTTCAATAGAATTGTTGTGTCTCTTGGTAGAAGCATTCCTCTCTCTAGAACTAAGACCTTGAGGTCAGCAGAGCATAAAGTCATGGGAACAGGAAGCAAACATTTTGCTAGTGGACCAGTAGGGGTAATAGTGAGTGGTGCCATTTTCTTTTCCATCCTTTGATTCCTGGACTTATGTATCTTAGCTATTGGAGAAACAGCACCATATATTGGAGAATGATTCAGAGCATATCCAGACTTTGGAGAATCTTTCCCCAGCCCTACAGGGTATTGCCACCTAGCTGGCGTGGAGTCTTCAAAAGGTCATTCCACTGTTCTACCAAGCCAGCTACTCCAGCAACATCAGTGAATTCTGTGAGCGCAAGTGCTATTGCTGCACTTCTTTGGCTTTGAAGTGAGTTCTTTGGTCAAAAGCAATGGTATGAAGGATACCATGATGATAAGATATTCTGTAAGTCCAGGGATGGTACTGTTGACAGAAGCATTGTGTGCAGGGAAGGAAAAATCTGTATCTAGATTATTTATTTTAATAACGACAAAAGGCTGTCCTTACCATGATATAAGCAGTTCAATGTAATCAGCCTGCCACCAGGTATCTAGCTGATCACCCTGGGAAATGGCACCATATCAGAGTCTCAGCTGCTGGCAGATTGAGCACTCAGTGGTGGCTGTAACCAGGTCCACCTTGGTCAGTGGAAATCTGTGTGGCTGAGCCCATGCATAGCTTTCATCCCAATCAACATGGCCACTTTCTTCATGAGCCCATTGGGTGATGACAGGAGTGACTGAGGAAAGAAGCTGGCTGGTATCCACAGAATGGGTCATCCTATCTACTTGATTGTTAAAATCCTACCGTGCTTGGGTCACCCTTCAGTGAGCATTCATGTAAGACACAAATATCTTTACATTTTCCTTGCCCATTCAGAAAGGTCTATCACTCTTCCTCCAATTTTGTTATCATCAATTTTCCAACAACGTTCCTTCCAAATTTCAACCAGCCCAACCAGTGGTTACAGCCCATGAATCAGTATCTAATCACACATCTGGCCATTTCTCCTTCCAAGCAAAGTACACAACCGGATGCACTGCCAGAAGTTCTGCCCACAGGGGTGGGGGGCATTTTCCTTCTCCACTGTCTTCAGGGATGTCCCAGAAAGGGGCTGTAATGCTGAAGCTGTCCACTTTCAGACAGTACCTGTGTATCATGCAGAGACATCTATAAACTAGGCTCAAGTTTTCTCTTCCTCTGTTAACTTATTGTAGGGAAATCCCCATGAGGCCATAGGTACAGAGCACAGGTGCAGGCAGTGTAGCAGGAGTGGGGACCATGAATGTTTGGACCACTTCCTCATGTAACTTACTTGTACCTTCAGGGCCAATCACATATACATCACTTCCATTTGATAATGCAGTTTTGCTGGGCGTACGTAACTTTATGACTTAGTGGGTCATCTAACACCCAGTTTACCAAAGGTAGATCAGGTTCCTTGGATTTATGGTGGCCCATGTTTAAGCATTCAGTTTCTATTAAGACCCAGTAACAGGAAAAGAGCTGTTACTCAAAAGGAGAGTAGTTATTTGCAGATGATGGGAGGGTCTTGTTCCAAAAACCTGAAGGCCTGAACTGTAATTTACCTATGGAGGCCTGCTAAAGGCTCCAAACAGCATCCTCATCTGCCACTGCCACTTTAAGAAACAATGGTACTTAAAGATAAGGATGCATATGGCCCAAGTGGCACAGCTGCTTGCACAGCAGCCTGGACCTTTCAGAATCTTCTTTTTGTTCAAGACCCCACTAAAAACTAACAGTTGTACAGGTCACTTGGTAAGTACACCAGAGTAACACACTAAAGTGGGAAATATGTTGCTTCCAAAGTCCTAGCAGGCCCACTAAACATCATGTCTCTTTTTTTATTGTAGATGAGGCCGGGTACAACAACTTATCCATCTTAGAAGAGGTATCTTGACATGCCTCATACCACTGGACCCCTAGAAATGTAACTGAGGTAAACGCTGCTGATTTTCAGTCAGATTTATTTCCTACCCTTTGACATGCAAATGCCTTACCAATAAGTCTAGAGTAGTTGTTGCCTCCCACACACTAAGTCCAATCAGCAGAATGTCATCAATATAGTGGACCAGAGTGATATCTTGTGGAAGGGAAAGACAATCAAGATCCCTGCAAACTATATAATGACATAGGGCTGGAGAGTTGATATACCCCCAGGCTCCCAAGGTAGAAAAGAGAAGGTGGGTTACTGACCATGCCAGCTGAAACCAAACTACTTCTTATGAGCTTTATGGACAGGTATAGAGAAAAAGTCACTTGTCATGTCAATAGCTGCATACCAGATACCACGGGGGATGTGTTATTTTGCTCTAGCAGTGAAACTACATCTGGCATACTAGCTGCAATTGGAATCACCACGTGGTTAAGCTGACAATAATTCTCCAAGATCTGTCAACTGTCTTCTGTACAGGTCAAATGGAAGGATTATAGGAGGATGTGGTGGGAATCACTACCCCCGCATCTTTCAAGTCCTTAATGGTGCCACTAATCTTTGCAACCCTCCAAGAATGCCATATTTCTTTTGATTTACCATTTTCCTAGGTAGAAACAGTTCTAATGGCTTCTGTTTGGCCTTTCCCCCCATAATAGGTAAGAAAACCAATCTGAGGACTCTACCAGCTGCTAAATATGTTTGTTCCGATTATGCAGTCTGGATTTGAAGAAATAACCACAAAATGGGTTCTGGGACCCACCAGATCCACTGTGAGACAGATTTAAGCTAAAACTACATTGATCACCTGACCTCTGTAAGCCCCTACCTACTCTTACTGGAGTGACATTATGGGTCTCCCAGAATCAATATACAGTTGACCCTTGAATTATATGAGTTTGAACTACACAAATCCACCTATATGTGGATTTTATTCAACAAATGCATTAAAAATGTTTTGCAACAATTTGAAATAAACTTGCAGATGAACTACATAGACTGGAAATATTTTTTAAAAATTAATAAAAAGGCTGGGCATGGTGGCTGAAGCCTGTAATCGGAGCACTTTGGTGGGTTACTTGAGGTCAGGAGTTTGAGACCCACCTGGCCAACATGGTGAAACCCCATCTCTACTAAAAATACAAAAATTAGCCGGGCATGCTGGCATGTGTCTGTAGCCCAGCTACTCAGGAGGCTGAGGCAGGAAAATCTCTTGAAACCAGGAGGCTGAGGCTGCAGTGAACCGAGATCGCACCACTGCACTCCAGCCTGGGCAACAGAGCAAGACTCCATCTCAGAAAGAAAAAAAAATTAAGAAAAATGTAAGTATGTCATGAATTCATAAAATATATGTAGATGCTAGTATACTTTATCATTTACTGCCATAAAATATATACAGATCCATTACAAAAAGTTAAGCTTATGCACAGACACGCAGTACACGGTGCCACTAGCAGTTGAGAGAAATGTAAATAAATATAAAGATGCAGTATTACATTATAACTGCATAATATTAACTGTGGTATATACTATACCACTATAGTAATTTTGTAGCCACCTCCTGTTGCTATTGTGGTGAGCTCAAGTATTGTATCTTATTAAAACGCCATACGATAGGAATCCTAACCACATAAGCAGTTATCTCTCCAGGAAATTGCATATTGCAGTAAAAAATGATCTCTTACAGTTTTTTCCTGTTATTCATTGTGCTTAACGCAATACTGTAAACTTTGAATAACACCATGGGACCCATAAAAAATGCCAGTAGTGATGCTAGAAGTGCTCCTAGGACACAGAAAAATGTCATAACATTACAAGAAAAATTTAATTACTTGATATGTACCATAGATTGAGTTCTGCAGCTGTAGTTGTTCATCATTTCAAGATAAATGAATCAAGTGTAAGAACCAATGTAAAAAGAGAGAGAGAGAGAGAGGAAAAGAGACAGAGAGAGAGAGAGAGGAAAAGAGAGAGAGAGAGAATTCCTAAAGCCCTTGCTGCAGCTACTTCAGCATGCATAGAAACCTTGCACTTTTTTTTTGACCGGGTGCAGTGGCTCATGCCTGTAATCCCAGCACTCTGGGAGGCCGAGACAGATGGATAACCCGAGGTCGGGAGATCGAGACCAGCCTGACCAACATGGAGAAACCCTCTCTACTAAAAATACAAAATTAGCCGGGGGTGGTGGTGCATGCCTGTAATCCTAGCTACTCAGGAGGCTGAGGCAGGAGAATCACTTGAACACGGGAGGTGGAGGTTGCGGTGAGCTGAGATGGTGCCATTGCACTCCAGCCTGGGCAACAAGAGCAAAACTCTGTCTCAAAAAAAAAAAAAAAAAAAAAAAAAAAAAAAACCCTTTTATCTTGTATTGAAAATGTAGTTTTTATGTGGGTACAGGATTGCTACAAGAAAGGCATATCTATGAACTCTAATATGATTTGAGAAAAACCTAAGTCATTACATGACAATTTAAAGCAAAGGTGAAGGATGTAAAGCTGGAGAAATTAAACCAGCAAAGGATGGTTTGATAATTTTAGAAAGCAGTCTGGCTTTCAAAAAAGTCAAGATAACAGAAAAAGCAGCTTCTGCCAACCAAGAGGCAGCAGACAAGTTCCCAGAAGTAATTACGAAAATCACTGAAGAGAAAGGATATCTGCCTGAACAGCTTTTAAATGCAGATCAAAAATCTTATTGTAGAAAAAAAAAGCCAGAAAGAACATGTATTAGTAAGAAAGATAAGTAAGAACCAGGATTTAAGACAAGGAGGAATAGGCTAACTCTACTGTTTTGTGTAAATGAAGTCGGGTTTATGATCAAGACTACCCTTATCTAGAAAGCCACTAACTCTCAAGCTTTGAAGGGAAAAAGTAAGCACCTGCTGGCAGCCTTTGGTTGTACAACAAGAAGACCTAAACAACAAGAACTCTTTTTCTGGATTGGTTTCATTGATTATTTGTCCTTGAAGTCTGAAAGTTCTTTTGATATTAGACAATGCTCTTGGACACCCACAATCCAATGAGTTCGACAATGAAGGTGTCAAAGTGGTCTACTCGTCCCCAAAGACAACATCTCTAAGTGAGCCTGTAGATCATAGTGTCATAAGGACTTTTAAGGTTCATCACACATTCTACTCTATGGAAAGAATTGTCAACACTATGAAAGATAACTTATGATAAAGAGAACATCATTAAAGTCTGGAAGGATCACTCCATTAAAGTTGCAATCATTGTTGTAGAAAAGCCACAAAGGCCATCAAGCCTGAAATAAATTCCTGCTGGAGAAAATTGTCAAGGTGTGCATGACTTTACAGGATTTACAACAGAGCCAATCGAGGAAACCATGAAAGAGATTGTGGATAAGGCAAAAAGATGAGGGATAAAGAAGCCTTTCAAAATACAGATTTTGAAGAAATTCAAGCATGAATAGACACACCACAGGAATTAACAAAAGATGACTTGATCAGTGCCAGGCGATGAGGAAGAAGACATAGAAGAAAGAAGAAATGCCAAGAAACAAATTTATATGAGACAATCTGGCAGAAGCATTCTGATTGTTCAAGATTGCTTTTTATTTCTTTTATGACATGGACTCTTATGGGCATTGAACCTAAAGCAAACAGTGAAAGAAGCTTTGGTGACATATAGAAACATTTTAGAGAGTTGAAAAGCAAAAAATGTCAGAAATTACAATGTATTTCCTCAAAGTTATGCCAAGTATGACAGCCTCTCCTGCCTCCCGTTCTACCTCCTCCCCCTCTTCTGCCTCTGCCTCTAAGTCAGCAATACTAACTTGCTCCTCTTCCTCCTCCTGCTCAGCCTACTTGACATGAAGATGATGAGGATAGAGGCCTTTATGATGAGCCACTCCTACTTAAATGAACAGTAAATATATTTTTTCTTCCTTGTGATTTTTCTTAACATATTTTCTAGCTTTAATGCGAGAACACCGTATATGATACATATCACATACCAAATATGTGTTAATTGATTATGTTTTCGCAAGGCTTCTGGTTAACAGTAGGCTACTAGTAGTTAAGTTTTTGGGGTGTCAAAAGTTTTGTGCTGATTTTTGATTGGGCGGAGATCAGCACCCTAGACCCCACATCATTCAAAGGTCAACTTTAGTTCAGAATCATTGTCCAGCAGTTATTCAAAGTTCTGATTATTTCTTTTTCTTCAATGCACAGTTACTCTTTTACGAGGCCATGGGTCACTTTAGGGAAAGCTGAGAGAAAAATGAACAGTATAAAACTTTGGTAGTGTACCAGGTTTCTTCCTTAGAGGGGACCTGGTCTCTCCTCATTCAAGGAGTTCTAGGTCTGCAAATGGCTCAAGTCTGGGAGTTAATTGAAGGGCTGTGACTCTCTGTCTTTATGAGTTAGACTTTTGTTCACTATCTGCTTATACAGATCAAGTAAGAATTTAGTAGGTTTCCTATCTATTTCACTTCTAGGAACACATTATTAACTAGCTATCCTCATAGTTCTCTGAGAATCAGACTATTCTGGTTGCTGTTGTCCTTTATGGTAACTATGGCCACCTTGTCTCTGGCAGTTGAGTACTGACACAAAATTCAATTGCTTCTATTGCATTTAGGTTTTCCAATTGTGAACTGACTGCAGTTCACACTCTAGGGTTTGGCCTACAGAGAAGAACAATCATGGATGTCTTCAAGGATGCTAGGAATCCCCTCACAAATTTATTTCTCAAAATAAATTTAGTAAAAGCTAGGTCTTAAATGACAAATCCACTCTGACATTCCAATTTCTCTAAGCCTTTGAATCCCTTCCTCTACATTAAAGCAAAGGAGATTAGGCGGGTGGGCTGTCTTGTGAACCATGTTTCAGCCAACCAACCACCAGACAGATAGAGCCCTTTCTTACTCTCTGAGCAGCATCAGTAAATGCAGAATCTCTGCTTGGTGGGCCTATATCAATGAAGTCAGCCTCATCCAATTTTATGCTCCTTCTACCACTATCTCACACCCTTAATATCCATTCCCATATGTGTTCCCTTGATCTCTGCTTGTATAAATTAGAAAATTTTTTTTGGAGTGTAGTATACCTCCTCATGAGTCTGCTGGGACTTGAGTCTAGTTATAGCTCTAGAAGCAAAGAGGGGCGGTAGGAGTGGGCCCTGAGGAGAATTTATATTGTCTTGAATGGGTACTGCCTTATGGGAGGCCATTATCATTTCCTCAGGCAGTACAGGCTCAATTCCCTCAGATGGAGGCAGATAGGCTGATACAACTGGGGGCTAGTGGGGAGGCTGCTTTTGCTGGGGGTGAAGAGACCTCTTCCACTGGCAAAGATTTATCCGAATTTAGGACTCAATGTCCCCAACTTCATTACTGTCTTTCCATTTGTCCCCATCTCAACTTACAGGATCCTATTTATTCCCAATGAATATCCTCACTATAATAGTAGACATTGTGTGAAGCTGGGAGTTCAGCTTGTGTTGTAATTCAGCCAATCACAAAATAAGATCTTGTGTCTCCATCTGAGAAGGTTAACAGAGTACCTAGTTCCTTACTTGTTATAAGTGGTTGATTAGGAGTATCCAAGGCAGATATTTTGCATATCTCTATAACCAGATCATGCCATAATCTGTCAGTGCCTTTTTTTTCCACTACTGGAAAGAGAGTCGTTAGCATTTTAAAATCTAATTAGAGAGCCAATCCCAGAAACCCCAAAATCAATTGAGAAAAACAGAAAAAAAATTCTGTTTTTTAAGAACCACCATCAGTACCAAAGTCTGTATCAGTCAGGGTTCTCTAGAGAACAGAATCAATAGGATATGTGTACACACACATGCCACACGCACACACACACAAACACACAATATGGAAATTTTCTCACAAGATTATGGAAACTGAGAAGTCCCATTATATGCCATCTCCAAGCTGGAGAACAAGTAAAGCCGATGGTGTAATGTACTCCAAGTCTGAAGGCTTGAGAACCAAAGGAGTTGATAGTTTACTTCCCAGTTCAAGGCTGAAGGACCGAGAACCAGGAGGTATAGGGAAAGGCCTGAAAATCAAGAAAGGAGGTACCAGTGTAAATCTTGGAGTCCAAAGGTCCAAGAACCAGGGGCACTGATGTCTGAGGGCAAGAGAAGTTGGATGTCCCAGCTCAAGGATGGAAGGAAGGGGCAGGGTAGAGAGAAAATTAGCTCTTTCTCTACTTTTCTGTTCTATTCAATCTCTTAATTGATTAGATGATGCCTCCCACGTCTATCCAAAGAGGATGCATCTTCTTTACTCAGTCTACTCTACTTATTAAAATGCTAAAGTTTTCCAGAAACACCCTCACAGCCATACCCAGAAACAATGTTTTGCCAGCGATGTGGGCACCCCTTGATCTAGTTAAGTTGGCACATAAAATTAATCATTAGAGTCTGTCAAGTACATTCCAGGCGTGTGTGTGTGTGTGTGTGTATGTGTGTGTGTGTCAGAGAGAGAGAGTCAGAGACAGAGACAGAGAGAGAGAGAGAGAGAGAGAAATATGCTAATCTCAAGGGAAATCAGATGACTCCTCAATGTCAGTTGGCATATGCATGATTCTCCTAGAAATCATTCTGCCATGAGGAATGAGATGAGTAGCATGAGAAGGCTCTGCCACATTTGACAGACACGAATGATACCTTTGCAGATCTGTTTCCTTAAGCCAGAAGATTATATAAACACTTAAGAATTTTAGAATTTCCATACCAGTTTGACAGCCTAATATTCTCATTTCACAAAGGTGAAATGACAGTGCCACGGGAACCGATGAATAGGTTTTAAAATAGAATGAAGCTTTTATAACTCTCTATAAGATATTGGCTTGAACCTCCTTTCATTTTATTTAGAGATAAAGATTCACCTCTAAAGCTAAGTATACTCTTGATTCAACAAAAATCTACAGACCTAACTCTGTTGTATGGGATGCTCACTTTCTGTTTTATACAAAAAAAAAGTCTGTAAGTGTCAAAGAAAATTTTCTTTAAATCAGTTTGTATACATCTAATGTTATGGCCAATCTGCCTTTGCAAAAAGTGGTCCAATGCTGTATTGATTTGCATATGTGCAAAAATACAGAGATCACCATTGGCTCTGTGCCATGCAGCTGGTCTGTGTACACGTAACCTTGGGATTTCACTGTTACTGTGATGAGTTGGTTGAATGAATGAAACTGTTGGGGTTTTATTTAAGAATCTATTTTTATTTGCTGCTCATATTTCTAGCTTGCATTAACCAGGCTGAAAAAAATGAACCAGTGGACTAAATAGAATAATTATGAATACAAATGAGGTTTTGATGCAGACATTTCGTGATTTAGTTTCATGAGATGTTTATTAATTATTAAGTGGCAAAAAGGGCTTCATGGTCAAATAAGTTTGGGAAAAGTTGAGCTTAGTAAAGTTAAACAAATTTCTTTACTGAAAGATTACTCAGAATTATTAATATGATAATGTGCATTGTGAATCACTAAGAAAGGAGCTATATATAGATAGATAAGGACGTGTGTGTGCATGTGCATGTGTGTGTGTAATCACACCAAGAAATTTGAGGTACACAATTTGGGAAATACTGGTCTGGAGAAAAGTACTAGTACTGAGAATCAGTACCTTGGTCTGGCACCTAGTTTGAGTCATTAGCTCACTGTGGGATCTTATTCCAGTCTTAGCCTCTAAAGGCTGTTTTTTTTTTCCCCTCTCTAAAATTAGGAGGCTGAACTATATGACCTTTCAGTCCTTTTGCAGTTCTAAGAAACAAGTCTTGTTTTACAGAAGGATATTATTAACCTTGTTGACATCAACCACAAAATGTATACTAAGTATCACCATCTTTTCTTAATGTTATATTATGGATCCATAAACCATGAGTTTATCTTAAACCCTTCTTTAACCTGTGACTCAGCATTTTAAAATAACAAATGCTTACTGAGTTTACTTCTTCTGCTATTTAGATCAAAGCCATTCATATATTTTAACTGGTGTTTCCCAGTTCTTATTTTGCTGGATTTGGGGTGAACCTACATCAAGAAATCTACTTTGTTTTTGGCTGCCACCATAAAGTGGCTCTTTTCTGAATTCAAAGACCTGAGGTCCCTTAGTCATCTTGAAGTAAGTTCTGTTTAGCACCCTGCAACACTCAATGTCAAATCGAGTAACACTGACCAAAGTAGATTAGAATCCTAGTTAGGTGTCTCCAAATAATTTGCCTTCTTAGGGATATCTGGTTCTAGGGTACAGTCTAAACAATGTCATTTGGTTTGGAGTCCAAGGACAAGATGTCATCTGAATTCATGGAGGCAAAGGCTGTGGTCCCCTCAGTATGGACCAACATCTCAGCAGCTTCTGTTTGGATACCATGGCATTACTTTCTAGCATGATAAATTTTTACTGTCATTCTGGTGGCCCAGACAAAATTTGGCATTCTTTTTTGTATATTTTTCCCCTTTGCTTAAACATCTCATGGGACATAACTACCATTTAGACAGTCATTCTTTCCAGTTTATGGAAATAACCAGTGAAGATGAAACAGGTAGATATTTTCTTGCCAAATATTGATTAAAATGAATGTTTTAGTTGAGAGAAAAAATATCTGCAAAACATAATACATTTTAGTTTATTTACAGAAATTACCTCAAAAATAAAGTTCAGAAGAATTTTATATCAGGGATCTCAACTTTTTAAAGAAGAAAGGATAGACAAGAGTTGAAAATATTCTTCACAATATTGCATGTCTGGTGAAACTTAACATTTTAAGAAAATGGCGTGAATAAAACAATGGTATTCATCTTCTTTTTTTTTTTTTGGAAAACATATACACATGTGCGATTTGAAAAGAACCAGTTTTTGGTAGGCCAGTGGGCATGGGTACTTAGCAAATGCCTGTGCTATTGCTCCAACTATTATGATTCATTCCAAGTCAGAGCCAAGAATATGGTCTGGTTTATGTGTCATGGTTCCTTCTTTTTAACATTCACTCTTATCTGTACCCTTTCCTAAGAGAGAGAAATATGAGTTCTTAAGGGAACTCACATAACTCCTTAATGTTGGTTGGCATAGGCATGATTCTACTAGAAATCATTCTGCCTTGAAGGCTGAGATGAGTAGTATCAGTGCACCCAGTGAAGGGCTCTGACACATTTGAGAAAAGCAAATGTTCTCTCCAAATCATACATGTGAATATGTTTTTCCAAAAAAGGAGTACTAATACCATTGCTTTATTCATGTCATTTTTTCTTAAAAGTGCTAAGTTTTCCAGACATACAATACCATGGAGAAGATTTTCAACTCTTGCCTATTCTTTCTTCTTTAAAAGTTGAGATTCCTGGTGTGAAATTATCCTTAGCTTCATTTTTGAGGTAATTTCCGTAAATCAACTGAAATGTATTACGTTTTGCAGATAATTTCCTTTTCTAAGGAAACCAACAATGTATTTAATCAAAAGCAAATATTTCTTCTGCTTGCTTTTTGTTGGGCCCACGTAGCATAATTTGAAGAGAATGACTAGTTGTGTTAAAGAAAAAGAAAAATTATATTAATAAAATGCTGTTCCTCTATGTTGGCCCCACAATGATTGTCTGGGTCATTCTGCGGGGTAATCATGACTATCCTTCTCAGAATAGTTTCCATATGTTCCCCTTTGTCTCAGAGCAATATCTTAATCTGCTGGCATGCTCTTTCCTCAGGAAAGCATGCTTGGCTTTTCATAGGATCAGCTGCAATGATTCCCTTTCTGGGACTAATGACCCCCAAGTGTCCTGGGAACAGGCGAACTGTGGCCTGATCTGGTCAGGCCAGGCCCATCTTAGAACCAAGCAATTATTCTTTGTCCTTGTGCAGTGTTCAGCCACTTACAGTTTCTCTGTTTATTCTTCTCAATATCTCTTCCCTGATTGATGCATAGGACATATAGCTCGGGCTTTCCTCTTAGTTTAGAAGTTGAATATGATGGAGCAAGAGGAGTGGGTGGGTAAGTTGCAGGAGACCTTAGAGGCAGTGCAAAGTTTTGACAAAATAGTGAAATAATTGAACAGAAGAAGAAGTGGCAATTTCTTTATAGAATTTCCGCTCTTTCTCTCTCACTCTCTCTCTCTCCCTCCCTCCCCGCCCTCTCTCTCTCACATGCACACATACACACACACACACACACACTCACATACACTCATGCACACTCTCCACCCCTTTCTCTCTCTTCGTCTCCCCATGGCCTCTCCTGAATCTTCTTTTTATTCTCTACTAACTATCAATCAATCTATCCTATGGTTTTATTTTTTTCTTAAATATCCACTGATAATATTAAAAGTTATGATCCCTTCAAAATTATTTGCATCTTATCTAGGACTCAAGACCAAAAGCCTTAAGAACTTAATAAAAGCAAAGCAAAAAGGTTACAGAAAAGAATTGATTTTAGCCTTTTCTAGCTCCTTTGCTTTCTGCTGCTCTGCAATAGGCAGGAGGAGGAGGAAATGAAGAAAAGAAGGAGGAGGAGGAAGAAGAGGAGGAGGAGGAGGAGGAGGAGGAGAACCTGGTTCCAGCTGCCCACACTCTTCTTGGATGCTGGAGACCATGAGGTGGTAACAGTGCTAGGTGACTCTGGAGTGACCTTATAATGGCCTTGCCTTCCACTACATCTCCTCCCAGAGCTCAAGAGGCCCTGAGCCTGTGGCACCCAGCATTGAAATGGGGAGCAGGCAGCCCAGTCAAAGTGAGCTTGGAAAAAGACCTTCATACCTCAGATGTTGATTATAGCCTTTGGGACATTGATCAGAAGATTTGGTTAAGCTTCTGACCCATGGAAATGTGAGGGAGGCAAGATGGCTGACTAGACGCAGTGAGAAAGAACATCTGCCACCAAGGGACCAGGAAATCCAGAGGACTGGTGCATTCCAAGCAGATGTTCAGAGAGAAGGCATTGAAAATAAATGGAGGGAGGACACAGACGTTGGGCTGAAGGGCAAGGAGGCCGGGAACGCTGGACTGGGCTATCACACTTGGGGACTCATTCCTGGCCTCCAACAACTCCTGGGGAAGGGGTGAGTTGAGCAGGCAAGGAGCAACCCACTCTCACCATGGACCTCTGGAAATCTGGCAGCAGGAGACCCCACATCCCTCATGGGCACTTGAGTTGGCAGGAAGAGCTGCTTAGAGAGGTAGGTAGTAGGAACAGAATTCCAGCTGGTAAGGAGCTCAGAGGGTTTTGTGCAGGAATGTCTACAGCAGATCATGGCCAGAAGCACGTATCCCTGAAAGGTCGCCTTGCCTTCCCTAGGATACTTCAGCCTGTGTGAACTGTTGGATCACAAAAGAGCAGGATGATCATGCCCATGGAATGGGGCCAATCTGACCTAAGTGCACCCCTGTCTGCTGGCCTCTTCTGGGGCCCCAGCCTGGGTGCACAGGCTTGCACTGCAGCCTTGGATGTCCAGCCAGGGTGCCTCTGAGGGAACTGCATCACAGCTCCTGCACTGGCAGACCATGCCTGACCATTGGAGATCTCTAGCAGAACAGCCCTTGCTGACCCATGCTAGCCCACCCATCTCCCCCATACTGCAGCATCCCCCATGCGTTTTGTGGCACGCACTCACCCACAGCTAACCCCCACATTGCTTGATTGGGGCACATGCACACTTTGCCTCCTCTTCCCCACTGGCACATGTGTGCATGTGTGCACCCCAACATGCCACTGCTGCTGCCATGAATGGACCCTACCCTCCTACCATGACACCATTGTCAATGGGGAATTCACAAAAAGAGACCAGCAGCCCCACTCCTTTTCCTGAGCTGTATTGCTGCTGGTGTGATTGCATGCACAGAGACCATCAGCCCTGTGCCTGCCAAAGCCCCACATCCACAATGATGCTGCCGCTAGCCACAGGGATGCTGGTGACTCCTGTGCACTTTGTCATACCACCACCACCACCACCACCACCGTCAATGCCCACACAGAGGCCAGCACCTCTGTGGCAATCAGTGCTCTGCCTCAGTCTATGAGAGTGTACACCAGTGTGCTGCCACTGCTGATAGCACATGAGAATGAGGATGGATCTTGCTGCCAGTGCCCAAAAATGTTCTTTGGATGGCACTAATTATTGGAGTATCATGACCAGCAGTCTGGGAACACCTTGGTCTCTCCAGGGCAGCAAGATCCTAACCTTGAGGGGGGGCCACAGAACAAAGCCAAGGGCCTGATACCAGCCCCTAAAAGTTAGAGTATGCAACTCAGGAGTTCTGAGCTGAGGCTTGGCCCCCTAAAATCTTCCAGAAATGAAGCCAGTTAACTGAACTTACCTTATACCATAATCAAACTCCCAAGGATGTCAAAGAGGATTAAAAAAAAGTCCAAAGGACAGCAGCTTCAAAGATTGAAGGAACATCAGCCCACAAAGATGAGAAAAAAACAGCACAAGAACTTTGGCAACTCAAAAAGCTAGAGTATCTTTTTACCTCTAAACAACTGCACTAGTTCCTTAGCAGTGGTTCTTAACCAGGCTGAAATGGCTGAAGTGACAGAAATATAATTCAGAATATGGATAGAAATGAAGATCACCAAGATTCAGAAGAAAGTCAAAACCTAATCCAAGCATTCTAAGGAATATAGTGAAATGATACAGGACATGAAAGATGAAATAATCATTTTAAGAAAGAGACAAACTAATCTGATAGAGCTGAAAAACTCACTTCAAGGATTTTAGAATGCAACTGCAAACATTAACAGCAGAATCAAACAAGCTAAAGAAAGAATCTCAGAGCTTGAAGACTAGCTCTCTGAAATAGCTCAGTCAGACAAAAATAAAGAACAAACAATAAAGAAGAGTGACCAAAACCTCTGAGAAATATGGGATTATGTAAAGAGACCCAAGATATGACTAACTGATGTCCCTGAAAGGGAGGAAGAGAAAGCAAGCAAATTGGAAAATGTATTTCAAGATATCACTCATGAACATTTCCTCAACTTTGCAAGAGAGGCCATCATTCAAATTCAGGAAATGCAGTGAACACTTGTGAAATACTACACAAGAAGAACATCCCCAAGACACAATTATCAGATTCTCCAAGGTCAAAATGAAAGAAAAATTTTGAAGGTAGCTACAGACAAGGGGCAGGTCACCTACAAAGGGAACCCAATCAGGCTAACATCAGATCTTTCTGCAGAAACTTACTAGAAAATATTGGAGGCCTATATTCAGCATTCTTAAAAAAAGAATTTCCAGCCAAGAATTTCATATTTTGCCAAACTAAGCTTCATAAGCTAAGGCAAAATAAGATCTTTTTCAGACAAGCAAATGCTAAGGGAATTCTTTGCTATCAGACTTGCCTTACAAGTGGTATAGAGGAGGTGCTAAATATGGAAGGGAAAGACTGTTACTGGCCATTACAAAAACACACTTAAATAGATAGACCAGTGACACTATAAAGCAACCACACCAACAAATCTGCCTAATAACCAGCTAACAACACAATGACAGGATGAAATCTGCACATATCGATACTAATCTTGAATGTAAACAGGCTAAATGTCCCAATTAAGACACAGAAGGACAAGTTGGATAAAGAAGCAAAACCCAACGATATGCTGTCTTCAAGATACCCATCTCATATGCAATCAAATCAATAGACTCAAAGTAAAGGGTGGAGAAAAATCTACCAAGCAAATGGGAAACAGTAAAAAGCAGGGATTACTATTCTAATTTCAGACAAAGCAGACTTTAAACTAACAAAGAGCAAAAAAGACAAAAAAGGGAATTACATAATGGTAAAGGGCTCAATTCAATAATAAGACCTATCCTAAATATATACACACCCAACATAGGAGCACTCAGATTCACAAAGCAAGTTCTCAGCGACCTATGAAGAGACTTAGATTAACTATACAATAACAGTGAGGAACTTTAAAACCCCACTGAGGAGTATCAGACAGATAACAATGAAGATAATCGGGACTTGACTTGATACTTGACCAAATGGAACTAATAGACATCTACAGAACTCTCCACCCCAAAACAACAGAATTGTTCTCATATGCACATGGCACATATTCTAAAATCAATCATGCAATCCGGCATAAAACAATCCTCAGCAAATTAAGAAAACCTTGAATCATATCAACCAGACTCCCAGACCACAGCATAATAAAAGCAAATGCTAAGTAAATTGCTCAGAATCATACGATTACATGAAAGTTGAACAATGAGCTGCCGAATGACTTCCTGGTAAATAATGAAATTAAATAAATAATGAAATGAAATTAAATAAATAATGAAATTAAAGCAGAAATGAAATTATTTGAAACTAATGAGAACAAAGTTACAGCATAACAGGGTCTCTGGGACACAGACAAAACAGTGTTAAGAGGGAAGTTTATAGCACACATCAAAAACTTAGAAAGATCTCAAATTAGCAACCTAGTGTCACAACTAGAGGAACTAGAGAAACAAGGGGAAACCAGCCCCAAAGCTAGCAGAAGACAAGAAATAACCAAAATCAGAGCTGAATTGAAGGAAATTGAGACACAAAAAAACATACAAAAGATCAATGAATCCAGAAGTTTGCTTTTTAATAATAACTCAGGTAGACCTCTAGCTAGACTAATAAAGAAAAAAAAGAGAGAAAAACTAAATGAACATAGTCAGAAATGACAAAGGTGATGTTACCACTCACCCCACAGATATATGGAAAACCCTCAGAGACTACTTTGAACATCTTTATGCACACAAGTTAGAAAACCTAGAAGAAATTGATAAATTCCAGGAAACATACAACCTCTCCAGACTGAACCAGAAAGAAATTAAATCCCTGAACAGATTGATAATGAATTCTGAAATTCAATAAAAAGTGTACTAATGAGAAAATGCCTAGGACCAGATGGATTCACAGCTGAATGCAACCATATGTGTAAAGAAGAGCTGGTACCATTCCTACTGAAACTATTCCAAAAAATTGTGCAGATAGGAATCCTCCTCAACTCATTCTATGAGGCCAGCATCATCCTGATACCTAAACCTGACAGAGACACAACAATAACAACAAAAACTTCAGGCCAATATCCCTGATGAACATAGATGCAAAAATATTCAACAAAATAATAGTAAACAGAATTCAGCAGAATATCAAAAAGCTATCCCACCATAGTCATGTAGGTTTTATCCCTGGGATGCAAGGTTGGTTCAATATATGCAAATTAATAAATGTGATTCATTACATAAACAGAACTAAAAACAAAATCACATGACCATCTCAATAGGGTGGATACAAAAAAGTATTTTGATAAAATTCAGCATCCCTTCTTGTTAAAAACCCTCAACAAACTAGACACTAATGGAACATACTTGAAAATAATAGAAGCCATCTATGACAAACCTACAGCCAACATTATACTAAATGGGCAAAAGGTGGGAGCATTCTCCTTGAAAACTGGAACAAGACAAGGATGCCTTCTCTCACTACTACTATTCAACATAGTATTGAAGTTTTAGCCAGAGCAATCAGGCAAGAGAAAGAAATAAAAGACATCCAAACAGAAGGAGGGGAAGACAAACAATTTCTCTTTGCAAATAACATGATTCCATACCTGGAAAACCCCAGTCTTTTCCTAAAAGATCATTCATCTGATAAACAACTTCATCAAAGTTTCAGTATACAAAATCAATGTACAAAAGTCAGTAGCATTCCTACACCAACAACATCCAAGCTGAGAGCCAAATCAAAAATGCAATCCTATTCACAATAGCCACAAAAAGAATAAAATACGTAGGAATACAGCTAAGCAGGGAGGTGAAAGAGCTCTACAATCAGAATTATAAAACACAGGTCAAAGAAATCAGAGATGGCATAAACAAATGGAAAAATATTCCTTGGATAGGAAGAATCAATATCATTAAAATGGCCATACTGCCGAAGAAATTTACAGATTCAATGCTATTCCTATCAAACTACCAGTGACATTCTTCATAGAAATAGAAAAAAATTAAAATTCATATTGAACCCAAAAGAGCCCGAATAGCCAGGGTAATTCTAAGCAAAAAGAAAAAAGCTGGAGGCATCACGTTACCCAACTTCATACTATATTACAAGTCTAAAGTAATCAAAACAGCACGGTACTGGTACAAAAACAGACACATAGACCAGTGGAACAGAATAGAGAGCCCAAGAATAATGTCATACCTACAACAATCTGATCTCTAACAAAACTGGAAACAAAAGCAATGGGGAGTCAATAAATGCTGCTGGGATAACTAACTAGCCATATGCAGAAGTTTGAGACCAGACTATTTCTGAAACCTCCCTCTATCCCCATATACAAAAAGCAATTCAAATGGATTGAAGACTTAAACGTAAAACGTAAAACTATAAAAATCCTGGAAGGTAACCTAGGAAATACCATTTTGGACATAGGACCTGGCAAAGATTGCATGATGAAGATACCAAGAGCAATTGCAATAAAAGCAAAAATTGACAAAGAGCTTCTGCACAGTGAAACAAAATATCAACAGAATATTTCTGTATCAACAGAAACAGAAAACAACCTATAGAATGGGAGAAAATACTTGCAAACTGCACATCCAACAAAGGTCTAATAGACAGAATTTATGAAGAACTTAACCAAATTTACAAGCAGAAAACAAATAACTCCATTAAAAAGTGGGCAAAGGGCATGAACAGATACTTTTCAGAAGAAGACATACATGTGGCCAACAGCATATGAATAAATGCTCAGCATCACTAATCATTAGAGAAATGCACATCAAAACCACGATGATATACCATCTCATGCCAGTCAGAATGACTACTAAAAAGAGTCAAAAGAGAACAGATGTTGATGAGGTTGTGGAGAAAAGGGAATGCATCTGCACTGCTGGTGGGAATGTAAATTAGCACAGCTATTGTGGAAAGCAGTCAGGTGATTTCTCAAAGCACTAAAAACAGAACTATCATTTGACTCATCAATCCCATTATTGGGTTTATACCCAAAGGAATAGAAATTTTTCTGCCACAAAGACATAGGCATGTGTATGTTCATTGCAGCACATGCTATTTACAATAGCTATTTACAATAGCAAAGACATGGGATCAACTGAAATGCCCATCAGTGGTAAACTGGATAAAGAAAATGTGGTACTTACATGCCATGAAATACTATGCAACTGTGAAAAGAATGAGAGCATGTCCCACACAGCAACATGGATGGAGCTAGAGGCCATTATGCTAAGTAAACTAACATGGGAGCAGAAAACCAAATATTGTGTGTTCTTATTTATAAGTGGGAGCTAAACACTGAGTACATATGGACACAAAAAAGGGAACAACAGACATCTGGGCCTACTTGAGGGTGGAAGGCGGGAGGAGGGCGAGGATTGAAAAACCCGTCAGGTACTATGCTGAATACATGGGCGATGAAATAATCTGTACACCAAATCCCTGCAACACACAATTTACCTGTACGACAAACAGGTGCACATGTGCCCCTGCACCTCAAATAAAAGTAAAAAACAATAGTCATAGTAATTAGAAAAAGAAAAAGTATTATTAGTGTTGGAGTCAGTACTTTGCAATAACAGGCCCAGAGTGGATGAGACCAAGAAGCAGTATTAAAAGTAGATTATTGCATATCAAAAAATGACAACCACACACATTGATTGCAATACATTGTATCTAGAATTTTCTGTTGATACTATTTTTGAATCAGGAAACAGCAGACAGATAATCTTATTAGATAATGACCTAAATAAAATATTGCACACCACTGTCCTTTCATATTCCACACATGTAAATACCTTTTGCCTTGAAACCTCCCTCTATCACCATCAGACTGCTTTCAAAATAATAATGTTGTTTTGAAGGCATTTAGAAAATCTTGATGAGTTCCCAATTAGTGTTACTGACAGATTTGTTGGATTTTCACTTAATCATCTTTCAGACTTGACTATGGTTTAGATCTTTGACCTGCTAGTTAAGTATGTTGGTCAGTTTTTATGTGACACCTGCTGATAAAATTAGCTGGTTTTATTATCCCACACATGTTAATAGAGGTTCCCGCAGCAAGAAGGGAGTGAGCAGTCCCCCTGGCATCCTTCTGTCACTGCTATGTGCTGTTTTCAGGGAACAGGCAGTGCCTGTGGTCATCATGGAGTCAGTGTTTCTCCCTTGGCTGCAGTCCAAAGGACATTGTGCCTCTCTCCATAGAGAAGCTGGAAGGGGCCCAGAGAAAGGCAAATGCAAGATCATGGGCTAGGGAGACTTGCCCAGAAGATGGGCCAAAAATGAGATCTGGAAAGACCAGAGCTAAAAGGTAACATGAACGAGCTTGGAACAGTTGCTTGAGAGACGTTTATGTATTAAAATCCTAAATAGAGAACAGGACGGCTGCTCCTGATGCCATCAGAAAGTCATTTTAAGAAAGTAATTTTAAGTTAAAGAGACAGAATGAGGCTCCATCTCCACCCTATTTGCTGAATATTCTCTCCAAGTTATGATAGCATCTGAAAAGATGTTATAGTTATGCCCTTTAGGAGTTAGTATACCTTAAATTTGAATTAGAGACTATGAGAAGAATTTAGAACTATGTAGCATAAAGTAAGAATTTAGATCCTGGCATTTAAGGCATTTAAGATTCTATACAGGTTCTAGATATGAATATAATTTTCTAGCTGAGAAACATGGCCTTTTGGCAGGCAAAACCAGTGCTCATGAGCTGATAAAAATTATCCCACTGCTTGCTCAGTTGCCTTTCCAGGTGACAAGAACAGCTGTTGCAAAATCACAGACCTCGATTCCTGCCAGACCACAGGCTACCGAGCCCAGAAAACAAAACCATGACTCATGGTGAATGTTCACGGCCCCTGAGGTGGATACAGTGACAACCACACACACAGAGTGCTATGGAAATTTGGGATCCATTTTCCGGCTTGTCCTAGTGAAGAGGCTACGCCCGCTTATTCTTGCCAGAATCTAAAGACATTTGGGATCCTCTCTTCCCCTTTCCCAACTGTGGGATGGAGTCTGTGTCCTGTGATAGGAGGGCATGGTCTAAAATAACCTGGTCTAACCTTCTTGTATTCTCTCTTTGCCTGATTTTCCTTGGACTCTGTATTTGGGGAAGATGTGTATTTTAATCCTGATTCTTTCCTCAAGTGTAAGTCAGGTGAACTTGGGGCTCTTTCTGATCCCTGTGATTCTGTGGCAGCCTTCAGACTCCTACACCGTGATCAGAAAGGTGAGTCCATTCCAGCTCTGTGGTTCTGTGATTTGTGACTTGGTCAGATAAGACTCAATTTCTGGATCTGACTGTGAAGGCTGGTGTCTTGAAAATCTGAAACATTGAAGTTAGAGAAGACAGTGTTAAATACCGGAAAATGACCCAAGTGATTCAATGTCAGTCTAGAACAGGGGCACACATTCCAATATTTCCTAGGGCCAGGCAGGCACGTAGCATGGACAACAGAAGTAGGCCACGGGTCTGGCTGGTGGTGTGGACAGGGCTACTGGGACCAGGTCTTTAATCTGAATGGGGAAGTAGAAGCCTGCACCAGCTGTTGTGGTCACATGAGGATGTGGTCTCAAGGATGCCAGCTCTTTCAGTTTTTTTTTTTTTCACCAGAAGTCAGAAAGTCAACATAGCAAATGAAACCCCTAAGTCTTAAATATTGGCCACCAATTCAAGTTGTAATGAAACAAATTACTCTGTGGTTCATATAAGACACATCTGCAGATTAGGCCTTAGGCTACCAATTTTTGACCTGTGATACAGGAAGACATTATAACAAAAACATTTTTGTTAATATTTTAAATACAAATTTCTTTCTCTTTCTTTATTATACTTTAAGTTCTAGGGTACCTGTGCACAACGTGCAGGTTTGTTACATAGGTACACATGTGCCATGTTGGTTTGCTGCACCCATCAACTCATCATTTACATTAGGTATTTCTCCTAATGCTATCCCTCCCAAATGAAGATTTCTTATACTCTGCACTCTTCACCGCTGAGGAGAGTGCATACCTACCTCTGAGGTGCCAGGGATTTAGTATGATGCCACTGCAAGGATGAATATTTTTTGTCTGTTTCTTAAAAATTAGTGGTAATTTTGCTTTCTCCAAGATACATTTATGTTTAATATAAAATTTTATTTTAGATTGCATTAGATCCATTTGTGTCTAGATCGTATATCTATGTGTGTGTGTGTGTATATATATATATACATATATATACACACACACACCCTGTTGATTGTTTCCTATATCCCAATGTGAGAAATGGCATCACCACCAGCACCTCCAGGCCACATTGCACTACTTGGAGCTGTTCATCAAATTCAACTATAAAAGATTTTAGTAGATACCTGGGATTGTTGTTCTCATGATTTGGGGTCAGATCCCAGCCTCTGCCATCTTCTCACTCCATTTCCCCTATACATTTGTAACATATTTACCATCTTCCAGACAGGGGGTGGAGAAGTAATCAGTCACAATGCAATCCAACATGAAATGTGGCATCAGAGGTGCTGTGGTAAAATCTGGGCCCTGGACACGTGAAGGTTATGTTACCTGAACTGCATATTGCATCCTTTTCCCTATCCAGTGATTCAGTCCTACAGATATTACCCTTGTTTTGGATATTTATTGCTGCATAAACTTAGTGGTGTAAAACAACAACAATTTATTATTACCTCTCTTGGCTCTGTAAGCCGACTGGACTAAGTTAAGCTGTTCTTGCTCAAGGTCTCTCTGTGGTTGTAATCAGGCAGTGACTGCGTCTGGAGTCATCTCAAAGGCTTTCTCAACAATTACCACTACTGGAATCCTCTCAAATGCTTCCTCGCTTACATATCTGGCAGTGAATGCTGGCTATTAGCAGTAATCTTAGTGGGGGGCATTAGTTAGAACATTATATGCTACCTCTTCATGTGGCTTGGATTTCCTCACACTATGGCAGCTGGGTACCATAGGCAAGCATCCCAAGAAGGAGAGAGCCAGGTGGAAGCTGTATTGCCTTTTCCAACTTAACTTCAGAAGTTTCATAGTTTCTTATAAAGTTTCTTTAAAGTTTCTTACAAAAATGCCCTGTTTTGGTGGAAGGAGACATAGAATATACTTTTTTCCATTTTGTTTTTTTAATTGACACAAATAATTATACATGTTTGTGGGGTACATAGAGATGTTTTGATACATGCAATGTGCAGTGATCATATCAGGGTAATTAGCATTTCCATCATCTCAAACATTTATCATTTCTTTGTGTTGGTAGCATTCAATATCCTCCATCTCTCTATTTGAAACTATATAAAATATATGTTAACTATAGTTATCCTCCAGTGCTATAGAACACCAGAACTTAATGGGAGGAGTGTCAAAGAAGCTGCAGGCATATTTTAAAACCACAAAATCTTCAACGCTCCTTTTGTGTTGCTCTGAAGTATCTTCTGATGGAAGCCTGGCAGCAGCTTCTTCATCAACACAATGAAGCTCGTACTGCTGCTGATAATGCTTCTCCCATCTCATGTGCCAAGTGAGTGACAATGGGAACAGCAGACCTATGATGATTGTCTTAGAATTGGAAGTCTAGCAGGGACCCGATCCTAGTACCATAATTGGGGTATGCATGCAACATAAGTCATAGAATTCAGAATATCTGAAGCTAGAGTAAAACTGGTAAACCTTTCTGGAGCATCAATTAACTCAAATATTTGAGAATAGAAAAAAGTAATTTAACTTGCAGGACTTTAATATATTGTTTTTATATTAAAGCAAATTGCCTGAATTTTAAATGAAGAAAATTTTCACGGGTATAGGGTTCCTTGTGTAGCTCCCAGATTCTCTGCGTCCATTCATTTACTTCTTCTCTTCTATGACACTAGGGATTATTTGTGGAAGAGTTTATGAAGAACCAGCCCTTTCACTTTGTTGTCGAAAACCAAGATAAAAGTACCAGCTCTTAGTAGTAGATTTGAGTCTAGATATTACTGTTTCTAAGACATGTGCTTATCTTCACAATTCTCTGTCTTTCAGGATGTTAGAGCGGGAAAATATTTGCTGTTGCAGCTATGGATTATTGACTATTCAGCCTAGTCGTAAGCCTTAATGTCCTTTCCTTGCTTACTTCTTCTCTTCCACCTGATTCAGCATTTTTACTTTTGAGTAGCATTAGACTACAGTAATTATTGTTTGTGGAGTTGCTTCCTTGTTAATTTTATTTATTAAGCCTTCTTTCCTATCTACTTCCTCTTACGACAAAGGAATTTCACTGTGGGGAGATTTTATTTGGTCTGAATTTCTGGGTCTTGGCTATACCATCAATCATGTACTCTCACTTCCACCATCGCTGGCCAACTCTACCCTCTTCCTTGACTAGAGATCAAAGTTTGAAAACTAAACTGAGCCAAAGCAGGAAACCCCTTGATTAGTTTTATGTTGCTGTAACAAATCACCACAAACTTAGTGACTTAAGAAAATAAAAATGTATTCTTTTATAGTTCTAGAGGCTGGAGTCTAAAATCAGCTTCACTGGACTAAACTCTAGGTGTCAGCTGGTCTCTTCTGGAGGCTGTAGCAGAGAATCTGTTTCCTTGGCTTTTCCTGCTTCTACAGACCATCTGTATCCTTGGCTTGGGCCTCTTTCTTTCATCTTCAAAGTACATCACTACAGTCTCTGTCTCTATTTCCGTTATCATGTCACCTCCTCTTTTTGACGTCTCCTGCATTTTTCTCATAAGGACCCTTGTGACTATAGTGGATCCACCTGGATAATCCAAGATAATCTTCCCATCTCAAGGTCTTTAATTTAATCACATCTGCAAAGTCCCTTCTGCTGTGTAAACTAACAAATTCATAGGTTGTAGAGATTAGAATGTGGATATCTTCAGGGAGTCACTATTCTCTCTACTGCACTACCCTCCAAAGGTGAACATGCCACCTAAATTGTAAAATTAAAGACTTCCTTGGGAGTGTTATTAGGCTGGGAAGAGAAGTTATTTTTTCCCGGGAGTAGCTAAGCTTGAAGAAAATGATGTTAGGTTGCTGGCAACTATCTTTCCAGTTATATAGAAGAAGCTCCTCTCATGCAGGAGTGAATGAAACCAGCTGATTGACAACTACAGCCCAGAGAAAGGAAACAAAGGGCTGCGATGGCAATGTTTGAACACCTATATCCAGCTGCACTTGAAATCAGACCTAACCCTAATTTCCCAGACTTAGGAACCAAGAATTTCCTTTTTGCTTGAGCTATTTTGAGCTAAATTTCTGTGCTAATGACTACCCATACATTTTTCTTAAATACTGAGAAGGGGAGGAGTTAAGGGCCAACTCAATTATTTTATGCTGTTTTAAAAGGTATGATAGAGTCTGTTTGAATATCAATGAGGTTGAACCTATCAAAATATGACTTTATAAACATCATCAGGTTTTGTTTTCCTAGATCTATACCAAATTACAAAAGAGAATTCGAAGGAGACTAAATTTAAAAATGAATGTGACCAGGCCGGGCG